>NC_041388.1:375597372-375621387 GCF_002162155.2 Triticum dicoccoides | reverse complement strand
TATATTACTTTGCGTACCTCAAAGCCTTTTAGCAGGCTCATAAAAGCTTCATGCAACCCACTTTTAGCGGATGAAATCCTTTCAACCACCGTACCCATTAAAGTATGATGCGCCTCTGAGACAGCCGCTTGCTCCAGGAGACCCATCAGTGCGTCCGGTCGTGCACCGGATAGTCCCGGACTCTTTCTGTTGCTCCCCTTAGGAGCCGAATACTCCGGACCTTGGGTGGCCGAAGGGTTACCTTCCGGCCTTGAAGGATCAGGAGAAATCCTCCGTGACGACACCTCGGGGTCGTCCGCCTCATGAGGCAGGGAGACAGGGGGAGGCGTTTCGCTCTCCATCATCTCCGGAAGAAGATCCCCCAAAGACAAACTCTGTCGAGAAGGGCTACGATCCGAACTACAAGACATACGTCTCGGTTATTGTCCTCGGAGATGAAGCAGGATATATTTACCAAAAGTACTCTGGTCCACTTACAGCTCGGTGGAGGGCTGATCCCCTTGCGGGCACTGTGCGGTAAGGATGCCCTCCGGGGCAGGTCCCCCTGGCGTAGGTTGCTTCCCTCGTTTGGAAACCCTCGTTTCCAAGTCTTCAGAGGCGGTCCTCTTCTTTCCTTAGGGAGAGGGAATTTTAGATTCTTCTCCCCGGTTATCCTGCTTCCCGGAGACACTAATTCCCCCGGTTTGGATGAGTAATGTGTGAGGCCTGCTTTTGGCTTCTTTATTCCTCCCTTTATCTTCCCCTGATGGCACTTGATAAGGTGCAAGCTCAAGCATCCTGGCTAGTACAGGATCCGGTGAGTCTTCGGGAAGGGGGGCCGAACACCTGATCATCTTCGCCTTTCTTATCCAATCCTGGCCAAGAGCAATTTTTTCAGAATGATGTTATGACAAATGAAAAGACGACGTGTTTGGCCGCAGAATTACTTACATGGGTATCTGGACGATTGCAGTTTAGACCCGCATCCTCGGTGGTGTCCGGACACTTTATTCATGATCCGAAGAACAATCCATACATCCCTTCGAGCGTCACGCTGAAGAATTGCTGAATAGTTCGCGGTCCTTCCGGGTTGAACTCCCACATACGGAGAGGTCGACGTTGGCATGGTAGGACCCGACGAACTAGCATGACTTGCATTACCTTGACAAGGCTGACATCTCTCTTGAGGAGATCTTGGATGCAATTCTGCAATGTCGGCACGTCATTAACTAGCCCCCAGTCTAGCCCCTTGTTGACCCATGATGCTAGTTGTGGCGGGGGGCCCGAACGGAAGGCGGGGGCAGCTACCCACTTAGTACTTCGGGGAGCTGTGATGTAAAACCACTCCCGCTGCCATAAGTCGGACATCTCCGGGAAGGAACCCTTTGGCCATGCATCATCGATGCCTTTACTTATGATGACGCCTCCGCATTCTGCGTGTCGCCCATCGATCATCTTCAGCTTCACATTGAAGGTCTTAAGCCATAAGCCGAAGTGTGGGGTGATGCGGAGGAAGGCCTCACACATGACGATAAATGACGAGATGTGAAGGATGGAATCTGAAGCTAGATCATGGAAGTCGATCCCGTAATAGAACATAAGCCCTCTAACAAAGGGATCAAGACTGAAGCCTAGCTGTCGGTGTCAAAACCAGCGGATCTCGGGTAGGGGGTCCTGAACTGTGCGTCTAAGGCGGATGGTAATAGGAGGCAGGGAACACGATGTTTTACCCAGGTTTGGGCCCTCTTGATGGAGGTAAAACCCTACGTCTTGCTTGATTAATATTGATGATATGGGTAGTACAAGAGTAGATCTACCACGAAATTAGAGAGGCTAAACCCTAGAAGCTAGCCTATGGTATGATTGTATGTTGTCCTACGGACTAAAACCCTCCGGTTTATATAGACACCGGAGGGGGCTAGGGTTACACAAGGTCGGTTACAAAGGAGGAGATATACATATCCGTATTTCCTAGCTTGCCTCCACGCCAAGTAGAGTCCCATCCGGACACGAGACGATGTCTTTAATCTTGTATCTTCATAGTCCAACAGTCCGTCCAAAGGATGTAATCCGGCTGTCCGGAGACCCCCTAATCCAGGACTCCCTCAGTAGCCCCCGAACCAGGCTTCAATGACGACGAGTCCGGCGCACAGTATTGTCTTCGACATTGCAAGGCGGGTTCTTCTCCAATTTTCAAGTGTTCGTAAGCAGTGTCCGGCTCCATAAATGTTGAACCTCTTGGCTTCTATGCCCAATAAGGGTTTTTTCCCATGCATCGAACGAATACGAGGCGCCAGGGCATTTTTACATTTGCCCCCCTAGCCAGATAAATAAATTGTCTATTAAAGGGATGGGGATCCTTAGATCCGATCCATACCATCCTCCCCTAGCGAGAGTCCATCAGAGCGTGTTCCGGAAAGATCCATTCCATCATGGCCGACCTCCGCAGCTCCTCCTCCCGCCCCCGTAGCCCTAAGCCCTGTGATTGGGAGAGGTGTTCATTCCCACACAGTCGATTAGTTGAACTGCAGACTAAGGGATTTCTCCCTCCGGCGTATATGGTGCCCGTTCGAGCCGGGCTTGCCACCTACAATGGCGGGGAGCAAGCGGAGAGCTTTCCCTGTCCCTCCATAGGGGAACGGGTTTGCCTTGTTCCTTATTTACTAAGGGGACTCGGATTTCCAATTCATCTGTTTCTCCGCGGGCTCCTGGAGTTCTACGGCCTCCAATTACACAATCTAACCCCTGCCTCCATTCTACATATCACCGGCTATGTTGCTCTCTGCGAGTTGTTCCTGGCTGCGAGGCTCACTTTGAGCTGTGGAAAAGGCTATTTTTCCTCGTCCCTCGCATACAAAGGAGATCACTTTATCAAGTGGGCGGAGCTGAGATATGGCGCATCGTCGATACCGGATACCTGTCCGGTACCCCGAAGAAGTCGTCTGAAGATTGGCCTTCAAAATGGTTTTATATGGATGACGTTCCCCTTCCGGACCCTGTTCGGCGGGGTCTTCCTGAGTTCAACAGTGCTCCTCTGAAGATGCGCCAAAGTTGGCGCCCACGGAGCCCCCAGGCGGAAGACAACGGAGAAGTCCTCTACCTGATGAATCGGATCAAAGCACTGGCTCAATCAGGATTGACAATAATCGAAGTTATGTCGATTTTCTTAATGCGGGGAGTGCAGCCACTTCAGTACCGTGGGCATCCCTTGTGGTGTTATAACGGGGCGGGTGACGCCACCCGCTGCGGGCGTAAGGGTCCGGACAATGCTGCTGCTCTGGCAAAAATCCTGTCCGAACTGTTCAAGGGTGAGGAAGAGGTGTTCACCCGCATCAAGCCACGGGATGGATTCTCCATGTACAATCCTCCAAGCTGGGTAAGTTATATCTCCCTGCTCCCATTTTTCCCGCATTCTTTGTCGTAAGTATTCACCTTGCCACTTTGCGGCAGGAACTGCGAAAAGCCATAAAGGAGGTCAGCAGCCCTTCTCCACAACCAGAGGACCCTGACCGGCCCTCGACTCCGGACTCGAAGAAGATTCGGTTATATCCGTGGAGTTGATAGACCGGCAGTTCTATCAGTTAAGCTGCGACGACGCCATGGTGTCCATTATGGCCGACTATCCCGGACTGCTCCCTGCATCACACGTAAGAAAACCAAAAATCCTAACTCCAAAACTGGGATCCACTTTCAGACACTTCACCCACCATATACACATGGCATTTTACAGGGAAGGCATTCGGGACGCCCTGCCAAACCCATGGCAACGTGCCAACAGGAGGCACCGAGGCCGGGTAGGCCAAAAAGGAAGGCGGTCAGGACGGAGACACCGGCGCAAAGGTATAACAAACCCCACTCCGTGGTTGTCGTCTTTCTTGAAATATAATGACGCCCGTGTTTCTTTAACAGAAAAAATGCTCGCCGGAATATGTCCAGCGATGTTACTAATCACGCTTCCACCAGCCGGGTGCCAGGACCGGATATAGAGGCGGAAGCCGATATGGGGCAGGCACCGGATAATCCCCCTACGGAAGATGCGGATAGATTATCCGCTACTAACTCAGAAGTGGAAAGCGCCATGAACCATAGGCGCCGCCGGGCCATACTCCGGGACGCTTGTTTCTCACCAGAGGCATTTGATGCCTTTAATTCCGGAGAGGCGTACCTCCATGCTGCTCAAGATGGTCTAGCCAGAGCCACGGATCAATATGTAAAGGATGTACGGGTAAGTGAATCTAACGATTTATATGTATCAATAGCCCCTGAGACTTGAAACAGTTAGCAGAACTGATTTAAGGATCATCTTTATTGTGCAGGTTCTTACAGAGAAGAATACTAAGCTAACACAGGAGCTAGAGGAATGCAAGACCCAACTGCGGGCTTTTGTGGCCGCATTGCAGGAACCGAAAAATTCACCTGCTGGTAACATTTATTTTAAAGAGTGATGGTTACCGTATAATGTGCGGCATGGCTGAAAATCTAACAACAGATGTTGCAGATGAATCCGGAGAAAACCCGGAGGACCAGCATGTTATGAGACAGCTAGAGGCTGGCAAACGCGTGCTCACTGAGGTTAGGCAGGAGAAAAACAATCTCCAAGACGCCAATATTAAGCTGAGCGTGGAACTAAAAGACGTTTGGGGCCAGCTTGTAGACTCCGAGAAGGAGAATAAGCGGCTTCGGCATGGCATTTTCAGTAAGTGCTTGAACGAATCCTTTTAAAGGAGTTCGGCGAAGAAGCCGACTAATAGTGTTATGTCTGTAGGTATGCTGACGGGTCGTCCGTGGAGGAAATGCCCGGGTCTGCGGGTGATCTTCTATCAGAGCTGTCACATCTGCACGAACAAGTTCGGCAGGTGATGCAAGGTGTTGCCCAGGCTTTGTGGCCATCCGTCTCCCTGCGAGAGGGCGTTGCAGAGCTTACAGAGAAGCTCAAGGGAGCCTGGTGGCGCTTCCGATTATGGAAGATATCGGCCTGCCGACAGGGTGCCAGAGAGGCCTGGGCCATGGTGAAGACGAGGTATACCAAGGCAGACCCAAATCACATGGCCGAGGTCGGACCTGTGGGGCCCGACGGAAAATAGATCCCCGTTAGCTTAGTTTATGGGCAAGTAGAATTAGCCGCAAAGTATTCCCAACAGGATTGTAAGCTAGATCGCCTGTTGGATGGTATAGAAGAGGAATTTAGTCAGTCTGCATGACTATGTAATTAAAGTGACATGTATAATGCCTTCTAGCCGGATTGTAGATCATTTGTCGTTGCGGACCTTTTCGCTTCAACCTCCAGGCCCAATATTCTGGAGTGTATCCGAATACCCGCTCAGTTATATAAGAATCAGGGTATGCGTGGAGACCAGGCGTAGGGGTTGTTAGTGCTTTATCAGACAAGTGCCCAACTAGTTATGTTATATTACATGGGTAGTAAGAAACATCTTCCAGGGAGAATAGTTCCGTTAGGGGTTCCTTTACCTGGGTAAGCATGCCCTAAAGTGCATGTCCGGATTGCGATAGAAAACACAGGAAAAACATCTGGGGGTAGATATGGACAATAAATAAAAATCAACTTTTATTCACCGACCGAATATTCCCTTAAGAACGCTAGCTTTCGGCTTCACCCAGTCTGAGGTACACATCCGGCTGACCCGGCAGTAACAATCGCAGAGGTGCTCCCCTTATGCCCTAGCCGAATTAACGGGGACGTAGGGCATAAATACAAGAGCCAGGAAACCCAGCTTGGCCAAAACTTAAGTCATATCGATGCATATAATGGTGAAAAAAGGTACATGCGGAAGTATAACACATGTGTGGGGCATGAGGCCTAGATAAATAATTTAAGCTTCTGTGAAAAAAGCCCCCAGGTATGAAGAGTGCGGCTAGCGCATCTGTAATGTGCAAGCGAGGCACAAGGTGGCCCTTGAAGGTCTAGAGAAATAATAAAAGAAAGAAAGAAAGAAAGAAAAACAAGACAGATAATGTATATGCAAAAAATGGACAAAGGGAGGGGACTAACATAGAGTCCGGTGCTAGGCGTAGAATCTTTGGAGCCTGGCCGCGTTCCATGGGTTCGGCTCGACTCGACTAGTCGATGCATCCCGTAGTCGGTACGCTCCACCGGTCAGAACTTGGTCAATAATGAATGGACCATCCCATTTGGGCTCGAGCTTGTTCTTTTTCTTATCCGGCAAGCGTAGAACTAGTTCGCCAACGTTATAGGTTTGGCCCGTACGTCTCTGCTTTGGTATCTGCAAGCCTGTTGCTGATAAAATGCAGAACGGGCTTTGGTTACGTCGCGCTCCTCCTCTAGGGTGTCCAAACTGTCCTGCGGATCGATCTCGGCTTCTCTTTCTTCGTACATGCGCACTCGAGGTGAGTCATGAATTATGTCACAGGGCAAGACTGCCTCTGCGCCGTACACCATAAAGAAGGGTGTATATCTGGTACTATGATTCGGCGTGGTCCGCAGCCCCCAGAGTACGGAGTCGAGCTCCTCTACCCAGTGCGTGTTAGACTCTGTTAAGGAGCGCACTAATCTAGGTTTAATGCCGCTCATTATAAGACCGTTTGCTCGCTCGACTTGACCGTTGGTTTGTGGGTGATAGACTGAGGCATAATCGAGCTTGATGCCCATTTTGCTGCACCAGAGTTTTACCTCGTCGGCCGTGAAGTTCGTGCCATTATCAGTGATGATGCTGTGGGGGACGCCATAACGGTGTACAACCCCGGATATGAAGTCTATCACCGGTCCGGATTCGGCTGTTTTAACAGGTTTGGCCTCTATCCATTTGGTGAATTTATCCACCATGACCAATAAGTATTTTTTCTTGTGGGTTCCCCCTTTAAGGGGTCCAACCATGTCAAGCCCCCAGACCGCAAAGGGCCATGTAATGGGGATTGTTTTGAGGGCGGTAGGTGGCATGTGACTTTGATTTGCAAAGAGCTGGCAACCGGCGCAGCGTTGGACCAAGTCCTGTGCATCTGCCCGGGCCGTTGGCCAATAGAATCCTGTACGGAAGGCCTTGCTTACAAGAGCCCGGGCTGCGGTATGATGACCGCCGAGTCCGGCGTGAATTTCTTCCAAAAGATTCTGCCCTTCCTCTTCGGAGATGCACCTTTGAAGGACTACGGTATTGCTTTGTTTGTACAATTCTCCCTCATGGACCCTGTAGGCCTTGGATCGCCGCACTATGTAGCATGCCTCATTTTGGTCCTCTGGAAGTTCCTGTCTAGTTAGGTAGGCTAGGAATGGTTCTGTCCACGGGGCAATAATGGCCATTATTTCGTGGGCTGAAGGTGTTTTTTCGGTGGCGGAGCCTCCGATTGTGTCAGAGAGTTTGGTATCGGGTATTTTGGCCGGGTCCGGACTGTTGTTACCAGTGTCCCCTTCCCATACTACGGATGGCTTGAATAGCCTTTCCAAAAATATGTTGGGGGACCGCATCACATTTTGCGCCGGTGCGGGCGAGGATATCCGCCGCCTGATTGTTTTCCCGAGCCACATGGTGAAATTTGAGCCCCTCGAACCGAGCTGACATTTTTAGGACGACGTTTCGATAGGCCGCCATTTTCGGATCCTTGGCATCAAAGTCTCCATTTATTTGGGATATTGCGAGGTTTGAATCCCCACGCACCTCCAGGCGTTGAATGCCCATGGAGACTGCCATCCGAAGACCATGCAACAGAGCTTCGTATTCGGCTGCATTGTTGGAGTCTGTATACAATATTTGCAATACGTACTGAACGGTATCTCCGATTGGGGACGTCAGGACGACACCATCCCCTAGACCGGCCAGCATTTTAGAACCGTCGAAGTGCATGATCCAATTGGATTATGCACCGTACTCTTTAGGGAGTTCGGCCTCCGTCCATTCAGCGACGAAGTCGGCCAATACCTGTGACTTAATGGCTCGTCGAGGTTTGTATGTTATGTCGAACGGGAGGAGCTCAACGGCCCATTTGGCAATCCGGCCCGTAGCATCGCGGTTATTTATAATATCATTAAGCGGCACTTCCGAGGCTACTGTAATCGAACACTCTTGAAAGTAGTGTCGCAGCTTCCGCGATGCCATGAATACCGCATATGTTATCTTTTGGTAGTGCGGGTACCGTGATTTGCATGGAGTGAGGATAGTGGATACATAGTATACCGGCTTGTGAAGAGGGAATTTATGTCCGTCCGCTACCCGTTCGACAATGAGCACCGCGCTTACAACTTGATGAGTTGTCGCAATGTACAACAGCATTGGTTCGCCGATGTTTGGCGCCGCCAGGATTGGCTTGGTTGCCAAGATGGCCTTTATTTCTTCCAATCCGGTTGTAGCCGCGTCCTTCCAGTTGAAGTGTTCGGTGCGCCGAACGAGGCGATAAAGGGGTAAAGCCTTTTCTCCTAAGGGGGAGATAAAGCGGCTTAGATCCGCCACGCATCCAGTTAACTTCTGTATTTGTTTGAGGTCTGTTGGGGTAGCCAACTGTGACAAAGCTCGGATTTTGGCCGGATTAGCTTCAATACCTCTACTGGAGATAATGAAACCCGAGATTAGCGAAACGTGTTATCTCACGGTGCTTTATGGCGTTGAGGATTCCCTTGTCCATGCAATTATTGCAGAAAAATAGGATTGCGTCTTCCTCGTCACAGTCCTTAACCTTTTTCAACACAAGGAGGAATCTGGCCCAATAATGATGTATTGTTTCATGGGGCTCTTGCCTGATGTGGGAAAGATCGTTTATGTTTGGGTGGGTGGGTGGGATTGAATCCGAACCCTTACCCGATCTGGGATCCAGGGGACGAGGAGTTTCCAATTTTGGAAGTTCCAATTCCAGGGTGTTACCCAACAATCCTGGCCCGCTGCCTGACTCTAAGTTCAGGGATTGGATGTTGTCCTCCTGCAAACGGGCGTCCGGCTCGGAGAGCTCGGGAATCCGGACATAGTTGGTCCTCAAGATAGAGGAAAGGTCGCCGCATTGTTCCTCCACCACTTTAATATGATGGGTGACCGGTGGAGAGTTAATCTCACTTTGATCGGGTTTAAGCCCAATCCGATCATAGTACGTAGCGACTCCCAAGGCGGCGATGTGATCCAAGAGCTTGTTTAAGGAGGCGAGCTCCATTGGATCCATCTATTTGGTGAGTGCCGATTTGACGTGGAGGCTGTTTTCGATGACCCGAGAAGTCATCGTCGGCGCGGCGGCCAAACAGGCGGTCATGATGAAACCGCCTAGCCAGAGAGTTTGGCCGACAGCCAAAGCTCCCCCAACAGTAGTACCATCTTTAAAGACGAGATGAGACATCCTTCCTTCTGGCGACAGCACAGAAGAACTCTCAATGAAAGCACCAATGTCGGTGTCAAAACCGGAGGATCTCGGGTAGGGGGTCCCGAACTGTGCGTCTAAGGCGGATGGTAACAGGAGGCAGGGAACACGATGTTTTACCTAGGTTCAGGCCCTCTTGATGGAGGTAAAACCCTACGTCCTGCTTGATTAATAATGATGATATGGGTAGTACAAGAGTAGATCTACCACGAGATCAGAGAGGCTAAACCCTAGAAGCTAGCCTGTGGTATGATTGTATGTTGTCCTACGGACTAAAACCCTCCGGTTTATATAGACACCGGAGGGGGCTAGGGTTACACAAGGTCGGTTACAAAGGAGGAGATATACATATCCATATTGCCTAGCTTGCCTTCCACGCCAAGTAGAGTCCCATCCGGACATGAGACGAAGTCTTTAATCTTGTATCTTCATAGTCCAACAGTCCGGCCAAAGGATATAATCCGTCTGTCCGGAGACCCCCTAATCCAGGACTCCCCTTGGAGGAAGTGGGAAACAAATACGACACTTTCATTGGGTTCGGGAGTGGGGATGACCTGCCCTTGAGCAGGCAGCATATGCGAAATTTTGCCGGTCAGATACCTAGCTTCTCTTAGCTTCTTGATGTCCTCCTCTGTGACAGAAGAGGCCATCCACCGGCCTTGAAGGTTGGATCCGGACATGATTTAAGGTTCGAAGCGCTTAGCCTGAGCCTTGGGTGTTGGAATTTGAGGTGGGGTAAGGGAAGGATCGAGCGCGAGAAGAAAATGACAGGCCTTGGCCCCTTTATAAAGAGGATGAATATCAAGCGTCCTCCGCGTGGCCGTTCGGAACTTGCCTAAAATCGAGGAGTCATACCAGCAGGCGCGAATGGGTTAACCACACCCGTATTGATGAAAATCCCATGATAACGTGACACGATCTCTGCTTCGACAAGACGTGCCAAGAAAACCGCCTGGCAATATGTGCAATAGCTGGTTGAGAAAAACGGTTCGAATAATGACCGGGCCATGGCATGATGTCACCTTATGAAAAGTTGTCAGTAGATTAGATTTGTGTAAATATTATACTCTCTATGGTGGTATGTGGAATTTCTTTTGCAGAGCCGGGCACTATCCTTGTGTTAAAAATCTTCTATGAAGTATTCGGGTTAGGAACCCGCCTTGCAATGCCGAAGACAATCTGCGCGCCGGACTCATCGTCGTTGAAGCCTAGTTCAAGGCCTATGGAGGGAGTCTTGGATTAGGGGGTCCCCGGATAGCCGGACTATATCCTTTGGCCGGACTGTTGGGCTATGAAGATACAAGATTGAAGACTTCGTCCCGTGTCCGGGTGGGACTCTCCTTTGCGTGGAAGGCAAGCTTGGCAATTCGAATATGTAGATCTCATCCCTTGTAACCGACTCTATGTAACCCTAGCCCCCTCCGATGTCTATATAAACCGGAGGGTTTAGTCCATAGGACAAGGACAATCATAATCATAGGTTAGCTTCTAGGGTTTAGCCTCTACGATCTCGTGGTAGATCAACTCTTGTAATACTCATATCATCAAGATCAATCAAGCAGGAAGTAGGGTATTACCTCCATCGAGAGGGCCCGAACCTGGGTAAACATTGTGTCCCCCGCCTCTTGTTACCATCCGCCTTAGACGCATAGTTCGGGACCCCCTACCCGAGATCCGCCGGTGTTGACACCTACAATAGGTGAACGCCAACTTCTTGGCAACGACTTGATCACAGAAGCTGAAGAAATGTGTAAAGTCATTTGTGAAAATCTCAAAGCCGTGCAATCGCGCCAGAAGATTTACTATGATAGCAAGCACCATGATGTGGCTTTTGAAATTGGAGACCATGTCTACCCCCGCGTCTCTCCAATGGAAGGCACTCATTGCTTCGGTATCAAAGGAAAGCTTGCCCCGTGATACGTGGGTCCTTTCAAGGTCATTGGCAAAAGAGGCGACCTTGCCTATCAACTTGAGCTTCCGTCCAACTTCACAAATGTGCATGATGTGTTTCAAGTGCCACAGCTTCCCAAATGCTTCGAGACGCCTTAGCACACTATCAACTTCGAATAGATTGACCTCCAAGAAGATCTGTCTTATCCACCCCATTTCTATTCTTGAAGAAACCGAGCGCAAGACTCGCAACAAGTCAACCAAATTCCAGAAAATGAAGTGGTCACACCATTCCGACCGAGAAGCCACCTGGGAACACGAGGATCACCTCTGTTCCAAATATCTAGAGTTCTTTCAGTCCTAGATCTCGGGACGAGATCCTCTTGTAGTGGTGGAGTGTTGTAACACCCCGGATGTAACTTTCCATATTTGTAACTCCAACTCTTGCCATTTTCGGCTTTACGATATGATATTCCCTTCGTGGTTGGGTTTTTGTCTTTCGTTTTGCATTTTGTTCATGTCATGCATTTCATATCATGTCATCATGTGCATCTCATTTGCATTCGTGTTCCTCTCATGCATCCGGTCATTTTCCCCGTTGTCTGTTTCGCAATCCGACGCTCTCTCATGCCTCGTTTCACCCTTCTAACCTCGATTCGTGAGCGGGAGGAAAAGTTCTCAGAATGGGTCGAGATTTGCCAAGTGGCCTTGGTACATCACCGGTATACTGCCTGTCAAATTCCGTTCCATTTGGACGTCGTTTGATGCCCCAACGGTTAAACAGGTAACCGCAAAAGCCTCTTTTATGTTGCAGCCCAACACCCCTCCAAAACAGCCCAATAACCCATCTAAACCACCTCCATGTTCTCCATCGTTGGATCATCATCGTGTGGGCGAAAACCGCACCTCATTTGGACTCTCCTAGCTCCCTCTACCTATAAATATGTGTCTCCCCCGAATTTTTCGCAGTACAAACCCTAGTCTCCTTCCACCTCGCGCCGCGGGACACGTCCGCATCCGCCAGACAATTCGCGCTGCCGCCCCGAGCCAACCAGGGAATGCCACGTGGTACTCCCCCGCCGCCAGCCGCTGCCGCCTTCACCAGCCCCACCGCCTCGCGTGCCAGAGACCGTGCACCACCCGCGCTGGCCAAGCTCCGCCGGCGCTGCCCTCTGTCGTCCGCCTCCGACCCGACCGTGCCGCCTTCGTCCTCCACCGTCGCTGCGCCAGATCCGGCCGGAGCTCGCCGCCCCGACCCCGGCAGTGCACTGCCCGACCATCTTCCACCTCTCCGGCCACTGTTTCGACGAGATCCGTTGCTGCATCGATTTCCATGCAAGCCCTAGGTTGACCCCGAAATTCCTCAAAGTCCTGTAATTTTTATGCATTGTGATGCCCCTTTTGACATGCCACATCTTGGTGCATGTAGCTCCGATTCATGCATATGATATATCAAAATGTTTGTATCATGATGCTCTTCATGGTAGTGTCATTTTCATGTGTGTTACTGTCCATTTAGATGCCATTATCCTCGTTGCAAGACTGCTATAAAATGTTAACTGCTGGTTCTTAACAGAACTTGATGATTTGTCATTTTTGTTGCATTTTGTGTGTGCATCATATGAGCATAAGGGCTACGTGTGTTTTGAACTACAACATGCCATCTTTATAGGGGTGCAAGTCTTGTATTTGTTTGAGCTATGTGGTGCCTAGCACAAGCATGCAAAGTAGGCTCCATGATGTTACTATTTTGAGGGACTTAGGATTTTGCAAGTCCTTTTCCTGCTGTTATTTTGAGGTAGTTCGGTAACGATGTTTTGAACATATGGTTATGATCTATCCATTCATGCCTCTGGTTGCAATTATGGAGTGCTCTAGATTGTCATTACCATGCTCTACTTTTGCTAAATAATGTTCCTGGCAGATTGTTAACATGATAATCGATATTGCCATGTGTTTTGCTAGTGATCCATGCATGCTATGAACTTGCTCTTACCATGTTTAGCTTAATGAACATGTCATATTATTGTTGGTATGCTTGTGTTGTCATGTAATGCTTTGTGGTGAGTGGCATGAGCTTGTAAAGTTGCTATCATGGATCTGTTTGTGCCATGCATTGTTTTTCTTCTAAGTCTGAATCTGTTTATAAAACTTGCTATGTTTACATGAGTGCCATCATATTTTCTGTGCCTTTTTGGCTCATGTTCAGTCAGGGAATTTTGTTCTATGCATTTATTAGAATCATACCATGCCTTTGTTTGCCATGATATGTTCTTGTAGCATGTTGTTTTCTTGCTCTAAACATTGCTTCCTGATGTTGTTTTGGACATGTTGGTATTTTCACTAAGTCTATGAAGCTGATATCTTTTGCACTTTTGCCATGCTTGTTTGAACCTATTCTATTATGTTTTAGCCGTAGCTCAGTGTTCATATTTTGTCAAGCATCTCTTGTACATCACTGCCATATGCTTTGTTGCCATGTTGGAGTACAGTAGCTTAGTTGCTTGTTGCATTCTAAGTGCTATCATGATGTTAATGGCAGATTGGCGTTATTCTTGTTTAGCTTGCCATTTGCAAACCGTGCATCCGTTTCCGGTGATCCTTATATCGATTTCGACCGAAATCACCTCATCTTTCCAGAGGAATACTTGGTTTGCCAAGTTTATGCCTTGATCATTCTTTCCCTTCCGGAGCACGCATATGCATTGCATATCATATCTTGCATATCATGCCATGTATTGCATCATGTTGCTTGTGCATTGCACCGTGCTTGAATGTTGTTCCATTGCTTGTGTTCTTGCTTTGGGTAGAGCCCGGAGACAAGTACGTGAACGAGGAACCTATTGAGTACCACTACTAGGGAAAACCTTATACACAGAATCTTAGCAGCAGCGCGACATAAAAAGAGGCACTGCTGCTAATTAGTAGCAGCACAGTTACGGAAAGCGCGTTACTCGTGCAAATTTAGCAGTAGCGCGTGATGTTTAAATCGCGCTGCTACAACAATCCACCGACAGTACACAACGACCTAAGTTTACCAGTAGCGCGGCATCAGGAAGCGCGCTGCTGCTAATGCCATAGTAGTAGCGCTCTTGTTAGTCACGTCGCTGCTGCTAATTTTGAAATTGTCCACACGGTTGGCCCGTTTAGCAGTAGCGCGTGATAGGAAAGCGCGATGCTGCTACGCTCTTAGCAGCAGCGCACTTTTGCTCCCGCGCTACTGCTAAGACGTAGCACCCACCACCTTTTTCCACCTCCCCCTCCCCATCTCCTCTCCTCCCTTTCCCCTACCTCCCACATCCTCCCTCTCCCACTTTTCTTATTCCTCAATACTTCTCCCCCCATTACTCTCCCTCTTCTACCTACCTTTCTCTCTCTTCATTACTCCTAGCTATAACTACACTACCTCCATTAATGCATCTCCTTTCTCTTTTTCCTTCCCCTCCACTAGTTGAAGTTGTCTCCTCCCAAATTAGGTAGCTAGGTAGATGTAGCATTTAGTTAAGTGACCTATTTGCCCCTAACTAGATCTATCTTTGTCAAGAAGATATTTGTGCACTTTTGATCTCCCTACAAGATTATCTCCACCGCGTGCTTGATCTCGAGATAGAGGTGATTAAAATTTCATGCTTTTGCAAAATGGAAATATGTTTATGTGTGTGTGATATGTTTATGGAAATTTTGTGTGTGGCATGAGTTGACGCCAAATTGTGCTTTTGAGTTGCCTATGTTTTGCCGAAATGTCAATTTATTTCTGTTTCGGCGAATTCCTGGCAAACTCTAGATCTATATATGTCCTACTTTTAAGGAAGGTCATGCCGAATTGTCGTATGACTTTGATGAATGCACGCATTTTTATAATCAATTTGTTTATTATTACCGTGCAGAGTTGACGATGGTCAGTGGAACAATGGTGGACAGGTGGTTGCGGTCGGCGGTGCAGGACATGAAGGAAAATAACCTGACAGAGGTTTTATGTCCGTGTCGAAAATGCAAAGGAATAGTTTGGCTCAACCCCCTTGACGATGGTCATGTCGAAGCGCACCTGCTCATGACTGGTTTCATGGATGGCTATACTCAGTGGATAATTGAAGATGAGGATGATGATGTTGAGGATGCCGACGGGGCAGGCAATGATGACACGGGGCAAGACGAAGAGATGATCCATAATGGCGGCGGGGAAGAGGCCGGACATGGCGGCAGAGAAGGGGCCGGACATGGCGGCGGAGAGAACGACATGGACTCCACGCAGCAGAGTTCGTCGGTACTAAGTTCAATCGTGCGGGACCCTCATGTTCAAGCATTGCTTCGCAAGGAGACGAGTACTGAGAGAGCTGCTTCTAGAGAGGAGGCTAAGCTGGAGCAACTGGTGGTAGACTCGAACACTCCATTGTATGATGGTTGCAATCCTGAGGTGACCCGCTTGAGTTTCACGCTCCAACTCCTGAAGACGAAGTCTAAAAACAAATGGACCGACACTAGCCTCGATGAGCATCTCAAGACATGGGACACCAGCAAAGGCGAGTATTTCAACATGAGAGCCGCGCTGATCACGACAGTGCAGGACTATCTCGGTTACGGATATGTGGCAGGCCAGGTGTGCCATGGATATTCGGATGCACGCGGTGCATGGATGATACGACGTCTCAGCAGCTAACGTCAAGGAAAGATGGCAGGTCTGGGAAAATCGTGTACATGGGGCATCGAGGATGGCTCGAACAGGACGACCCGTGGAGAAACCGTGGAGATCTATTCAATGGTCACACTGAACATCGAGGACCTCCACGTAAGCGGAGCGGTGCCAAAATCAATGAGTTGTTGAAAAACTAGAAGGAGTGCCCCACGTCGAGAAAGACGATGAGAAAGGCGCCGGAGCCGCTGCTGAAGGTATGGAAGACGAGGTCTATGTTCTGGGACTTGGAGTACTGGCACAAACTCGATACACCTCATTGACTTGATCAAATGCATATCTGTAAGAATGTCCTTGAGAGCTTGCTCGCAACACTGATGAACATGCCGGATAAGACCAAGGATGGGCCGAAGGCAAGAAAAGACTTGCAAGATTTGAAAATCAGGGAAGATCTGCACATGCAGCCCCGTAAAATGTCAGACGAGACAGAGACAGAGACAAAGGCTCGGGAGAAGAAGGGCAAGAAAATAAAGAAAGAGGATTATTGCCCCCCTTCTTGCTTCACCTTAAGTCAGGCTGAGATCCATCAATTCTTTAAGTGCCTTACCGGAATCAAAGTTAGTTCCGGTTACTGTGGCAAGATAAGCAGATATCTAGACATGGACAAGAAAAGGTTCAGCGGGATGAAGTCCCATGACTGTCATGTGATGATGACGCAGATACTACCTGTTGCCCTTAGAGGGATAATGGACAAGCACATCCGTGACATGCTTATTGGTCTTTGCAACTTTTTCGACGTCATCTCCCGAAAGTCGATCAGTGTGAAGAAGCTTCGAAGGCTACAGGAAGAGATCGTTGTGATATTGAATGAGGTGGAGATGTACTTCCCGCCCGCGTTCTTTGACGTCATGGTGCATCTATGTGTCCATATTGTGGATGACATAATAGACCTGGGGCCGTCATTCCTGCACAACATGATGCCGTTTGAGAGGATGAATGGGATCATCAAAGGATTCGTTCGTAACATGTCCCGTCCGGATGGAAGCATCGGCCAGGGCTATTTGACACAAGAGTGCATCTCTTTCTGTGAGAATTTTCTATATGGCGCAGACCAGCCGCCTGGTGTTAGTGTTGGTTTTCCCGTTAACAAGCACGATGGGAGGCTCGAAGGAGAAGGTCACTGCAACAGTCGCAGGGAATTGCACGTGGCATACTCAGATCGACGCAGCGACTTTGACAGAGCAAACTTGGTAGTGCTACAACATCTAGACGAGGTAGATCCTTTCATGGCACTGCACAAAGAAATTATCACAAAGAAGTATCGTGACCGGGGGGTATGCAAGACAGACGCCGAAGTTACTAGAGAGCACAACTCCACTTTACTGCATTGGTTCAAAGAGCATATTATTGCTAATCCCCCGGAGGAGGGCTCTAAGGATGGATTGCTCATATACGCCTTAGCACATGGCCCCTCGCCCAACCTCGTAACCTATCAGGCATATGATATCAACGGATACACGTTCTACATGGAGGCCAAAGATATGGACAATGATGATCAGAACTAAGGGGTGACGATGGAATGCATGACCGGCAGCGACAACGGCGGAACTGAACGATTTTATGGAAGGGTCGAGAAGATCTGGGAGCTTGACTACTCTGGACTGCACAACACGATGATGTTCCTTGTCAGATGGGCTAAGAATGTCGAAAGAGAAAACAGGATTTTCACTACCATGACTATACCCGACGCCAAGAGCTCTACCGTGAACGCTATCGCAAGAAACGAGCCATGGGTACACGCTAAGCACGTGACACAATGCTTCTTCATAACCGACCCATGCAATCCCAGTCGTGTTGTCGTGAGGAGAGGCAAAAGGAACATCATTGGAATGGATGGAGTCGCCAACGAGGAAGACTATGATCAGTACGGCAACCCAATGAGGGAAGATGACGATGATGATGAAGTATACGTCAAAAGAAGAATCAATACTACATTACCTAAGAAAAATCGTACTCCATGGAAAAGGCAAAGTCACAATGAGGGGCTCAATTATTCTTCGGCAAACAAGAAGGGAAAGAAGCTGACTCAAAAATGAAAACATCAGCACTGAGGAATCGGTCAAATGATGTAATATATACATATATATATATGTTCCTATTTTGTATACACACTTAGGCATTATTATGCATGGGTCCAATGATGTAATATATATGTTCCTATTTTGCATACATATTTAACCGTAAAATGATGCAATATATATTGCCTTCCCTTCGTTCACTGCTCTCAGAAAAAAAAGTGAGAAAAATAAAGGAAAAGAAAAAGGGAAACTGGTTATAGCAGTAGCGCTTTACTGAAAAAGAGCTACAGCTAGTCAAGGTAGCAGTAGCGGTTTCTATATAAAACCGCTATAGCTGCCTTTAATAGTAGTAGCGCGTTTTGTCTAAACGCGCTACTGCTACATCCACTTAACCCAAAATTCTCACTCTCCCTGCTTCATCCCGCCTCTTTTCCCCCAAATCCCCACTCTCTTCCCCCCATCGCACAGCCGCGCCCGACCCAGCCCTGGTGCTCGCCCCCGGCACCGACTCTCGCCCCCGACCCAGGCGCTCGCCCCCGACCCCCGCGTGCTCGCCCCCGACCCGACGGCCCTCGCCTCCCTCCTCTGCTTGCTCCCCTCCCAACCTTGGCCGTCGTCGGGCCTGCCTCCTCGCCCCTGCACCCTCTGTAAACCACCCCCCTCTCTCTCTCTCTGCTAGCTAGGGTTCTTCGGTTTATTTACTTAGGTTTTAGTTATGTTAATTAGGTTATCTATTTAGTTATGAATTTAGATAGGTTTCAAAATTAGCTGAATTTATATGCAAATTTGAATTGGACATGTGATATGTGGATATGTCATGTTTTGGACATGTCATGTTTTGGTAAATGATCCAAGTGGCCTATGTTACTCCGGAATGTTGATTCATTTCTGTTTCGGTGAATTTCAGGCGCTCGATATGTCCATTTTTTAGCAAAGGTCATGCCGAAATTTCCCGTGAATAAAGGCATGATTTGTGCTACATAGTTGGCATATCGAGTGTTGGCACATAGATTTCTTTTTATGTCATTTCTCATTTATTCATACTTTTAGAAATAAATGAGGACACTTAATAATAAGAAACATGTCGAACAATGAAGAAACTAGGCCTTCTGATCAAGATGCATATGAGATGGATTATCAGGGTGAACAAGACTACCTCGACTTTTTGACTGCTAAGCAAGGTTTGCAGATCTGCCTTGATGATGGTACTGACGCCGACATCGACACCGACGGTGCCGGCACCGATGGAGGCGCCGAGACCGGTGGGGAAGGTACCGGCGGGGAAGATACCTGTGGGGAAGGTACCAGCGTCGATGCCGCTACCGAAAAGAGGAAGCATAAGAAGCAGAGGATACGAAAACCTAACAAACTAGGGATTGGACGACTTGTGATCACAAAGATGGCACCTGGCAAGTTTGAGCCGCTAGAGCCGGAAGAACCTCGCAAGTGCTACGGGAACCAAGTAGGATGCATCCTACGGGAATGTGCGAGCATCAATGACGATGACTTGAGGAGTAAAGGACATTTGACGCAGTTGCTCCTAACGAAGTTGCACAAGAGATTCAAGTTCCCCGACCGGGATGATAACATAGAACAACCATGGGATGATCCGAAGATGAAAAAGATTAACAATCACGCCATGGGCATGTTCAGCAATGGTTTGGCCTCCTGGAAAGGGAGGGTGAAACGAGCTATTGAGGCTGAGGAACACCTGCCCAAGATTCTGGAGGAAAATCCGACACTTACGGAAGAGGAGTTCGAAAAGTTCAAGGACACTTGTGCTACCGAGGACGCCAAGGCTAAGGCTGCGAAATTCAAGAGCCTTCAGCAAAGGAACACGGGGAAGCATCGCCTCGGAAGCTGTGGCTACCTCGGTAAAAGGCCCATATGGGATAAGGAGGACGTGGAACGTGAAGCCGCGGGTCTCCCAGACCCCTTGGAGCGTGACTTCATCAGGGCCCGCTACAAGTGGGACAAGGAGAAAAAGGTTTTTTACACGGACCAGATCACGAGAAAATTGATTAGACTACTGGAGAAGCAACACCAGCTTGCAGCCAAAAGCCTTACTTCTCCGATGAGGCCCAAGTGGGACACCCCTCTCAACCGGGCCTTGAACGAACTTAAGGGACTCCCTTTGGGCCAGCGGCCACAATATGGTCATGTGCACGACGCTGGAGACGGCACCACGTGGAAGGTGCCCGGAGGCCAAGAAGCAGAAAAAGAAGTTTAGTCAGGCGGACATCGACGTGAAGGTGAACCTTGCGGTCGAGAAAAAATCAGCTGAGGACACGAAAAAAGCAACCGAGGACAAATATGAGTTGCTACAGCAGGCAGTCAATGCAGCTGTAACTGCCTGCAGAAATGATTTCGCTACTAACTTGGTTCTAGCTATCATCAATAGGAGGAAGGAAAATCCAGACAAGATGATACATGATTTCCCGTTGCCCAGTTTCGTCAGGAGAAACTCCATGAGCAATAACACCATCGCACCATCACTTGCCCACACAACCGGGCCTCCTCTCGCAGCCTCTCCCGCTCATAGCAGCCCGTCCTCAGTCTCTGGCACGCTCGGTGGGCCTTCGTCTTTGGCTGAGCTCGACGCCATCACGGTAATTACATGTCGCACCAACATATATATATAATATTCCATTTTTGTTGCCTTTCGGATGTTTTACGCCACAGACATATGTGTTTGCAGGCGAAAGAAACCCCGTGCACCATACTCTACTTGATCAAAGGCCAGAAGGTGGACGGTGGAAAGGGGATGATAATGGACCCCTTGCAACCCATGTTCCACAACCAGCCGATCCCCGCTGGGCACTTCAGGGTTAGCTTGTCCAGTGTGAAATCAGGGCACGAGGATTTGCCTCCTCCAGTACAGCATGTGGGAGCGGATGACGAGACCCCGCCACGGATTGGAAGCTGCAAGGGTTGGGTGCTGCTATGGCCAAAGAATCTTATTCGTCTAGAGCCGGCCGAGAGCACACTAATAACCACACATCAACAAGCATGTGCAGAGACCGCCACCCCACCTACGCAATTACCAGCTCCTGTAGTGCCGGGTGAGAGCGGCGGACGACATGATGAAGGGGGTGCAATAGTACTGGCTGATGTAATTTGTCCTGTAGAACAGAGAATGGATGATGAGACGGAGGTCGACCCTATGGATTTCCTCAATACAAACGCGTATGACTGTGACATAGAATTGATGAGTCAACCATATGACGAATCGGGCTATCAGCTTGCTAATGAGGATATGGATGATATGCCCGGGAAGGAAGGTCATAGCAGGGATTGCAAAAAGTCTCTCTTCATGAAATCCTCACAGGACACGCCTAAAGATGCCGCCTCAACACAGGCTCAACTAGCCGGGCACGAGGGTCGTACAGTACTTAGCCCGGGAACACTGGGGCAGGGGTTAAGGAAGGGTCTAGAAGGTGTGCCCAAGAAAAAGGAGAGAAAGAGATCGGGGAAGATAGCTGCCTCCAAACAAGCCAGAGCACATAGCAGCCAGACGATGCATTCTGAAGAGCGTGTACCCGTGAAAGGTGCGACCATGTTCCATCTCACGGGAGATCCTATGCTACCACCGAAACCGCTGGAGGCACTATCAGGGGATCTCAGGAGACTGCACGACCATGTGTTGTCGACTGAGAAAAGCCTACTAGCCTCAATGGATCCAGGATATCCGACATACGCGGCTCGTGTGCCTAAGGGGAAGTGCTAAATCAAGACATGGCCCGCGGAGGTGTTCTTCCGCGGTTTCACCATATCTTTGAGATGTTTCTGACAAGGCGGCTTGATTTTACAATCGTCCGCCTTTTTGCGCTACCTATGAGCTCCATCATTAAGAGTGAAGAAGTCTCACAAATCTGTGCGGCGGATCCGTACTACATGCACGAGTCTTTCTTGAGTCTCGGCGACTTTGAGTGTGAAACTGCTAGGGAGTACCTCCAAAACTTTATGGTACAGAATAAGGATCGGGAAATTGTCCTCGTGCCTTATCATCCAAAGTAAGTCAGTTCAAGACAACCCTTTCATACATTTCAATTATTCCTTCTCTCTCTATGGGGAATAATTTGAGGTGTCTTTTCCCCGCAGCAACGGGCGCGCCATCCTTATCGTTCTTTACCCGCAAGTCTCCCACGCCGTGTATTTTGACCCTTCTAGAGACTACGAGAAAAAATACTACACCCACATAATGAATATTCTACATGATGCTCTCCAAGGCTTCAGCATTAGAGGTGGCCACATGCAGATCAGGAAACAAAGGAACAAGAAGATGGGTTTTGCGCATAAAACTAACTTCTCCTGCATCCATGTCCCAAAACCAAGCAAGAAGGATGGATTCTACATCTTCCATTTCATGATTCAGTTCAACACGGATCACCAAAAGCTTCGCATGAGAAGCAGAAATGATGATCATATCCACAAGTGGCTAGAATCTCATGGACAAGCAGATTATAAACATAGAGATGACTTCTTTTGCATCCAAAGCGACATTGCGACTGAACTCGCATAGGCATGCAATGTCTAGACCTCACGACGTTCAAGAAGCTAGGGTCCATCCTCGATGATATGGAAGGATGGAACTTCTAGTGATTTATGATGCCGATGATCATGATATGTGTCGGTTGAACTTGTATACTTTTTGTAGCGATGAAACTTTGTGATGTCCACGGTCCCTGCCGAACTTGCGTAACGCTACTTTGTTAGTTTGCGTACAATGACCTGCGTACCTCTAGTTAATTAATTTGCATACTGTATGATGCATCTAGTTGCTAACCCTTTCTTTTTCAGTGTTGCTCTAGTATATTTTGTTGCATATATATGATTGTACATCCTCTTCATGAACATGCATCTCTAATAGGTACCTAGTTTCTTGATGGCGAGATGGAAGTGCTATGTCATGTACAAAGGGAAGGTTCCGGGGGTGTACAACGAGTGGCATTAGTGTCAGGCACAAGTGAATGGGTTCTCGGGCGCCAGCCATAAAGGCTTCAAAAGCAGACAAGAAGGAGAAGCTAGTTACTTGAGGTTCACGCTAGCGCGAGAGAGGACTCGTAACTGCCACCTCATGTACTGCATAGTTCCGCTCTCACTCATAGTGATAGCTCTTCTCGTGTATACCTTTGTTTAGATGGATGACATTGTAGTTGCAAGTATTCGAGACTTGCATGTATCGCTATTTTCGAGATGATGACAAGATACCACTTTGTGTTGGATGATGATTATGATGAGACTATTTGTATGTATATGCTATGATTACATTTGTGGTCTCGCAGGCATTTGTATGTGTATCATGATGACATTTGTATGTGCTAAAGATTCTTCTAAAAAGCATGTTCAAATACAAAACAAATATGCTGAAAAAAATTACTAAAATTAGCAGTAGCGAGTGGAGAAAAGTTAGCAGCAGCATGGTAGGAGCGCTGCTGCTACACTTGTGTGGCAGTAGCGCTTGTGAGAACGCGCTACTGCTACATGTTAGCTGTAGCGCCTTATTAGTAGCGCCGGTACCTGCACTACTGATACACCTAAAACCTGCGCTGCTGCTAGCCTTTTCCTTAGTAGTGTACGCTAACGAGGATCAAGCTTTCGACAACTTTGAGAACATTGCAGGCAAGATGACCATACCCTCAATATCATTTCTATCTTCGCTTGCTAGTTGTTTGTTCTATTGCTATGTCACGCTACCTACCACTTGTTATATCATGCCTCCCATATTGCCATGTCAAGCCTCTAACCCACCTTCCTAGCAAACCGTTGTTTGGCTATGTTACCGCTTTTGCTCAGTCCCTCTTATAGCGTTGCTAGTTGCAGGTGAAGTTGAAGTTTGTTCCATGTTGGAACATGGATATGTTTGGCATATCACTTTTTCTCTTATTTAATCAATGCATCTATATACTTGGTAAAGGGTGGAAGGCTCAGCCTTTTGCCTGTTGTTTTGTTCCACTCTTGTCACCCTAGTTTCCATCTTACCGGTGTTATGTTCCTTGTTTTGTGTTCCTTACGCGATTGGGGTTATGGGACCCCCTTGACAGTTCACTTTGAATAAAACTTCTCCAGCAAGGCCCAACCTTGGTTTTACATTTTCCTCACCTAAGCATTTCCCTTGGGTTTTCGCGAGCC
>NC_041388.1:375589547-375597043 GCF_002162155.2 Triticum dicoccoides | reverse complement strand
GCGTTGGTCTGAACTAGAGTCCTTTGCAGCGCCACCTCAGGGAAACTTGAGGGCTGGTTTTAGTTGTATGGAGTGCTCATCCGGTGTGCCCTGAGAATGAGATATGTGGAGCTCCTATCGGGATTTGTTGGCACAGTCAGGTGGTCTTGCTGGTCTTGTTTTACCATTGTCGAAATGTCTTGTAACCGGGATTCCGAGACTGATCGGGTCTTTCCGGGAGAAGGAATATCCTTCGTTGATCATGAGAGCTTGTGATGGGCTAAGTTGGGACCCCCTGCAGGGTATAAACTCTCTAGAGTTGTGCCCGCAGTTATGTGGCAAATGGGAATTTGTTAATATCCGGTTGTAGATAACTTGACACTTGACTTAATTAAAAGGAATCAACTGCGTGTGTAGCCGTGATGGTCTCTTTTCGGCAGAGTCCAGGAAGTGAACACGGCCTTGTGTTATGCTTGAACGTAAGTAGTTTTAGGATCACTTCTTGATCACTTCTAGCTTCACAACCCTTGCGTAGCTTCTCATCTTACTCTTATTGGCGTATATTAGCCACTATATTTGCTTAGCCCTTGTTGCAGCTCCACCTCACTACCTCATCCTACCCATAAGCTTAAATAGTCTTGATCTCGCGGTGTGAGATTGCTGAGTCATCGTGACTCTCACATACTTCCAAATAGTTACAGGTGCCGATGATACCAGTGTAGGTGAGGCTACCGAACTCAAGTGGAAGTTCGACGAGGACCAGGTCGTTACTATGTGCCTTTCCCGGATGATCAGTAGAGGTGCCCAGTTGGGACGATCGGGGATCTAGCATTTGGGGTTGTCTTCTTTTATTTTGGTTCCATAGTCGGACCTTGATTATATTCTGGATGATATGTGTTTAACTTGTTACTTGTGTGAAGTGGCGATTGTAAGCCAACTCTTTATCCCTTTCTTATTCAGTACATGGGATTGTGTGAAGATTGCCCCTCTTGTGACAAAACCACCATGCGGCTATGCCTCTAAGTCGTGCCCCGACACGTGAGAGATATAGCCGCATCGTGGGCATTACATCACCGCCCCTACTACTCCCACCGCTGGCCAGGCCCTGCGGCGACGGCAGCCTCACACCGCAGCCGAACCAGTGAACCCTCCTACTCCTCTCCGCGTGGGCATCCACTGGCGCGTCTTCCCCGGCTCCATGTCGTCCCCTTCCTAGGCCTCGCCGTCATCCACCGCCTTGGTGCTCTCGGCGCGACGTGGTCAATGTGATCAACGACCGACTTCCCTCAGAAGAGTATTGTACATGGAGAGGCTGACAGCTGGGTCCACGCCTGCAGCAAGGAAGTGCCTCTTTATTACGCGGAAAATAATGATTCCTCCACCTGACAGCAGGGACCCATCGGACGGGCCACCGTATTTTGCGAAAAAAAAGTTCCCCCCTGACTGCTGGGACTCACCAGCTACATCTTCGCATGCAAGGAAGTGCGTCCATATTACGGGCAAAAAAATGATTCGCCCCCTAATTGTTGGGACCCACGAGCTACATCTTCGCATGCAAGGAAGTGCATGACAGTCAGGACCTGATAATCCCCAAGTGCAGGGAATCATCGTAGCAATTCCCAATGGTGGAAGTGATAAGTATGGAGTGTCGAACCCACAATGAGCTAAAGGTACGAACAATATTCTTTCAAGCCCTATCTGCCACTGATACGACTCTACGTACACCGAACATTTGCTTCCAACTAGAAACGAGAAATAAAACTACGTTGTGGGTATGAAGAGGATAACTTTGCATGATATGGGAGAGCTAAAACATAAAAGTAGGTGTTGTTATCATAAAGTTAGAATATATTTCTAAATATTATAAATAGAGAGTGTGGAATAATGATGGATCGGTGTGCGAAGTTGTCCTAGGCAATTGTTAACAAGACCGATAGTCATCAGTGCAATTTCATATGAGGGAGAGGCATAAGCTAACATACTTTCTCTTCTTAGATCATATGCACTTATGATTGGAACTCTAGCAAGCATCCGCAACTACTAAAGATCATTAAGATAAAACCCAACCATAGCATTAAAGCATCAAGTAGTATCTCTACTTGGTGCAAATAATTTGGCTAGCATGAGGGGGAAAGGCAAGCTCAACATGTTGGATGATCCAAGACAATATAATGTTTCCGATATAGGAAAACATAACTCATTAAGTTGTCTTCCTTGTCCAACATCAATCTTTTAGCATGTCATATTTTAATGAGTGCTCACAATTGCAAAATATGTCCAATATAGTATATTTATATGTGAAATCTCTCTTCCTTCAATATTCTTTCATGAATTGCTCAAGTGACCAATTCTGCGTTTGCTAACTTCCAATAAGTTTACTACCTATACTTATTATGTGTGAAGTCATTACTCCCCATGTGGTAAGCATATGAAACGTATATAAATTCTGATTTATGATATTCAAATCATTCAACCATTTACTCATAGGTTATATGTGAAGCACGCGAGTAAATGGCAAACTACTCCAAAAAGATATAGGTGAAGAATACTGAGTAGTCAAATAATTAGCTAGCCATGGGAGGATTCTTTTTCACTGAAGATTTCAAATCCAATGATTTTATTCCAACATCAAGTAAAATTTAAAATACGCTCCTAGCAAAACACATATCATGTGACAAATAAAAATATAGCTCCGAGTAAGGTATACCGATAGTTTTTTAAGACGGAAGAGGGGATGCCTTCCGGGGCATCCCCAAGCTTAGGCGCTTGAGTCTTCCTTGAATATTAACTTGGTGTGAATTGGTCATCCCCAAGCTTAGGGTCTTTCCACTCCTTATTCTCCTCATATCGATATCTCACACAAAGCTTGAAAACTTCAATCACACAAAACTTAACGGAACTTCGTGAGATAGGTTAGTATGATAAAGAATAAACCATTCACTTTGGTACTGTCAAAGACAAGGTTCATAATTGTTCTCACACAATGCCTACTGTACCATATTATTTCTAAAATTTATATTGAGAAATATAAGCCATAGAAACTAGAAAACAAGCAAACTATGCATGAAAACATCATCTTTTAGAAACAGAACAGTCTGTAATGATCTGAACACCAACCATACTTCTGCTACTCCAAAAATTATGAAATAAATTGGTGGACGTCAGGAATTTGTCTATTAATCTTCTGAAAAAACAATGAACTCAATCGCACTCTTCTGTAAAACATGACAGCTAATCTCATGAGCGCAAAGTTTCTGTTTTTTACAGCAAGATCACATTAACTTTCACCCAAGTCTTCCCAAAGGTCTTACTTGGCACTTTATTGAAAGAAAATCTATAATACATGATTACTACAGTAACTTAATCATGAGAACACACGAAAATAGTAAGGGTAAATATTGGGTTGTCTCCGAACAAGCACTTTTCTTCAATGCCTTTTAGCTAGGCATGATGATTTCAATGATGCTCACATAAAAGATAAGAATTGAAACATAAAGAGAGCATCATGAAGAATATGACTAGAACATTTAAACCTAACCCACTTCCTATTCCTAGGGATTTTTTGAGTGCACAACTTATGGGAACAAGAATCAACTAGCATAGGAAGGCAAAACAAGTATAACTTCAAAACTTTAAGCACATAGAGAGGAAACTTGATATTATTGCAACTCCTACAAGCATGTATTCCTACCTCATAATAATTTTCAGTAGCATCATGAATGAGTTCAACAATATAACCAGCACATAAACCATTATGTTCATGATCTACAAGCATACAAATTTTACTAGTCTTCACATAAGCAAAATTCTTCTCATTCGGAATAGTTGGAGCAACCTTCTTCTAAATCCACTTTAGATGATATTAGTATTCATACTCCAAAAGATATAAGTTAAGTTCATGGAGCATCCTAAAATTAATATAGACTAACCAATATCCAAGCTCAAAATATATAAGTGAAGCACACGAAGCATTCTATAAAACCATACTCAAAAGATTTAAGTGAAGAACAAAGAGCAATTCTATAAGATCATACTTAAAAGATATAAGTGAAGCACATGAAGTATTATATAAATCAATAAAGGGCTATCTCATACTAGCATCGTTCTGAACTTAAAAACAAAAACACAAAGGACACAAATTATGTGAACAAAACAAAAATCGAGGTATACCGATTATTGTTGAAGAAGAAAGATGGCATGCCAACCGGGGCATCCCCAAGCTTAGATGCTTGAGTATCATTGAAATATTTACTTGGGGTGCCTTTTGAATCCCCAAGATGTACCTCTTGCCTCTCTTTATTCTTCTTATATTGGCAGATCCTCGATCTTTGAACACTTCATCCACACAAAACTTTAACAAAAACTTTGTGAGATCCGTTAGTGTAATAAAGCAAATCACTACCTTTAGGTACTGGTGCAAGCTTCTTACAATTTCATATTAGAACTATATCTACTGTATTCCAACTTCACCATGGTTCATATCCCCCGATAGTACCCATAGATTCGTTGAAATAAGTGATCAACACATAGAAAACAGAATCTATCAAAAACATGACAGTCTGTAGTAATCTGGAAGTTTAGTAAACTTATGTAACTCCAAAAAATTCTAGAAATATATGAAAATTTAACAAATATGTACATACGTAATTTGCAAAAAGTTTTAGACCCATTTAACTTTCCAGTAACAAATGTAAAATCACGCGCTACAGCCAAAGTTTCTGTTTTTTGTATTGTACATAGTAAACAACTAATCTAATCATCCTAAAACCGAAGCTTGGAACATTATTTTTATAATGCAATGGATATGTACAATGGGATAATTATTTTCAGAGAAGCTTCCTTGAAACTTTTTACATTTTTTCCATGAGCATAAACAGAAGTGTTCAAGGTCGACCCTGACTTCTCCAATGCATAACCTTCCAATCACTTCTCTTATTGAAAAACTTTTTAGGTATGAGAGGCAAGTAATTTTTTTTGTATTTTGATTATATTAAATTATTTTGTATGTTTCACCCACAACTAAACAGAAACAGAAAAGGAAAAACAAAATCTACTTAGTGAAGAAAGCGAACAAGCACACACGAGAATATCAGCCCCACGTTATTGCTCCCCGGCAACGGCGCCAGAAAAGAGCTTGATAATCCCCAAGTGCAGGGAATCATCATGGCAATTCCCAATGGTGGAAGTAATAAGTATGGAGTGTCAAACCCACAATGAGCTAAAGGTAAGATCAATATTCTCTCAAGCCCTATCTGGCACTGATACGACTCTACGTACACCGAACATTTGCTTCCAACTAAAAACAAGAAATAAAACTATGTTGTGGGTATGAAGAGGATAACGTTGCATGATATTGGAGAGCTAAAACATAAAAGTAGGTGTTGTTATCATAAAGTTAGACTATATTACTAAATATTATAAATAGTGAGTGTGGAATAAGTATGGATCGGTGCGGAATTGTCCTAGGCAATTGTTAACAAGACCGATAGTCGTCATTGGAATTTCATATGAGGGAGAGGCATAAGCTAACATACTTTCTCTTTTTGGATCATATGCACTTACGATTGGAACTGTAGCAAGCATCCGCAACTACTAAAGATCATTAAGGTAAAACCCAATGATAGTATTAAAGCATCAAGTCCCCTTTATCCCATACGCAAAACCCCCCCTTACTCGGGTTTATGCTTCTATCACTCAAACAACCCAGTATAAGCGAATCATGAACGTATTGCAACACACTTCAGCGGGAATCCCTCACGCTTGCGCGACACGGAGGGCACAATAGGACAACACCAAAATAAAACATACAACTCATACCAATCTAGATCATCAATCAACCCAAAGACAAAGTATATCTACTCAAAACATCATAAGATGGCAACACATCATTGGATCATAATATGTGGCATAAAGCACCATGTTCAAGTAGGGATTACAGTGGGGTGCGGAAGAGTGGACCGCGTAAAAGATATGAGGATGGTGATGTTGATGAAGACGATCACCGCGGCGATGATTCCCCTCCCGATAGCACTTCGCTGCCACCAAGAGAGAGGAGGAGAGGTTCTCCCCCTTGTGCTTCCTCCTGCATCGCCTCCCCCTGGATGGGGAGAGGTTCTCCCTCTGGTCCTTGGCCTTCATGGTGATGATGGCCCTCCGGGATCCTCCTCCATAGCCTCCAGTGATGATGGCCCGCTTTGGCAGGGTGCGAGAGAGGGCCTAGATTGATTTCTCGTGGCTACAGAGGCTTGCGGCGGCGAAACTTCTGATCTAGGTTATTTTCTGGAGGTTTGGGAATTTATAGGACAGGTTGGCATCGAGAACAAGTCAGGGGGCCCCATAGGAAGTCCACGAGGCACATGGCGAGCCCCCACCCTCGTGGGGCCCATGGGACTCCCCTTTGGTAGATTTTTGTTCCATTATTTTTTATATTTTCCAGGAAAAACTCCGATGATTTTCATCGCATTCCGAGAACTTTTATTTCTGCACAAAAACAACACCACGGGAGTTCTGCTGAAAACAGCATCAGTCCGGGTTAGATCTAATCAAATCATACCAAAATCATATAAAACTATTGTAAACATGGTATGAAGACTTCATAAATTATAGATACATTGGAGACGTACCAGGACCCACCTGGTCAAAGCGTATGTAGCATTGTCATTCTGGTCATGAACGTGTACGTACATACTGGTCGATGTAGAGGCGCTCACGTGTCATAGTAGAGGCACGCACGTAGCATGTACACGTACGTACAACGGCCAGGGTGCAAGAAAGAAAATACGGCCACATACATACATACAGGCGGGGTCTCGAACGCCTACTCACGCATATGTACGGCCAGGGCTCATGTACATGGCTGGGTCAGAACGAAGAAGCTGCGCCGTCGTCGTGATCATAGGGTGGCAACCGGCTGGGTCGGAACGAAATGCGTCGTCGTGTTCATCGGGAGCCAACCGGCTTGGATGGAACAGCCGATGGAAACGAGGTCTCGTGTACTGCAGAACAAATGAAACGGCCTTGTGTTCGACCGGCCACGGCCGAAATGGGATCCTGTTCATCAGTAGGGGTCTGACGTACTGTAGAACGGAGGAAACAGGCCTCCTACGGTGGAAACGGGGTCCTGTTGATCGGGAGGGGTGTGGCATACCGCAAAACAGAGGAAACAGACTTGTGTTGGAGCGCTACGGTCGAAACGGGGGTCCTATTCATCGGGAGGGGTGTGGCGTACCGCAAAACGGGACTTCATGGGATACTGTTCATCTCCACCGTCGACTGCTTCCACGGGCTACTGTTCATCCACCATCGACTGCCTCCACGGGCTCTTGTTCATCCACCGTCGACCTCCTCCAGCCTCCACCTATGACTATTCATCCACGGGCTCCTGTTCATCTAGGCTCCACCGCGCGCTCCTCCACCGGCTACTGTTCAACCAGCCCTCTCCACGGGGTCCTGTTCAACCACCCCTCCAAGGGCTATTGTTCATCCAGCCCTCCGCCGGCTACTATTCAATCAGCCCT
>NC_041388.1:375564203-375589237 GCF_002162155.2 Triticum dicoccoides | reverse complement strand
GGGGTGTGGCGTACCGCAAAACGGGACTCCACGGGATACTATTCATCTCCACCATCGACTGCCTCCACGGGCTACTATTCATCCATCGTCGAACTCCTCCACCCTCCACCTGCGACTATTTATCCACGGGCTCCTGTTCATCCAGCCTCCACCGCCTACTGTTCAACCAGCCCTCTCCATGGGGTCCTGTACAACCACCCCTCCACGGGCTACTATTCATCCAGCCCTCCACCGGCTACTATTCAACCAGCCCTCCACGGGGTCCTGCTCATCCAACCCTCCACGGGGTCCTGTTCATCCACCGGCTCGATCGATCGGGGTCATATTCATCCAGCGGCAACGGCCTCTACTACCATGGGGTCCTGTTCATCCACCCCCCCGGGAACTGTTCATCCAAACCCCGCAACAACGCTCACTGTTCATCCAAAGGTAGCATCAATCAGCTTCAGTTAGCAGCAGCAGCGAAGGAATCACTCGGGTTTAGTTAACAGCAACCAATCGATCGATCGCTCGGGTTCAGTAACGCGTAGCCTGCAGTGCAATCGCTCAGGTTCAGTTAGAGCCCAACGCCTCGCACACATGCGCGTACGTACGAGAGAAACGCACATCGCTCGACCCCCGACCACCCACCGTAACCGGGAACTCCCCGATATTTTCCTCGCCCTCACCTCTACCACGGTTTTTTCTGTCATGGACGGCCCAAAGAATGTCATGTAGCTGCATCTCCGGCCCGCCTAGGATAAAAAGCCCATTTTCTGTCATGATTTTTTGTTATAGAAGTAGGATCCCACCACATCTATGATGATACCGGGTTTTTTCACAATTATCGTCATAGAAGTGTCATAAGTATGACAGAAAAAAATTCGTTCGGCCCAAAATGTCACGGATGTGTCTTTTTTTGTAGTGCACCGAGGTGAAAACCTAGATCAACTTAATGAATCGGTAAGACCGAGTAGGAACGGTTGGTCTGACCGAGATGCATTTAGAGGTTTTTGAAGATAAGCCCTTGACGGATCGGTGGCTCCGAGTGCTTCTGACCCGGAGGGTCCGAATTCGACTTGTTCAAACTTTGTGATGTAGCATGAATAGAGTTTGAGACGAGAAAAGCATAGATAGCTAGAGGGATTACTTTGGCATTCTTGTCCATCCATTTGGCAAAAGAGAAAAAACCAAACAATCAAAGCAACAAATGGATGTCATCGAATGGAGAAAAATATGCAACCAACATGCTCACACAATAAGATGGCAAATAAAACATGTGGCAAAGCATGCAAAAACACTCTAGCATCTATCAAGCAATTGGCGATGACTAGGTCATCTATATATGAGTATATTGACTTAGGAGTCAAATGAGAACATTTGATCATAGGTCATACTCATCGTTTAAGCACAAGTGGGGTTACCACTTTTACATAAGCATTATTGTGTTCACATCATTAGAGTTTCTTTAGCTCAATTCTTAGAGTAAAGCTCCCCCTAGATGTGATATCCCCCCTTAGAGGGATGAACTAGCCTTGGGTCTTGTCAATGATGACTTCATGTACATGTTGAAGATGTGGATGCTCAATGTTGATGTAGATCATTTGGAGCTATCCATTGGAATGAGTTGCACTTTCAATACCTACGTGGGTTAGTCCCACAAGGAACATACAAGGATATCCATAGACATAGAGTGAAACACACACATAATGATGTCCATGAAAGCATTAGATTACCTTCTCCCTTATCTTACCAACAAGAGGGTTTGTGACTCCTTGAACTAGTGCAAGATATCGAAGTTGATTGCACTTGTCCTTGCCAAAATGAATATGAGTGAAATATTTTTTTGACAAAAAGATAGTAGGGGGAAAACCCCTACTATATTATCATATATCTATATAAATTGGAGTTTACATAGACATATTGGCTTCTTTTTACATCACATTTTGCAACCACACTTTGGGTGAGGACGCCCAACCAACTCAAACTATAAAGGAGGGGGCTATACAATGGAAGTACAAAAGTTGATCAGAGCAGCTCTATGTGATGCCTTAACCCTATGTTGCAGTAAGCACAAATCTTCCTTGAATTGTTCGAGAAACGAGGCAACACTGGGAGTCAGTCCTCTGAAGTGTTTGTTGTTTCTCTCCTTCCAAATACTCCATGCTGCGGTCAAGAATGTTTCATAGAAGAATGAGTTCGGCCAGGCCTCTTTTGTGGTTTGGAGAAGATCTAGGCGGCAAAGGAAAGTTGGCCAAACCAAGTTAAGTTTAGCCCAGCAGTTCTGACTAAAGGGGCAGGTGACGATCATGTGATCTACCATCTCCTCAATGTGCTGGTTGTAGAGGACGCAGTTGAAGTTGTTGCCAATATTGTAATGTCTCCTCTTTAACATGTTGCGCCTGTTGAGTCTATCATGAAACAAGAGCCATTCAAAAACTTTAATTTTCATAGTGCACTTAGATTTCTAGAGTTGACTGAATGCCTGATGCGACACCCCATCCCTGAAGTAGTTGTCGTAGTAGTCTTTTGATTTGTAGGTTGTGGTGCCCCAGGAGTAGTACCAGACATCATGCAAAGATGTCAAGGAGAGGTCCATGTAGGGTGTGAATGGATAGGATATCCTGGATATCAGCAAGCGCCTGGGGTGAGACCGGGAGGTGAAAGGTTGCATGCGTGTCTGTAGTGTCCATTGCGTCAGCAACCGACAGATCCTCTTGCATGGCAAATGAGAAGGCATGTGGGTGCGAGGTTTGAAGTACCTCTTCTCTCCATAGATCTTTCCAAAAGAGGGTCCACGTGCCATCAACTAGTTGAACCCGAGAATTTCCACGATAGATGGGGGTCAGCTTAAGAATGTCCTTCCACCAGAACGAGCCAACTGGGTCCATAGCGTGTGGAATTTCGCCATCATAGTGATTTTCCCAAATAAGGTTGACCCAAGGCACATCAAGTCTATTAAAGAATGTGTGAAGGAACTTTATCAGAAAGGCCTCGTTGTGAATTTTCAAGTTGATCACTCCTAACCCCCTTTCTTCTTGGGTCAAAAAACCAAATCCAAGGCAGCCAAAGAGTTACACTTCTCGCCATGTTCCGTTTTCTTGGTCCAGAGGCATCTGCGCCTGATCTTATCAAGGATCTCAATAATCTTAGGGGGGAACTTGAGAGTGCACATGGCGAACACTAGAAGAGAAGTGACCAAAGCATTTAACCAAGATAACTTACCTCCATACGACATCATTGCAATGGTGGGTGTCAGTTGTCTTTACAATTTGCTAACCAAAGGCATGAACTCTTGGATCGTAGGTCGGGTAGTACCCAGTGGGAGGCCGAGATAGGTGAATGGCATCGATCCAACTGCACAGCCAAATACTCTAGCAAGATTGGTCGTGGTAGGTGCATCAAGATTAATCGGGATCATCATGGATTTGTGAAAGTTGATCTTGAGGCCAATGGAGGAAGCATAATCAGACAAAATCTGCTTAACTAGGGTGGCTTGTCGAGTGCATGTAGGTAAGACAATCAGCGTGTTGTCGGCGTATTGGAGAACCGGATAATCAGTCTGTCCGATGCAAGGAAATGGTAATTCAAGCCTGCCCTGTCGGAAAGCATCATTAATTCCTGCTTGGAGTAATTCTGCCGTGAGGACGAAAATTAGCGGTGAGAGCGGGTCCCCTTGTCTGAGCCCGCATCTGCAAAGGAATTTACGGCCAGGCACGCCGTTAAGGAGGACTGATGATTGACTAGAGGAGAAGAGGCAATTAATCCAGGAGAACCATCGATCGTTGAAACCCATATGACGCATTATGTTAATCATAGGTTCATGCGCAACTGTGTCAAACGCCTTGGCAAAATCGAGCTTGAGAAGAATGATCTCCTGACCGAACGCATGGCATTGATGAATGTAGTGGTAGGCCCATGTAAGGCAATCTTGGAAGGTTCGCCCTTGCAGTCGGTTGACGAGGAGCTTTGTCAATAGTTTCAGATAGTAATTAAGCAAGGTGATCGGTCTGTAATAATTGACTGATGCGGGCGCGTTGACCTTAGGGATCAGGGTAATGAGACCATCATTAATGATGGTGATGTCAAGAGCTCCATCATAGAATTGTGAGCAAAGCGAGTAAAAATCATATTTGATGATTGGCCAGCAAGCTTTGAGAAAAGCTCCACTGAAACCATTTGGTTGAAGGGCACAATCAGGCGGCATTTCCTTGACGGTACCATCGATTTCTTCCAGAGTGAACAGCTCAGTGAGGAGATCCAGATTAGTTGCTCGTTGGATTATAGAAGGCAAGTTAAACTTCATATCACATTGAGCAGTGGTTCCCAACCTGGTTTTGTATGTGGAGTGTAAAGTGCTTCTTTACCAGGGTGATCTTCAACCACACGGTCGTCCTCAGTGCGGAAAGAGGCAATGTTGTTCTTGCAATATTTTTCGGTGGCAATCGCTTGGAAAAACTTAGTGTTCTCATCTCCAAACTTGATCCAGCGGATGGTGCAACGCTTTTTCACTAAAGCTTTTGGTATTTAAGCAGCCTGATAAGATGAACCTTAAGGATGTTTCTGAAGTTTGTTTCTGGAAGTGTGAGGCAACGCTTGTTTTCTAGTTCATCTAACTCAACGAGGACCTCATTACAATTAGTGATCGCAATAGATAGCCGGGAAATATGCTTACTCCAAACCTTAAGGGCGTGACGAAGCACAACTACAGCATTTTTTGATGTACTAGTTTGTCCCAAACATGTTGCACCACGTCCATAAACCCATGGTGTAAAATCCAGTACAATTCAAAATGAAAGAGCTTACTTCGAGGGATCTTGGTTTCAATGGAAACCACGCAGGGTATATGATCTGAAACTGGCTTGCCGAGGGGTTTGACTAGGCTTTTATGGTATGAATGTGTCCAGTGTAGAGAGGTGAGGAACTAATCAATTTGCTCAAGAAGTGGATCAAGTTGCATGTTACCCCACATATAAGATCTACCTTGGAACAGAATTTCAATGAGCTCTTGCTTGCGGATTATGTCATTGAATGTGATCATGTCATTCAGGTTCCCGCAGGTTTGTTGCGGTTATCAGGAGCTCGCATGTAATTAAAATTTCCAAGGATCAACCAATCATGAGCACTGGGGATCGGGACATCATACAACCAGGAGGTAAACGCAATACGATCATCACTCGTACATGGTCCATAGACATTAGCGAGCGACCAGGTCTACGATGACTGAGTACTGACGAAACTGACGACTAACGCAAATGAAGGAAATATACTCTAGAGGCAATAATAAAGTTATTATTTATTTCCTTATTTCATTATAAATGTTTATTATTCATGCTAGAATTGTATAACCGGAAAAATAATACATGTGTGAATACATAGACAAACATAGTGTCACTAGTATGCCTCTACTTGACTAGCTCATTAATCAAAGATGGTTAAGTTTCCTAACCATAGACATGAGTTGTCATTTGATTAATGGGATCACATCATTAGGAGAATCATGTGATTGACTTGACCCATTCCGTTAGCTTAGCACTTGATCGTTTAGTATGTTGCTATTGCTTTCTTCATGACTTATACATGTTCCTATGACTATGAGATTATGCAACTCCCGTTTACCGGAGGAACACTTTGTGTGCTACCAAACGTCACAATGTAACTGGGTGACTATAAAGGGGCTCTACAGGTGTCTCCAAAGGTACTTGTTGAGTTGGCGTATTTCCAGATTAGGATTTGTCACTCCTATCGTCGGAGAGGTATCTCTGGGACCACTCGGTAATACATATCACTATAAGCCTTGCAAGCATTGTAACTAATGAGTTAGTTGCGGGATGATGTATTACGGAATGAGTAAAGAGACTTGCCGGTAATGAGATTGAACTAGGTATTGAGATACCGACGATCGAATCTCGGGAAAGTAACATACCGATGACAAAGGGAACAACATATGTTGTTATGCGGTTTGACCAATAAAGATCTTCGTAGAATATGTAGGAGCCAATACGAGCATCCAGGTTCCGCTATTGGTTATTGACCGGAGACGTGTCTCGGTCATGTCTACATAGTTCTCGAACCCGTAGGGTCCGCACGCTTAATGTTCGGTGTCGATTTGTATTATGAGTTTATGTGTTTTGATGTATCGAAGGCAGTTCAGAGTCCAGGATGAGATTGGGGACATGACGAGGAGTCTCGAAATGGTCGAGACGTAAATATCCATATATTGGACGACTATATTCGGACATCAGAAAGGTTCCGAGTGATTCAGGTATTTTTCGGAGTACTAGAGAGTTACTGGAATTCGCCGGGGAGTATATGGGCCTTATTGGGCTTTAGGGGAAAGTGAGAGGAGAGACTGCGCCCCCCCCCCAATGCTTAGTCCGAATTGGACTAGGGAGAGGGGCGGCGCCCCCTCCTTCCTTCACTTCTCCTTCCCTTTCCTTCTCTCCTACTCCTACCACTTGGAAGGGCTCCTAGTTCTACTAGGAAAGAGGGAATCCTACTCCCGGTGGGAGTAGGACTCCCCTAGGGCGCGCCATAGAGAGGGCCAACCCTCCCCCTCCTCCACTCCTTTATATTCGGGGAGGGGGCACTGATACGTCTCCATCGTATCTATAATTTTTGATTGTTCCATGCCAATATTCTACAACTTTCATATACTTTTGGCAACTTTTTATACTATTTTTGGGACTAACATATTGATCTAGTGCCAGTTCCTGTTTGTTGCATGTTTTTCTGTTTCACAGAATATCCATATCAAACAGAGTCCAAACAGGATAAAAACTGACAGAGATTTTTTTGGAATATATATGATTTTTGGGAAGAAAAATCCACATGAGATGATGGCCGAGAAGGCCACAAGGCAGGGGGCAGGCGCGCCCCTGACCCTCGTGGAAACCCCGTAAGGCGGCTAATGCCCTTCTTTCGCCGCAAGAAAGCTAATATCCGGATAGAGATCGTGTTAAAATTTCAGCCCAGTCGGAGCTACGGATCTCCGGGAATATAAGAAACGGTGAAAGGGTAGAATCAGGGAACGCAGAAACAGAGAGAGAACGAGAGACAGATCCAATCTCGGAGGAGCTCTCGCCCCTCCCATGCCATGGAGGCCATGGACCAGAGGGGAAACCCTTCTCCCATCTAGGTTGGAGGTCAATGAAGAAGAAAAAGGAGGGGGGCTCTCTCCCCCTCGCTTCCAGTGGCACTGGAGTGCCACCGGGGGCCATCATCATCACCACAATCTTCACCAACAACTTCACCGCCATCATCACCAACTCTTCCCCCCTCTATGCAGCGGTGTAACCTCTCTCTTACCCACTGTAATCTCTACTTAAACATGGTGCTCAACGCTATATATTATTTCCCAATGATGTACGGCTATCCTATGATGTTTGAGTAGATCCGTTTTGTCCTATGGGCTATTTGATGATCAAGATTGGTTTGAGTTGCATGTTTTATTATTGGCGTTGTCCTATGGTGCTCTCCGTGTCGCGCAAGCGTGAGGGATCCCCGCTGTAGGGTGTTGCAATACGTTCATGATTCGCTTATTGTCGTGGGTTTGTCACGACAGATGTCCTGATGAAAGGACTTAGTCGTGGAGCCATCACAACGGGTTAGCTTAAAGGGGTTAAACCGGACAAGGGGACACAGGAGTTTATACTCGTTCGGCCCCTTCGATGAAGGTAAAAGCCTACATCTAGTTGTGATTGGTATTGCTAGGGTTTCGAAGGCCAGGGAGCGAATCCGCTTTGTCTGGCTCTCGAATTGTTGTTGTCTGTCTCTAACCCGCGGCCGGGTCGTCCCTTTATATACATAGGTTGACGCCCGCCGGGCTACAGAGTCCCGAAGACGATTTATAAACGTATCCGGTTCGGCCTATCTCTTTCTATCTTACTATACAAGTTACATGACTAGGCCGGTTTACATTTACATACTGTAACTCGCCTTTGGGCCCTTCGTAAAGCGCCAGCATCTTTACATCTTCATGGGCTTCTAATCTTCAAAGAGTCAACCCGGCTACATAAGGCCGGTTTACCTCCAGTAGTAATATCCCCAACATTAGGCCACAGATTGGTTTGAACTTGTTCATGTCAATCTTCCACACTTTAGAAAAAATCTTCTCTCTTGTCTTCATTTTGATCTTGTGAACCGCCGTGACGTCATACTTCAAAATTACGATAAACCGTCCTGACGTCATCCATCCATTGATATCAGAGATTTCCTTCATTTAATATATATCCAGTTATCGAGGCGACACCTTATTAACTTATCCATTTTTTGGACTCCTCGATTCCCGCACTTGCCATTTTTCACTTTGCCTTATAAATAGGACCAAGGGGGTCATTTTCACTGTTTCCCCCCGTGCCTCTTCGCATCGTCTTCCTCGCGCCGCTCAGCCTCTGGAACTCCGCCGCCACCATCGACCGTCGTTTCTGCTCCAACCTCGGCCGCTGCATCGCCCTGAACGCACCAAAGAACTGCGGCGCCCTTCTGCTTCCTCACTAGCTCCGGTAAGTTCTCTGCTTTTTTCACCATATATCTGTGTCGATATTCCTCGCAGTTCTTCCGAAGTTCATCAGTGCTATTCTTCCCTGTTCTTCCTTTAATAGATGGACACTTCATGCTTGATGCATCTCTTACCGTAGCTTACCTACCATGGTCATCACAAATCTTTATGCGCAAAGAACTGATCTGTTTGTCAAAAATTTCTTCAGTTCTGCACCCCTTCAAGATCCAATTATTTTTGCTTTTCTGTCTTATCTCTAGATCTGAAAGTTTTATACATCACTGTGAGATCTGTTTCTCCTCGCACCAACATAAGCGATTTGACATTGGATAAATAGTCTATGCCATTAGCCCTCTGATAAACTGGAAGAGCATGTTACCTTCATAATTACGCTCCGGTTTAACAGTGTCTGATCAATCCTGCGCTAGCATTACCTTTCTTTCTCATTATACTAGTCTCCGGGTTGTACCATTTATTATATCAGTATGTTTCTTACGCCCTTGTCTCTTGTGTATGATCATGCATAGTTTATAAACCGGCCTTTCATTTTTAGTTTGTCCGCTTTGCAATGGCCAAACAATTCACTACCTGCAACTGGGCTCGTTCCCGGGTTACTGAGGATCAATTGAATGAGATGGTTAGCATCGGCTCTCTGCCTAAGAAAACTGAGATCAAATGGCGAGTTCCAGGAACAGAGAACCCTCCAACCCCAAGACAAGGCGAGGTGGTAATCTTTGTTGACCATATAGGCCGTGGCTTCAAACCGCCAGGGTCAAAATTTTATCAAGATGTACTTGCCAGCTTCCAATTGCATCCACAAGATATTGGTCCCAACTCAGTCTCCAACTTATGTAATTTCCAAGTCTTCTGTGAAGCCTATTTACAAGAAGAACCAACTGCAGAATTGTTCTGGGATTTCTTTCACTTAAACCGGCGCACAGAGTTTGTGAATGGCCCAAACACAGAGCTTGGTGGTGTCTCGATTCAAAAGTGGAAGGAAGTGGAATTTCCTCATGCCAAACACCATAGCCACCCAAAGGAATGGAACCAAACCTGGTTCTATTGCAGAGACACTTCGCCTGAGGATGAAAATCCCCTCCCCGGCTTCCGTGACCATAGATTATCCAATACTCACCCAATGCCACAATGCCTGAGCTCTTGAGAAAGGGCAAAATACGCTCCTCAAATCGCCAAGCTCCGGGCCTTTATGGCAAACGGTTTAACAGGTGTGCATTTTGTACGCTGCTGGATATCCTAGAGTATCTTGCCGCTAAGCCGGTGTCCCGGTTTAATGTGAGAATATACCAGTGAAGTTGACGACCCTCAATGCCATTGCAACATCCAATTATCTGATGAAGAAGTTACTGAAGGTGTAAACAAAATTCTGAATGAATCAGAACTGGTCTGTAGTCAAACCGGTCTGAATCCCTTCTACACCATGAACAAACCGCCTGCTGTAAGCATTACACTTCCTCTTCATTTCTAATATCTTTAACTTATACAAGTTGTAACCCTTCTTCTTTATATGTATAGGGTGATGACCCTTTCTGGAAATGAAAATCCATAGAGAAAGCGGCCAAACCAACTGGAGATAAAGCGGTCAAACCAACCCGCCCGAAGACCAAAGCCGTAAAACGGACATCAAAGCGGAAAATGGCTAACCGGATCACTATGGAACTTGATGATGATACAGATGACCCAGAAGTTGAGGTAGAACTTGACTCACTTGGCTCTCTTTTTATGCATCTTGTTAACAATGATCTTCCTCAGGAGGAGGCAGAAGCTAGTCAGGCTGAGGACGTAGAGGTAATTACCCTTTCCTCCGGTTCAGACTCTATACCAACACAAAAAACTCGCCAAACAATCCGGAAAGTAAGCTTTTCTCATCCTCTTGCTCACTTGGATCCAACATTTATTTTGAAGACTCAACAACATGAAGCTCGCCGGACAACTCGGCACAGTGGCCAACAGGTCACCTCTACCGGTTTACCTGATACCCCGGTTTGGAAGCGCCGGTCTGAGGTCTCTCCTACTTCTGACCATTCTTACCCCAAGGCAGGTTATTTCAGACAGCCTCTTAATCCGTCCGATTCAAATTATCAGGTGACACCTCCTTCCTCTTCTGGTGAATCGACAGCAACTCAACTCCCCCCTTTGAAAACTGTGGCTGGGTGAGTTATGAAAAACCTTTCCTTTCAATGCGCCCTACATCTTTTGAACAGGATGTTAACCCTTTTTATTCTGTTTGCAGGGCCAAAGCCAGACCCAACAAGAAAGCTCGGGTCACCAATCCGCCAGAAGACCTTGTTGCTGAAGAAGAAGAACCAAGAGGTGAACCGGAGCAAACAGATGAACCGGAAGGCCTCCATCCTGAAACAACTTTTGATGATCCGCCCCTTGACGGCCAACATACTGATGAACCAACAGATGCTGAGCCTGCCACCCCTGATACTGAACCGGCAAAACCAAACTGGGCTAATCCAATGAAAGATACTGAAATTCCATCATCATCCGCCCAAAATCCTGAAGACCAAGGTGATGACGTTATTATCACTGGGGCAGGCCACAGCTCTCTGGGTCATCCCGTCATTCTGGCTCAGCATAGTGCCAAGGAAGAGCAAATTGCCAGGGATAAAGGTAAATGGAGCAGCGACTTATCAAACTATGCTCAACTTAACGCTGATGAGCTTCATTCCATCTTCTTGAACCGTCTGCACTCAAACCAGGATTATGAAGCCGGTTTGGTGAATTTGATGAAAGAATGATATGAGGTAAATTATTCTCCCTTGCACATTGATTTATAGCTGAAATACTATTCCAAGTAGCCACCAAGAGCCGTTTGATGATTGTCAATCATAAACCGGGTCTTTGTAACACTTTAAGCATCCCATCATGAATCCTTGCCAAGGCGTATCTTCAATCATAGATAAGACTCATGTTTGAAAAATTAGATAAAGTTCTGTAGCATAGCCCCCAAAGGCCGGTTTAACTTGGCAAGTTAATCCGGTTTTTAATCCACACCGCCGGTTTAGAACAAACATACATTAGCCCCCAAGTGTCCAGGATAATGCTTGTATTGTTCTGGAGACTTGCATAGAAGGTAGTATTTGAGAGCAAATAAGCATTAGCCCCCAAGTATGAAGTGGATAACTTGTTATGTGCTTTATACTTAGTGCATATATATGTTGCTTTGTTGAAGATACCTTCAGCGTTGCAGGCTGAACTGAAAAGCAAAGATGCCCAAAACTCTGACTTGCAAGAAAATGTGAAGTCGCAACAAGCCGAAGCTGCAAAAGCCAAAGAGGAGCTGACCTAGGCCCTGGCCAGAATGGAAAAATTGAAAGAATCCTTCAATCAGGATCGTGCTGCATGGGAAACCAAAAAAGCCGGTTTGACCAAAAGAGTTGTAGATGCCGAGGAAGCCCTGAAATCGGTGGTCGAACAACTAGCCGGTTTGAAGCGCCAAATCAACGCTATGACCTCTGCTATCTTTGGTAAGTATCTCCTTATGTATGTTGCATCAGTCAATGAATCTTAAAACTGACCAAAATGTTGATAAAATCTTTGGTAGGAACTCAGATCACTCATCTTGGTGCAGATATGCGGATGAAGCTCAAACCGACATATACATTGGTTGAGCAGCTATACTCTGGATCTCAGCGAGCCATTAGTACAACAGCTTATAACAAACCGGCGCCAACGTTGATTAAGGAAACCCTTGAGAAGCTAGGCATGTTACCGACGCGTATTGCCAAGTTGAAAAGAGCCGCTGCAAGAGCCGGAGCATTAACTGTCCTTATTCGAGCCAAGGCCTGGATTCCAGATCTTGAAGCGGAGGATATCATTAAAGGGTATCCAGGCGTTAAAGAAGATGGTTCAAACTTTGACAATGATGATCTTCGGCGCTTGACCAAACAAATGCGGCCAGCGGCCAGCAAATTGGCTGAGGACACTGATTTGTCCCATTTTCAACCGTTTTATGATGCAGAAGGGAGAAGACAGCCGGCCGAGATCCATGAAGTCGAAGAACTTGTGCCTCCGATTCATAAGCACATGTATGCCCCTGATATTAACCCTTCTGATCTTATCCATGAGGAAGCAGTGTTCCAAGCTTTAACTGGAATCGATTGGCCAACGACTGATTTCCAGCGGTTGGGGAGGGATGAAGTACCTACACCAACTGATCCGCAACCATCAAACTGTCGTGATGAAGAGTCCTGATCCGGTCGCCGATTTACATGGCTACTGTGAAAAACAATGGCACTATTTGAGCCGCTTTGAAGCTTCATGTAATAGGATAGCTGAAACTTTGTTTATCTGCCATGCCATCGAGCATGTTTCATAACCCTTTGTGACAATCTGTGCCGCCCTTCAGGATATATTTTATGCATAGTCTATGATGACTTGCCTTCCTGGGTACAAAAAACTTAAAAGTGTCTAGCGGTTTACCGCTAAACATGTCATAATATCCAAGAAGTATATAGTACTTGAGCTGAATAATCAAGTGTTTGTACAAAAAATAATGTACAGAACATACCTCATTGAGTGAGCAAACGTGTATACAGCAAAGGTGTTTAACACCAACCTGATACATTTGATAATCTCATCTTCATAATGCTGGTCTATCTATTAAACCGGACATGTATACCTACCAGATTTTCTTCATAACACTGGTGATTTAGTCAAACTAGACCGGGTCAATGACCACCGGTTTATAATTGATCATGAGCCAACAACTGGTGGTTGGAAAGCAAGCCGGATCAAGGATGTCGGTTTATCAAAAAATACTTATGATTGTCAACAAACAAAATTCAAATAGGAAAATATGCGAGGCTTTTTACGAGCTGCCAGGCTCCAAATCGAGGCTTTTCATGGGCTGCCAGGCCTCTGAGTTTAACCATTTAACAAAGCCTTTTAAGATGGGCCTCCAATTAACCAATCACCATTTTAACTATGACAAGTTCAGGGTCTATAAAAGATTGACTTGTCAAACGTTCGATGGGTCATGCCAGGATTACCTGGATAGGAGTGGCTTACTTGATGAAGGCAGGTTAACCCGGGGTTTTAGGTGAATACACCAGGCTTCCAAGCCGTGGCTTGATAGCCAATTACGAGGGTCCTTTCAAACTCTTTGTTGCTTTGCAAAAAAGAGCCCCCAAGTAACTTTGTGAGTGATGCTCAGCGTGTGCCTATGTTTGAGTTTGTACGGTGTACAATACTCTCTTTGGCTCCACAAATTTTTCCTTGTGTGGCTGAAATGCCTATCAAGAGGTGTAGCTGTGGTTCAAACATGACCAAGCCCCCTAGTGATTTTCTCTATCTTTATGCAGCTGCTAAATCCGGTTTAACAAAGACTCCGCTTTGACCATTAACATGTAAAAGCACACACATGATATAAGAAAGAACAGATACCCCGCTTATAACGGAGGCTCCAGTTTATTATATGGTATATACACTGTCATAAATATGTACAGCTGAAAAAGCCTATGGCTTCAAGTATAGTAAGGCCGAAGGAGAGCTATGTTCCATGGCCGCTTTGTCTCCTCCTCCGATTGACGTGAGTCTTCATGCTCTCGAACATCAATGAGGTAGTAGGATCCGTTGTGCAGATTTTTGCTGACCACAAAGGGTCCTTCCCAAGGGGGGATAACGTGTGCATATCAGTCTGATCCTGGATGAGCCGGAGCACCTAATCACCTTCTTGAAAGGTTTTAGTTTTAACCCGGCGGCTGTGATAACGTCGAAGATCTTGTTGATAAATCGCCGAACGCGCTGCTGCAAGATCCCGCTCTTCATCCAGCGGGTCCAGAGAATACTGACGTGCCTTCTCATTATCAGCTTCAACATAAGCTGCCACACGGGGCGAATCGTGACGGATGTCACTAGGAAGAACCGCCTCTGCTCCATAAACCATGAAGAAAGGCGTGTAACCCATAGACCTATTGGGTGTGGTGTTGATGCTCCATAACACAGAAGGTAGCTCCTCGACCCAACAACCCGGCGTCCGCTTTAAGGGAACCATAAGCCTTGGTTTGATACCCCACAGAATTTCTTGATTTGCCCTTTCCGCTTGACCATTAGATTGGGGGTGAGCCACTGATGCTAGATCAAGCCGGATGTGCTCACGTTGACAGAATTCTTCCATCTCTCCTTTTGACAAGTTAGTGCCATTATCTGTTATAATTCTATGTGGAAAGCCAAACCGGAATATCACCTTTTTGATTAATTGAACCGCCGTGGCTGCATCACACTTGCTGACTGGCTCCGCCTCTACCCATTTAGTGAATTTATCAACTGCTACTAACAGATGGGTCTTCTTGTCCTTGGAGCGCTTGAAGGGTCCAACCATATCCAGCCCCCAAGTGGCGAACGGCCATGTAATTGGAATCATCCGCAACTCTTGAGCCGGAACGTGCGCACGGCGGGCAAACTTTTGACATCCATCACATCTTTTGACTAAATCCTCCGCATCAGCATGCGCCGTCAACCAGTAAAAACCATGGCGAAAAGCTTTAGCAACCAACGACTTTGAACCGGCGTGGTGACCGCAATCCCCTTCATGAATTTCTCGCAAAATCTCCCGACCTTCTTGAGGAGAAACGCATCGTTGAATCGCTCCTGAAATACTGTAATGATGTAACTCCACGTTGAGTATGGTCATGGACTTGGAACGCCGGATTATCTGTCGAGCCAACGTCTCCTCAGCTGGTAACTCGCGCCGGTTCATGTAATCCAGATATGGGATCGTCCAATCCAGTATGGCATGCAGAGATGCCACCAACTGAGCCTCCAGATCAGGAACAGCCAAATCTTCTTCGGTTAGTATTTTGACTGACGGATTGTGCAACACATCAAGAAAGACATTGGGTGGAACCGGTTTACGTTGGGAACCAAGACGACTTAAAGCATCGGCCGCTTCATTCTTCCGCCGGTCTATATGATCCACCTGATAACCTTTAAAGTGACCAGCCACTGCATCCACCTCTCGCCGATATGCAGCCATGAGTGGGTCCTTAGAATCCCAAGTGCCAGACACTTGCTGAGCCACTAGATCTGAATCGCCGAAGCACTTAACCCGGCTCAAATTCATCTCTTTAGCCATCCGAAGACCATGGAGTAAAGCCTCATATTCAGCTGCATTGTTAGTACAGGGGAACATTAAACGGAGGACATAACAAAACTTATCACCTCGTGGGGAAGTTAATACGACTCCGGCCCCCGAACCCTCTAGCTGTCTGGACCCATCAAAATGAATAGTCCAATATGTATTATCTGGTTTCTCCTCAGGTGCCTGTAACTCCATCCAATCGTTGACGAAATCGACGAGTGCCTGGGACTTGATCGCCGTGCGGGGTATATATTTGAGCCTGTGGGGTCCAAGCTCAATGGCCCACTTGGCAATCCGGCCAGTTGCCTCTCTGTTTTGAATGATGTCGCCCAAAGGAGCTGAACTGACTACTGTGATAGGATGGCCCTGAAAATAGTGTTTGAGCTTCTGGCTTGCCATAAACACCCCATATACCAGTTTCTGCCAATGCGGATACCTCTGCTTTGACTCAATGAGCACCTCACTGATATAATAAACCGGCCATTGAACCAGATACTCTTTGCCAGGCTCTTGCGCTCTACCACAATGGCTACGCCGACAGCCCGGGCATTAGCAGCCACATATAATAATAATGGCTCTTTATCGATCGGTGTTGCCAGCACGGGCGGTTCCACGAGCTGTTTCTTTAGATCTTCAAATGCCTTATCAGCTGCTTCACTCCAGACAAAGTTATTCGTTTTCTTGAGCATTTGATATAAGGGGATGGCCTTCTCTCCAAGGCGGCTGATAAACCGGCTCATGGCTGTAATCCGGCCGGCCAGGCGTTGCACATCGTTAATACATGCCGGTTTAGCCAAGGACGTAATCGCTGCAATCTTTTCCGGATTAGCCTCAATGCCTCTGTTTGAAACCAGAAAGCCTAAGAGCTTGCCTGCCGGGACACCGAAAACACACTTCTTCGGATTGAGCATCATCTTGTAGACTCGGAGATTGTCAAAAGTTTCCCGTAGATCATCTATCAAAGTCTCCTCCTTTCTGGATTTGACCACAATATCATCTACATACGCATGAACATTGCGCCCAATTTGCTTATGAAGGCAATTCTGAACACATCGCTGGTAAGTTGCCTGGGCACTCTTTAGTCCAAAGGGCATGGAAACATAGTAGAAGGCTCCAAAGGGAGTTATAAAGGGTGTCTTCTCCTAGTCCTTAACTGCCATTTTGATCTGATGATAACCAGAGTAAGCATCCAAAAAACACAAACGGTCACAACCGCCGTAGCATCAATTATCTGGTCAATGCGGGGGAGAGCAAAGGGGTCTGCAGGGCAAGCCTTGTTTAAATCTGTGTAGTCCACACACATGCGCCAAGTGCTGTTTTTCTTAAGAACCAGCACCGGATTGGCTAACCACTCTAGATGAAAAACTTCAACAATAAACCCAGCAGCCAACAAACGGGCGACCTCTTCACCTATAGCCTTGCGCCTTTCCTCGTTGAAGCGACGGAGGAACTGTCGGACCGGTTTGAATTTCAGATCAATGTTGAGTGTGTGCTCAGCGAGTTCTCTCGGTACACCTGGCATGTCAGAAGGTTTCCATGCAAAGATGTCCCGATTCTCACGGATGAACTCGATGAGCGCGCTTTCCTATTTGGGATCCAAGTTAGCACTGATGCTGAACTGTTTGGATGAATCGCCAGGGACAAAGTCAACAATCTTAGTGTCTGTAGCTGATTTGAACTTCAATGCAGGATGATGTTCCGTGGTTGGCTTTTTTAAGGAGGTCATGTCTGCCGGATCAACTTGCTCCTTATAGAATTTTAACTCCTCCGTGGCACAAACCGACTCAGCATAAGCCGCATCGCCTTCTTCACACTCCAAAACAATCTTTCTACTTCCATGTACTGTGATAGTCCCCTTATGACCTGGCATTTTAAGCTGTAGGTAAACATAACATGGCCTTGCCATAAACTTAGCATAAACCGGCCGCCCAAACAAGGCGTGGTATGGACTTTTGATCTTCACCACCTCAAATGTCACTGTTTCTGACCTTGAATCGTAGTCATCTCCAAAAGCTACCTCCAAAGCTATCTTACCAACAGGATATGCAGACTTACCAGGCACCACACCATGAAATACCATATTCGACGGTTTAAGATCCTTATCTGTCAACCCCATACGGCGGAATGTATCATAATACAAAATATTGATACTACTTCCCCCATCCATGAGCACTTTAGTGAACTTGTATCCCCCAACTTGAGGGGCTATCACCAAGGCCAAATGACCTGGATTATCAACCCGGGGCGAGTGATCCTCTCTGCTCCACAAAATAGGTTGCTTCGACCAGCGTAAATACTGAGGTACTGCCGGCTCAACAGAGTTGACTACCCTTTTGTGAAGCTTCTGATCACGTTTGCACAAACTAGTAGTGAAGACATGATATTGCCCGTTGTTCAGCTGTTTGGGATTGCTCTGATAACCCGACTGCTGCTGCTGCTGCTGACTCCCCTGATGGTTGTAACCTCCCTGGTTGCCTTGGTGTCCTTGATTGACATGTCCGGTTTGATTGCCTGGAAACCCTGAACCGGAACCACCGCCTCCGTAACCCGGCCCGTGGAAACCTCCTCCTGAATCGCCGGGCAGGCCATTGTCATATTGGAACATATTGGAATTCTCAAAATCTCGCATGATATAACAATCTTTCCAGAGATGTGATGTCGGTTTCTCCTTCGATCCATGCTTTGGACAGGGCTGATTTAACAAACGCTCCAAATTGTTGCCTGGACCTCCACCCCTCTAGGGTTGCTTTCCTTTACGGTGCTGGCCATTCTCCTGCGCGTTGGTATTTGCGACAAAGTCCAAACCACTGTCGGCCTTGCACTTACCAGCGTTTCCATGGCCTGCTGGATTGTGTTGTTGGCCTTTGGCATTGCCGGTCTTCTTACCCTTCTCCGGTTTGTCCTCCTCTGAATCCGGATCCTTGGTATTATCTGAATCGGCGTATTTAAACACAGTGGCCATGAGTGTTGACATGTTGTTGCAGTGACGTTTGAGCCTTCCCAACTTCTGTTTCAACGGTTTGAAATGGAAATTACCCTCTAACGTTAACACTGCGGTGTCTGCGTTGATACGATCTGACGAATGCAAAATCGCCGAGACCCATTTGACCCAATGGGTCGTTGACTCCCCTTCCTCTTGGACATAGGTGGCCAGATCTACAATTGACATCGGCTGCTTACACGTATCCTTGAAGTTCTGGATAAACCGGTGCTTCAGTTCGGCCCATGATCCAATAGAGTTGGTCGACAAGCTCTTCAACCAAGTGTGAGTTGTTCCTTCCAACATCATGGTGAATATTTAGCACACACCGCCTTGTCCACATCTAACATCTCCATTGCCATCTCATAGCTCTCCACCCATGCCTCTGGCTGCAAATCGGCGGTATAATTTGGTACCTTACGAGGTCCCTTGAAATCCTTGGGTAGTCGCACATTACGCAAAGCAGGAGATAAATACGGTACCCCTAAGGAACTGAACATCACCCCTGGCTCCACGGAGGCAGTGGGGTGAACCGGATTATGCTGTCGTGCCTCGTGTCGAGCTGTCAACTCAGCCTCTCGACGTGCGCGGCCATGGTCCACAACATCTTGCGCGTTAGCACCTCCCCCAGCCGGGTTGTTCCCTCGTGGCGAATTTCGGTGGCGTCCACTACTAGACACGGTCGGTTCGTCTTCCACATGTCTGCTATAACTCCGGCTAGGGCGGGGAGTGGAGTGAATCCTCTCATGGCTGTGTGAATATGCTTGCTGTTCATTTAGTGCTGTCTGAAGGAGATCCCTGGCCCGACGTGCTTCCACTGCAACTGGTGACTCGCCATCGGTTGGGAGGGCAGCCAGGAGTGACGCAGCGGCCACAATGTTGTCCAACGGGTTGGAATAATGCCCGGGCGGCGTTGATGGTACAATGTTGTTCTGGCGAGGCAGGTCTGTCGTGCGCGGCTGAACCGGCGGTCCTGCTCCCGGTGCCCCCGCCCGGTTTAGTGTGGGTTGGTTACCAGCTCCTGCACCTGGCGTGTTGAAAAGATTCTGCGGCTCATAAACCAACGGGAGACGTGATCAGTACCTTCTTCTCATGACTTCCTCTGAAGCATTCTGATCCAGTCTAATCCGGTAAGCCTGTGCTTCCAACTCGGCCCGCTCCGTAGCCATCCTGGTGTTCTCTGCTGCCAGGTCCGCTTTGGCCTGGGCTATCTGATCTTTCACCTTTGCAATCTCCGCATCGTGCTGATCCCTGGCTGCTGCGTCTACCTCCGCGGACATCAATGTTGCCAGAGCGTCGAATAAATCAGACAAGACTTGGGCCGGAGGTGGCGCCGAGCTTCCTGCCCCTGCTGGTGTGGCCGTTATTGAACCGGAGAGCATTGCTGCGGCGGTAGATGAATGAGGTGCCGAGTGTGTGCCGGCCGTGAATATGGCGGCCTGGTTTGGCAGACCGGGGGAATCCAGAATACTGTTGCCCTCGGATCCTCCCTCAATCCGGCCAGCCTCCAACTGGTAAAGCGATTCGGTTTCTCCAGAAGACTCGTCATCAGAGCAGACTACGGTTTCTCCATCGGACACCGGTCCATCCTCGTACCCTTATCCATGGACGATACCTACGAAAACATGCCTGGCCTTGGGCTCAACCGGCGAAGAACTTGCACGCCGAGCCGTTTCGATGATGTCGTTGCAGATGTCCGGCTCGGGGGCCGGTTCACCGATCTTGCCGATGAAGACGCGAATCCCATCAAAGGGGACGCGGTACCCATATTCGATTGAATCGGCCTCGGGACCCCATCCTGGGTTGTCGATGTAGAGCTTGCCGCGGCGACTCTTTGTCATCCGGCCCACAGCGTATCCCTTGAGTCCATCGAAGCTGCCCTTCAAGAACTCAAAACCATCATGCGATAGCCCCAAGGTGGGCGCCAACTGTCGTGGGTTTTTCATGGCAGATGTCCTGTGAAAGGACTTAGTCGTGGAGCCATCGCAACGGGTTAGCTTAAGGGGTTAAACCGGACAAGGGGACACGGGAGTTTATACTAGTTCGGCCCCTTCGATGAAGGTAAAAGCCTACGTCTAGTTGTGATTGGTATTTCTAGGGTTTCGAAGGCCAGGGAGCGAATCCGCTTTGTCTGGCTCTCGAATTGTTGTTGTCTGTCTCTAAACCGCGGCCGGGTAGTCCCTTTATATACATAGGTTGACGCCCGCCGGGCTATAGAGTCCCGAAGCCGGTTTATAAATGTATCTGGTTCGGCCTCTCTCTTTCTATCTTACTATACAAGTTACACGACTAGGCCAATTTACATTTACATACTGTAACTCGCCTTTGGGCCCTCCGTAAAGCTCCAGCATCTTTACATCTTCATGGGCTTCTAATCTTCAAAGAGTCAACCCGGCTACATAAGGCCGGTTTACCTCCAGTGGTAATATCCCCAACACTTATAGTGGGTTGCGTGAGTGACTGAAACACAAACCCGAGTAAGGGGGTTGTTGCATATGGGATAAAGAGGACTTGATGCTTTAATGCTATGGTTGGGTTTTACCTTAATGATATTTAGTAGTTGCAGATGCTTGCTAGAGTTCCAATCATAAGTGCATATGATCCAAGTAGAGAAAGTATGTTAGCTTATGCCTCTCCCTCAAATAAAATTGCAATAATGATTACCGGTCTAGTTATGGATTGCCTAGGGACAAATAACTTTCTCGTAACAAAAAGCTCTTTACTAAAACTAACTTAGTTGTGTCTTTACCTAAACAGCCCCTACTTTTTATTTACTTGCTCTTTATTATCTTGCAAACCTATCCAACAACACCTACAAAGTACTTCTAGTTTCATATTTATTCTAGGTAAAGCGAACATCAAGCGTGCTTAGAGTTGTATCGGTGGTCGATAGAACTTGAGGGAATATTTGTTCTGCCTTTAGCTCCTCGTTGGGTTCGACACTCTTACTTATCAAAAACTATTGCGATCCCCTATACCTGTAGGTTATCAAGACCTTTTTCTGGCGCCGTTGCCGGGGAGCAATAGCATGGGGTGAATATTCTCGTGTGTGCTTGTTTGCTTTATCACTAAGTAATTTTTATTTGCTGTTCTTAGTTGTTTTCTATCTTTAGTTATGGGTAGGAAACGCAAAATACCAAAGAAATTAGTTGTACCTACTAAACCAATGGTTGAAGAATCACTCAAAATCTATCACACTCCTGAAGCGTTTTACTTGGATCATCTTCGATCCCTATGTGCTCGTGCTGAAACCCCAACTAGCTTAGTTGAGGGCAAATCTTTAGATGAGCATGCTTGTTATGTGCGACACCGTATATCTAAAAAAGGGAAAATTTTACCGGGTCAAATTCATCGTTTGCAATGCTATGCTTGGAATTTATGTGAAATATATGATTTTACTTGTTGTTCTGAAAACCCTAAGAAACACCTTCCCTATCAATGTGAGTTTAGTGATAATGGAATCGTATCTTCGTATGATGTTCAACAAATTGAAGAATTTGTTGCTTTTAAGGGTGCTTCCGGAATTGCTTCTTTGATTGAAAAGTATGATGCTACTCTTTAAAAATCTGAAAATTTTGCCATACTTAAATATTGCTATGATAATTATGCTTCTAATGCCTATGTTGAACCATATATTGAGAACTACTCCGCTTCCAAGAAGAGACTAATATTTTGCAGGAGTGTATGGAAGAAAAAAATGATGAAACTGTGAGCTCATTGGATGAAAAAGATGATGAGGGGAGCGAAGAACAAAAGGAGGAAGAGCGGATTAGCTACCCATGCCCACCTTGTAATGAGAGTAACTCTTCAACTCATACATTGTTTAATTTCCCTTCGTGCTTACCGAAGGATGATTGCTATGATGATTGTCATGATCCCGTTGATTTTCTTGACATATCCCTTTTTGGTTATGCTTGCTATGCTTATGGCGAAGATGCCAATATGAATTATGCTTATGGAGATGAACTTGCTATAGTTCCTTATGTTAAACATGAAATTGTTGCTATTGCACCCACGAATGATAGTCCTATTATCTTTTTGAATTCTCCCGACTACACTATATCGGAGAAATTTGCACTTATTAAGGATTATATTGATGGGTTGCGTTTTACTATTACACATGATGATTTTGATGGATATAATATGCATGTGCTTGATACTCCAACTTGCAATTATTATGAGAGAGGAACTATATCTCCACCTCTCTATGTTTCCAATATGATAAAATTGCAAGAAACTGGTTATGCTATGCATTGGCCTTTACTATGTGTGCATGAATTGTTCTTTTATGACATGCCGATGCATAGGAAGAGAGTTAGACTTCGTCATTACATGATATATGTTTCTTTGTGCTCACTACTAAATTACAAATCATTGTTAATTAAAATTGGCTTTGATATACCTTGGGATCCGGGTGGATTCACTGCTTGAGCACTATATGCCTAGCTTAATGGCTTTAAAGAAAGCGCTGCCAGGGAGACAACCCAAAAGTTTTAGAGAGTCATTTATTTCTGTTGAGTGCTTTTATATAGTTTAAAAACAACAAAAATAAATAGGGGAACCCAAAACTTTTTCAAAAAGGAAAGTGAAAGTGAGAAAGACAAGCATTGTTGAAGTGGGAGAGCTCCTTGAACTTTGTTCATGCTCACGACAACTTTGTGAATCTTGATTACAGAAACTTTTCAACGAAAATAATTATCCCCTTGTAAAATTCCATTGTATTATAAAAATAATGTGCCAAGGTTTGCCTTTAGGATGTTTACATTTGCTTGATGGTTTGTACAGTGCAGGACAGAAACTTTGGCTGTAGTGCGCAATTTTACGTTTTTAGCTGGAATGTCAAATGCTTCTGATTCTTTTTGCACTGTCTTTCTGTGCAAATTTTTTATTTTTTCTAATTTTGGAAGAATTTTTCAAGTAACAGAAGTATGGTTAATGTTCAGATTATTACAGACTGTTCTGTTTTAGACAGATTCTGTTTTTGATGCATAGTTTGCTCATTTTGATGAAACTATCGATTTATATCAGTGGATTAAGCGATAGAAAAGTTATATTACAGTAGACACAATGCAAAAAAAATGAATTGGTTTGCAACAGTTCATAGAGTAGTGATTTTCTTTATTATACTAACGGATCTTATCGATTTTTCTGTTGAAGTTTTGTGTGGATGAAGTGTTCGATGATCGAGAAGGTCTTGATGTGAGAAGAAGGAAGAGAGGCAAGAGCTCAATCTTGGGGATGCCCGAGGCACCCCAAGTAAATATTCAATGAGACTCAAGCGTCTAAGCTTGGGGATGCCCCGGAAGGCATCCCCTCTTTCTTCAACAAGTATCGGTATGTTTTCGGATTCGTTTCGTTCATGCGATATGTGCAATCTTGGAGCGTCTTTTGCATTTAGTTTTCATTTTTCTTTTATGCACCATGCTGGTATGAGATAGTCCTTGGTTTATTCATAGAATGCTCATTGCACTTCACTTATATCTTTTGAGTATGGCTTTATAGAATGCTTCATGTGCTTCGCTTATATCATTTGAAGTTTTGATTGTCTGTTTCTCTTTACATAGAAAACCGCCATTTGTAGAATGCTCTTTTGCTTCACTTATATTTGTTAGAGCGTGGGCATATATTTTATAGAAGGAATTAAACTCTCTTGCTTCACTTATATCTATTTAGAGAGATGACAGGAATTGGTCATTCACATGGTTAGTCATAAAATCCTACATAAAACTTGTAGATCACTGAATATGATATGTTTGATTCCTTGCAATAGTTTTGCGATATAAAGATGGTGATATTAGAGTCATGATAGTGGGTAGTTGTGGATTAGTAGAAATACTTGTGTTGAGGTTTGTGATTCCCGTAGCATGCATGTATGGTGAACCGTTATGTAACAAAGTCGGAGCATGAGGTATTTATTGATTGTCTTCCTTATGAGTGGCGGTCGAGGACGAGCGATGGTCTTTTCCTACCAATCTATCCCCCTAGGGGCATGCGTAGTAGTACGTTTCTTCGAGGGCTAATAAACTTTTGCAATAAGTATGTGAGTTCTTTATGACTAATGTTGAGTCCATGGATTATACGCACTCTCACCCTTCCACCATTGCTAGCCTCTTTAGTACCGCGCAACTTTTGCCGGTACCATAAACCTACCATATACCTTCCTCAAAACAGCCACCATACCTACCTATCATGCCATTTCCATAGCCATTCCGAGATATATTGCCATGCAACTTCCATCATCATCATATACATGACTTGAGCATTCATTGTCATATTGCTTTGCATGATCGTAACATAGCTAGCATGATATTTTCATGGCTTGTCCATTTTTTTATGTCATTGCTATGCTAGATCATTGCACATCCCGGTACACCGCCGAAGGCATTCATATAGAGTCATATCTTTGTTCTAGTATCGAGTTGTAAGTAAATAAATGTGTGACGATCATCATTATTAGAGCATTGCCC
>NC_041388.1:375558626-375563923 GCF_002162155.2 Triticum dicoccoides | reverse complement strand
GAGAGGCCAAAGAAGCCTAAATAAAAAAAGGGGGCCAAAGAAGCCCACACAAAAAAAGGAAGAAAAGGGGGCAATGTTACTATCCTGTTACCACACTTGTGCTTCAAAGTAGCACCATGTTCTTCATATAGAGAGTCTCTTGAGCTATCACTTTCATATACTAGTGGGAATTTTCATTATAGAACTTGGCTTGTATATTCCAACGATGGGCTTCCTCGAATGCCCTAGGTCTTCATGAGCAAGCAAGTTGGATGCATACCCACTTAGTTTCAGTTTGAGCTTTCATATACTTATAGCTCTAGTGCATCCGTTGCATGGTAATCCCTACTCACTCACATTGATATCTATTGATGGGCACCTCCATAGCCCGTTGATACACCTAGTTGATGTGAGACTATCATCTACTTTTTGTCTTCTCTACAACCACCTATAGTGCTATATCCATGGCCCACGCTCATGTATTGCGTGAGGGTTGAAAATGCTGAAGCGCATTAAAAAGTATGAACCAATTGCTCGGCTTGTCATCGGGGTTGTGCATGATGTGAATATTTTGTGTGGTAAAGATGGAGCATAGCCAGACTATATGATTTTGTAGGGATAACTTTCTTTGGCCTTGTTATTTTGAAAAGACATGATTGCTTTATTAGTGGGATTGAAGTATTACTGTTTTTATGTCAAATGATAGACTATTGCTTTGAATCACTCGTGTCTTAATATTCATGCCATGATTAGATATGTGATTAAGATTATGCTAGGTAGCATTCCACATCAAAAATTATCTTTTTTATCATTTAGCTACTCGAGGACGAGCATGAATTAAGCTTGGGGATGCTGATACGTCTCCGTCGTATCTATAGTTTTTGATTGTTCCATGCCGATATTCTACAACTTTCATATACTTTTGGCAACTTTTTATACTATTTTTGGGACTAACATATTGATCTAGTGCCCAGTGCCAGTTCCTGTTTGTTGCATGTTTTTCGTTTCGCAGAATATCCATATCAAACGGAGTCCAAACGGGATAAAAACTGACGGAGATTTTTTTTGGAATATATATGATTTTTGGGAAGAAAAATCCACGCGAGACGATGCCCGAGGGGGCCACGAGGTAGGGGCGCGCCCCTGATCCTCGTGGCCACCCCGTAAGGTGGTTGATGCCCTTCTTTCACCGCAAGAAAGATAATATCCGAATAGAGATCGTGTTAAAATTTCAGCCCAATCGGAGTTACGGATCTCCGGGAATATAAGAAACGGTGAAAGGGTAGAATCAGGGAACGCAAAACACAGAGAGAGACAGAGAGATAGATCCAATCTCGGAGGGGCTCTCGCCCCTCCCATGCCATGGAGGCCATGGACCAGAGGGGAAATCCTTCTCCCATCTAGGGAGGAGGTCAAGGAAGAAGAAGAAGGAGGGGGGCTCTCTCCCCCTTGCTTCCGGTGGCACCGGAGTGCCACCGGGGGCCATCATCATCACCGCAATCTTCACCAACAACTTCACCGCCATCATCACCAACTCTTCCCCCCTCTATGCAGTGGTGTAACCTCTCTCTTACCCGCTATAACCTCTACTTAAACATGGTTCTCAACGCTATATATTATTTCCCAATGATGTATGGCTATCCTATGATGTTTGAGTAGATCCGTTTTGTCCTATGGGCTATTTGATGATCAAGATTGGTTTGAGTTGCATGTTTTATTATTGGTGCTGTCCTATGGTGCTCTCTATGTCACGCAAGCGTGAGGGATCCCCGCTGTAGGGTGTTGCAATACGTTCATGATTCGCTTATAGTGGGTTGCGTGAGTGACTGAAACACAAACCCGAGTAAGGGGGTTGTTGCATATGGGATAAAGAGGACTTGATGCTTTAATGCTATGGTTGGGTTTTACCTTAATGATCTTTAGTAGTTGCGGATGCTTGCTAGAGTTCCAATCATAAGTGCATATGATCCAAGTAGAGAAAGTATGTTAGCTTATGCCTCTCCCTGAAATAAAATTGCAATAATGATTACCGGTCTAGTTATCGATTGCCTAGGGACAAATAACTTTCTCGTAACAAAAAGCTCTTTACTAAAACTAACTTAGTTGTGTCTTTACCTAAACAGCCCCTACTTTTTATTTACTTGCTCTTTATTATCTTGCAAACCTATCCAACAACACCTACAAAGTACTTCTAGTTTCATACTTGTTCTAGGTAAAGCGAACACCAAGCATGCGTAGAGTTGTATCGGTGGTCGATAGAACTTGAGGGAATATTTGTTCTACCTTTAGCTCCTCTTTGGGTTCGACACTCTTACTTATCGAAAACTGTTGCGATCCCCTATACTTGTGGGTTATCAGGCACCCCTTGGAGACACAACAATTGATCATTGATCTCTTAGCCGTGTGCGGTGCCCCCCTCCACCATAATCCACCTCGATCATATCGTAGTGATGCTTAGGAGAAGCCCTGCGTCAGTAGCATCATCATCACCGTCACCACGCCATCGTGCTGACAAAACTTTCCTATGAAGCTTTGCTGGATCGGAGCACGCTGGACGTCATCAACTTGAACGTGTGCAGAACTCGGAGGTGCCGTGTGTTCGGTACTTGGATCAGTTGGATCGTGAAGACGTACGACTACATCAACTGCGTTCTACTAACGCTTCCGCATTCGGTCTATGAGGGTACATGGACACACTCTCCCGTCTCGTGGCTATGCATCACCATGATAATGTGTGTGCGTAGGGAATTTTTTTGAAATTACTACGTTCCCCAACAGTGGCATCCGAGCCAGGTTTATGCGTAGATGTTATATGCACGAGTAGAACACAAGTGAGTTGTGGGCGATACAAGTCATACTGCTTACCAGCATGTCATACTTGGTTCAGCGGTATTGTTGGATGAAGCGTCCCGAACCGACATTATGCGTACGCTTATGCGAGACTGGTTCTACCGACGTGCTTTGCACACAGGTGGCTGGCGGGTGTCAGTTTCTCCAACTTTAGTTGAACCGAGTGTGGCTACGCCCGGTCCTTGAGAAGGTTAAAACAACACTAACTTGACGAACTATCGTTGTGGTTTTGATGCGTAGGTGGTTCTTGCTCAGCCCGTAGCAGCCACGTAAAACTTGCAACAACAAAGTAGAGGACGTCTAACTTGTTTTTGCAGGGCTTGTTGTGATGTGATATGGTCAAGACGTGATGAGATATAAATTGTTGTATGAGATGATCATGTTTTGTTGAAGTTATCGGCAACTGGCAGGAGCCTTATGGTTGTCTCATTATTGCATAAGATGCAAGCGCCATGTAATTGCTTTACTTTATCGCTATGCGATAGCAATAGTTACAAAAGCAATAGTTGGCGAGATGACCATGTGATGACACATTAATAAAGATCAAGATGATGGAGATCATGGTGTCATGCCGGTGACGATGGAGATCATGACGGTACTTTGGAGATGGAGATCAAAGGCACAAGATGGTGATGGCCATATCATGTCACATATTTTGATTGCATGTGATGTTTATCTTTTATGCATCTTATTTTGCTTAGTATGTCAGTAGCATTATAAGACGATCCCTCACTAAATTTCAAGGTATAAGCGTTCTCCCTGAGTATGCACCATTGCGACAGTTCTTCATGCTGGGACACCAAGTGATGATCGGGTGTGATAAGTTCTACGTTCACATACAACGGGTGCAAGCCAATTTTGCACACGCAGAATACTCGGGTTAAACTTGACGAGCCTAGCATATGCAGATATGGCCTTGGAACACTGGAGACCGAAAGGTCGAGCGTGAATCATATAGAAGATATGATCAACATAGAGATGTTCACCATTGAAAACTACTCCATCACACATGATGATCGGACATGGTTTAGTTGATATGGATCACGTGATCACTTAGATGATTAGAGGGATGTCTATCTAAGTGCGAGTTCTTAAATAATATGATTAATTGAACTTTAATTTATCATAAACTTAGTCCTGATAGTAATTGCTTATCTATGTTGTAGATCAATAGCTTGCGATGTAGCTTCCCGTTTAATTTTGATATGTTCCTAGAGAAAAAGAAGTTGAAAGATGATAGTAGCAATGATGCGGACTTGGTCCGTCATCTGAGGTTTATCCTCATTGTTGCACAGAAGAATTATGTCCTTGATGCACCGCTAGATGACAGACCGATTGCAGGAGTAAAAGCAGACGTTATGAACGTTTGGCAAGCTCGATATGGTGACTACTTGATAGTTTAGTGCACCATGCTTTACAACTTAGAATCGGGGCTTCAAAGACGATTTTGAAATGCCACGGAGCATATGAGATGTTGCAAGAGTTGAAATTAGTATTTCAGACTCATGCCCATGTCGAAAGGATTAAGACCTTTGACAAGTACTTTGCCTACAAGATGGAGGAGAATAGCTCAACTAGTAAGCATGTGTTCAAAATGTCTGAGTACTACAATCGCTTGAATCAAGTGGGAGTTAATCTTCTAGATAAGATAGTGATTGACAAAGTTCTCTAGTCACTATCACCAAGTTACTAGAACATCATGATGAACTATAATATGCAAGGGATAACAGAAACGATTCCCAAGCTCTTCGTGATGCTGAAATCGACGAAGGTAGAAATCAAGAAAGAGCATCAAGTGTTGATGGTTAACAAGACCACTAGTTTCAAGAAAAGGGAAAAGGGATAGAAGGGGAACTTCAAGAGGAACGGCAAGCAAGTTGCTGCTCAAGTGAATAAACCCAAGTCTGGACCTAAGCCTGAGACTGAGTGCTTCTACTGCAAAGGGACTGGTCACTGGAAGCGGAACTGCCCCAAGTATTTGATGGATAAGAAGGATGGCAAGGTGAACAAAGGTATATTGGATATACATGTTATTGATGTGTACTTTACTAGTGTTTATAGCAACCCCTCGGTATTTCATACTAGTTCAGTTGCTAAGAGTAGTAACTTGTAACGGGAGTTGCAGAATGAACATAGACTAGTTAAGGGTGAAGTAACGATGTGTGTTGGAAGTGGTTCCAAGAATGATATGATCATCATCGCACACTCCCTATACTTTCGGGATTAGTGTTGAACCTAAATAAGTGTTACTAGGAAAATTGCTTGTGCGTTGTAACGGGAGAAAACGAGAAAACAATGGGACACAGTCGAGAAGGGGGGACTTAACTTGGGCAAGCCGAGATTTTAGTTGAGAAGGACAACCTGGGGATGGCCAATGGCACGAAGGAAAGATAGTGATGCATGAAATAGTCTTTTTGCGGGAGAAACCTAGAATGTGATTTTTAGGGGCATCTCCAACGCTAACCGCA
>NC_041388.1:375531010-375558368 GCF_002162155.2 Triticum dicoccoides | reverse complement strand
ATCCAAAGCTATCCACGTATGGTTGTTAGTAGTTCAAAAGAAATTTAACAAAAGTGAACAAATTTGATGGTTATTTAAACAAACCGAACAATAGTCATTCACACTTCAATTATTTTTCGATAAAACCGGGTGCTTTTCATTAAGATCGGAGCAAACTAATTACATTTCGACACATTTGGACCAAATCGTACTCTAAATGACCGCCAACCCCCAGTCGCCATTTTCTGCTGGCCATGAGTCCCGGGAACTGGAACTCCAGCTCCGCCTTCGTAGCCTCCACCTCCACAATCTGCAAGCGGCTAATCGGTCAACAATTTTTAGCCTGTCAAGCCTGGCTTCAGCGGGAGCGAAAGGGCGGTTGCCTTCCTAGGGGCCGAGCACCGGCAAACTCCCATGCTCTACTCTTCTTCGCTGCCGATGGCGCTCTTGGACATGCCAGCTTCATGGTCGTGGCGGCGAGGCACGGGCGTGGCGGACTTGGCAACTTCTTCCTCGTACATGATCTTGTGCTAGAATTCATTGTCTCCCTGGAGTCTGGACGATTGTGGGCGTTTTCAGGGTCGGCGTTGGAGATGCCCTTGCAGACTCTTTGAGAGTTTATTAATTCATTTAAAGTATTTTTTTAAATTATCAAAAGATTTTAATTCTAATGATTTTGATTATATAGTTTTTTAATGGAAGGTTTTATTTGGAAGATTATTTCATTACCAATAATTTTCTTGCAATATTAAAAACAATGTTGGAGCCGAGTGGCTGGCACGTAGCACCGATCAGGCCGTCACGTGTGCATCTGCATTGGCCTCCACCGCTAGCTTATCCATTCGTCTCTACCGAGATGCATCTGCATCCAGCTTCCCGTTACTTCTTTCGTTCCATCCTCTTTCTCATCCATGTGCTTCCACCGATATGCAGGCTCTGGATGTCGTTGCGGAGATGCATCTGCATCCATGTGCCTCCAAAGTCGCTGGCGCCCCCGTTCCACCGGAGCGAGCGCCGCCACCGGATCACACCCCCCACACCCTCCCCTCCTCTCTTTGTCTGCGTGTCTCTCTCATTTCCTCATATCGTTCTATGCTTGCAGGTCGCGTCGGCGCATGCCCCGGCCATGGTATGGTCACGGCAGTCCTTGAGATGGATCTGCTCCTCGGCTTTTCCTGCGGCTGTCATGCAGGCTGCTGCACATCCTCTTGGTGGGGTCTTGTCCGTCCGGTTACGCATCTTCTTCAGCCTTCATGTCCTTGCGCTCCTCTATTCTTGCTGTTCTTCCTCGGTTCTCCCAATGGAGGCCGATTTATTTAACTTGCAGGTCTTCCCCACGCCGCTACCCTCTCTGCCTCTTGTTATTGAAGATTCTTTTTATTCCTTCGCTTTCCCACTTCCGGGATTAATTCCTTTGTTCTGTCCCGTACTCTGCTTAGTTGATTTCTGATGAAGCAATGCCAGCGACGTTTAAAATTTGATGGTATTGGGTGCGAAATAGCGAGGTGGGACTACTTTTACGATAACAGGGCGTAAATCATCCCCTTTTTTAAAGAAAGTGGGCACCAGAGCCCCACGTGGATGACAGGGCACGGCTCATGGGTTATTTCCTTTGCTCGACAATTCATGATGGGCTATTTCGTTCGCTTGGCCTTTCTCGACGCCGAACAAATGTTTTATTATAGGGTTGACGCCCGATTACGTACGCGAGCTCTCGGGGAATAGTACCACCTCGTGTAAGAGGAACCGGTCAAATAGAGAGGAAGTGAAGAAAAAGAGGATGACGGTGAACCCGGAGACTCAATCCGTGCTTTATTATTAGGGAGAGATTTGGTGTTTGCATTGAGCATGAATATGATTTAATCATGTTTATTGCAATACGGTTATTCATTTAAGTTACAGAATAATTGTTACTCTGTTTACATGAATAAAACCTTCTATGGTTATACACCCAATGAAAATGTTTTGTTGAATCTCGATCGTAGTGATACACATATTCATAATATTGAAGCCAAAAGATGCAAAGTTAATAATGATAGCGCAACTTATTTGTGGCACTGCCATTTAGGTCATATTGGTGTAAAGCGCATGAAGAAAATCCATGTTGATGGGCTTCTGGAATCACTTGATTATGAATCAGTTGATGCTTGCGAACCATGCCTCATGGGGAAAGCTGACTAAGACTCCGTTCTCCAGAACAATGGAGCGAGCAACTGACTTATTGTATATAATACATACTGATGTATGAGGTCCGACGAGTGTTGAGGCTCGCGGCAGGTATCGTTATTTTCTGACCTTCATAGATGATTTGAGCAGATATGGGTATATCTACTTGAAGAAACATAAGTCTGAAACATTTGAAAAGTTCAAAAAAATTTGGAGTGAAGTGGCAAATCATCGTAACAAGAAAATAAAGTTTCTACGATCTGATCGCAGAGGCGAATATTTGAGTTACGAGTTTGGCCTTCAATTAAAACAATGTGGAATAGTTTCACAAACTCATGCCACCTGGAACACCACAGTGTAATGGTGTGTCCGAACGTCATAACCGTACTTTATATGATATAGTGCAATCTATGATGTCTCTTATCGATTTACCACTATCGTTTTGGGGTTATGCATTAGAGACAGCTGCATTCACATTAAAAAGGGCACCATCTAACTCCATTGAGACGACACCGTATGAACTGTGGTTTAGCAAGAAACCTAAGCTGTCGTTTCTTAAAGTTTGGGGTTGCGATGCTTATGTGAAAAAGTTTCATCTTGATAAGCTCAAACCCAAGTCGGAGAAGTGCGTCTTCATAGGATACCCAAAAGTAACTTTTGGGTACACCTTCTATCAGAGATCCGAAGGCAAGATATTTGTTGCTGAGAATGGATCCTTTCTAGAGAAGGAGTTTCTCTCGAAAGAAGTGAGTGGGAGGAAAGTAGAACTTGATGAGGTAACTATACCTGCTCCCTTATTGGAAAGTAGTTCATCATAGAAATCTGTTTCTGTGACTCCTACACCAATTAGTGAGGAAGCTAATGATGATGATCATGTAACTTCAGATCAAATTACTACCAAACCTCGTAGGTCAACCAGAGTGAGACCTGCACCAGAGTGGTACAGTAATCCTATTCTGGAAGTCATGTTAATTGACCATGACGAACCAACAAACTATGGGGAAGCGATGATGAGCCCAGATTCCGCGAAATGGCTTGAGGCCATGAAATCCGAGATGGCATCCATGTATGAGAACAAAGTGTGGACTTTATTTGACTTGCCCGATGATCGGCAAGCCATAGAAAATAAATGGATCTTTAAGAAGAAGACGGACGCTGATAGTAGTGTTACTATCTACAAAGCTAGACTTGTCGAAAAAGGTTTGAAAAAGTTCAAGGTGTTGCCTATGATGAGATTTTCTCACTCGTAGCGATGCTTAAGTCTGTTCGAATCATGTTAGCAAATTGCCACATTTTATGAAATCTGGCAAATGGATGACAAAACTACACTCCTTAATGGATTTCTTAAAAAAGAGTTGTATATGATGCAACTAGAAGGTTTTGTCGATCCTAAATGTGCTACCAAAATGTGCAAGCTCCAGCGATCCATCTATGGACTAGTGCAAGCATCTCAGAGTTGGAATATATGCTTTGATGAGTTGATCAAAGCATATAGTTTTATACAGACTTGTGGTGAATCCTGTATTTACAAGAAAGTGAGTGGGAGCACTACAACATCTCTGATAAATATATGTGAATGGTTGATTGGAAATAATGTAGAATTTTCTGGAGAGCATAAAGGAGTATTTGAAAGGAGTTTTTCAAATAAATACCTCGGTGAAGCTACTTACATTTGAGCATCAAGATCTATAGAGATAGATCAAGACGCATGATAAGTTTTTTCAATGAGTACATATCTTGACAAGATTTTTAAGTAGTTCAAAATGGAACAGTCAAAGAAAGAGTTCTTACCTGTGTTACAAGGTGTGAAATTGAGTAAGACTCAAAGCCCGACCACGGCAGAAGATAGAAAGAGTATGAAAGTCATTCCCTATGCCTCAGCCAAAGTTTCTATAAAGTATGCCATGTTGTGTACCAGATCTATTGTATACCCTACACTGAGTTTAGCAAGGGAGTATAATAGTGATCTAGGAGTAGATCACTGGACAGCGTCAAAATTATCCTTAGTGGAATAAGGATATGTTTCTCGATTATGGAGGTGACAAAAGGTTCGTCGTAAAGGGTTACGTCGATGCAAATTTTGACACTGATCCAGATGACTCTAAGTCTCAATCTGGATACATTTTGAAAGTGGGAGAAATTAGCTAGAGTAGCTCCGTGCAGAGCATTGTTGACATAGAAATTTGCAAAATACATACGGATCTGAATGTGGCAGACACGTAGACTAAACTTCTCTCACAGGCAAAACATGATCACACCTTAGTACTCTTCGGGTGTTAATCACATAGCGATGTGAACTAGATTATTAACTCTAGTAAACCCTTTGGGTGTTGGTCACATGACGATGTGAACTATGGGTGTTAATCACATGGTGATGTGAACTATTGGTGTTAAATCACATGGCGATGTGAACTAGATTATTGACTCTAGTGCAAGTGGGAGACTGAAGGAAATATGCCCTAGAGGCAATAATAAAGTTATTATTTATTTCCTTATTTCATGATAAATGTTTATTATTCATGCTAGAATTGTACTAACCGGAAACATAATACATGTGTGAATACATAGACAAACATAGTGTCACTAGTATGCCTCTACTTGACTAGCTCGTTAATCAAATATGGTTAAGTTTCCTAACCATAGACATGAGTTGTCATTTGATTAATGAGATCACATCATTAGGAGAATGATGTGATTGACTTGACCCATTCCGTTAGCTTAGCACTTCATCGTTTAGTATGTTGCTATTGCTCTCTTCATGACATATACATGTTCCTATGACTATGAGATTATGCAACTCCCGTTTACCGGAGGAACACTTTGTGTGATACCAAATGTCACAACATAACTGGGTGATTATAAAGGTGCTCTACAGGTGTCTTCGAAGGTACTTGTTGAGTTAGTGTATTTAGAGATTAGGATTTGTGTCACAGCCCCAGTTCAGCCCTTACTTGACTTTGCTTGTTCATCATGCCATCATGTTTAATTTCCAAAGAAACTTGAAATGGGGATTGTTGAAACCCTAGCACCAAATGAAATTCAACTAGGTTCAATAAAAATATTTTGAATGATCCCAAATGCCCTTTAGAAAAGTTCATGATTTTAGTTAAAGGTGAAAACCTCTGACAAAAATGATGAACATGTTTCTAGGCCATTCTAGATTTTTGATTTAAATCATAAAGTATTTGCATTCGGGCATTTAAATGTTATAAAATATTTTAAATGCTCAAATAGTCATAAACTAAAATGTTTATTGTTGGATATATTCTAAGCAGTAGCCATGATTAGTTTTATGATTTTTGTAAATGCCCTGGCATTTTTAATAAAGCCTTGAAGTTACAGAAGAAATAGAAAATAGAAATTAAAGAGAGAGAGAGAGAGAGAGAGAGAGAGAGAGAGAGAGAGAGATTTACCTGGCCTCACCTGCGCAGCCCACCTGGCCGGCCCAGCTAGCAGCCCGGCCAACTGGCCCAGCCCACTGGCCTCCTCTTGTCGTCTTCCTCCTTGCCAGGAGGACGGGCGTGTGCCCGACACGCGCGCACCGCTGTGCGGCCACCTCCACCCTGCCTGGCTGCCCCCCCATCGCCCTGGACCTCCCTCGCGACGCCATGCACCCCCTGAACCTCTCTCGCTCTCTCCCCGAGCTCCTCTCCTCCTCTGGCTCCTTCGCACGCAACCACCGAGCGCTGTCGTCGCCGCCGACGAGCACAACCGCGGCCATCGCCTCTCCCTTGCCTCTCCGTGCTGTCCAGAGGCTCCGCCTCGACCCCACGGAGCCCCAAGACGAAGCACATGCCCGCGGGACGCCCGACGCGATGCCATCATCCTCATCCCCGCTGTCGGCCACCGGAGATCCCCCTCGCCGCCCCGCTCACTCCGGTTCCACCCCGACCACGCTGTCTGCTTCGTCGTGACCGCTGTGAGCTTCTGCCTCTCCTCCCCCTCTCCGTTCTCACTGCCGCGCGCCATAGCGACCGCACCGAGCACACCCACATGCGCCACCACCTGAGCTCGCCGCCGACATGGCTCCGGCCACGCAATGGCCTCGCCGTCCTGTCCTTTGACCTCCCCGCACCTCGTAGGGTTTGTAGGAGTTAACCCCGGGCCTCCACGTGCACCGTAGCAACGGCTTCGAGTTCGCCCGAACTCCGGTCGCCGCCCAACTTGCCGCCGTTGCCGCCACAGACCACCCCAGGTCTAGCCACCACCACCAACGGATGCGCCCTGCTGCGGGCGTTCCAACGCGCCCGGCCATGCGAGCTCCCGTCGCCGGAGTTGGCCGCACGGACGTCGCCGTCGTGCTGTGCTTAGCACCGGCGTTTAGCCGCCGACGTGGCACCTTCATTAGTGGCTAATGACGCTGCTAATTTAACCCCACAGCCGCTGACAGATTGGCCCCACGCCCTAATTAATACCAGTTTCGTTTCTGGTTAGGTTAGTTTAAACCCCAGCGGGACCCACGCGTCGGAGTTGACTGTGCTGACGTGTCTGCTGACCAGACCCACCTGTCATTGACCCTAGGATGCACTGGGTCACTGACCAGTGGACCCCACTGGTCAGGTTTGACCCGGACCAGCCCCTGTTGACTCGCTAATGTCGCACCAACGTCATGCTGATGCAGTAAAGGATTTTCTGGATTAAATCTAATTCAGGAAATCTCAGAAAATAGCCAAAACTTCTAAAAATCATAGAAATTCAACCGTAACTCCAAATGAAATAATTTATATATGAAAAATTATCAGAAAAATATGAAGAATCTGTTTATGACATTCTCATGCATGTTTGAACAACTTACAGCCACTGTATATGACAATTTGAATCAATGGTATTTGAAATGCCTCATGTGGAGTTCAAATTTGAACCTAAGGTTCAAACCAACTCCATTTAACATGTTGCTAGTTGCATTAGCTCAAAACACAGCATATTGACATGTCATGATCATGCATCATATTCTGCATTGCATTGATTGTGCTCTCCTTCTCTGTTGCCGTTATTTGTCCCCTCTCGATAGACGTGCTTCCGACGACGTGATCGATGACACTGATGAAGAACTATATTATCTTCAGAAGTGTCAGGCAAGCAAAACCCCCTTGTTCATTCTGATACAATCCCACTCTCTTGCTGCTGCTCTCTTTTACTGTATTAGGACAACAACGATTCAACTATTACATGTTGCCGTAGTTGAACCCCTTTCCTCTGCATGACCTGTCATTGCCACAGTAAATAGATGAAACCCACTAGCATGAGTAGGAGTTGTTTGAGCCCTGATGCGCCTACTCATTCATGCTTGTTTGTAATGCCTTCTATTGCTTAGAGTTGTGTAAGGTCTGATTCATCGGGGATGAGTTAGAAAGTTGTGAACATGTCCTACTGTGTGTGAGCTAAGTGTGTTGAACACGATTTGGTAAAGGTATCGATGAGAGGCCATGTAGGAGTACATGGTGGGTTGTTTCATTGGAACCGTCCTTAAGCACTGAGATCTGTATGTGTGATTTAAGAACCAGCTACTACCATGCATTGGGATCCTTAATTGACCCTCTCGGCTTCTTAACCACCCTTGTCCTCTGTCCAGGAGTTGCAACTAGTTTCTGCTGTTTATAGGATATGTGTTGGCGGCCGTGCGTAGCGCTGACCCTAGGGTGGGCTATGATGCGGTAGATACACCGTGGCCAGGTATGCCGGGCGCCCGTTTGGTGTCTCGGAACCCTGTACACATCATTCGGGGCCGTATGTGGAAACCTCGGACGGACTCCCTGCGGATGGAACCTGGATAGGCGATAAACCTGGACTAGAGACTTGAGTGTTTAGGTAGGCCATGGCCGACACCCTCGTTGGGCTTCCGCTTGAAGGTTGCCGAGTACATGTCGTGTAAACGACAGTAAGTGGTGAGAGCGCGTATGAAGAAGTACACCCCTGCAGGGTTAACATCATCTATTCGAATAGCCGCGTCCGCGGTAAAGGACTACTTGGTTGCCTATACAGTCCATAGATAACTTAAAGTGGATACTCTAAAACTCACAAGATAAGCGTGAGTGCTATGGATGGCCTTCTCGTAGGGAGACGGGAGCGGATCCATAGTGGTGTATTGATATGTTGAATATGTGGACTCATGTGTGCCACCTCAAAAGAGTTGCTTGTAGTCGTAGTTCAGGTTAGCCACTGGGTCAAAGCTGGCTTGCTGCAGTTAAACTCCACTACCCCTTTGTTGATACCGATGCATATGTAGCTAGTTCTGATATAAGTCTTGCTGAGTACTTCTGTACTCACATTTCCTTAATTTATGTTTTGCAGAGAGACTTCAGTCTCGCTAGTAGTTCTGCGTGGACTTCGACATTTAGCTTGATACCTCAGCTACGATCTTGTGCCCTCGGCAGGATCTGGTAGATAGTCATCCTTCTTAGCCTTTTTCATTGTAGATGTTTGTACTCAGACATGTTAAGCTTTCGCATGTGCTTTGATTGTTGGGTCATGAGACCCATGTTTGTAATATCTCGCTCCTCGGAGCCTAATGAATAAATACTGGAGTCGTAGAGTTATGTTGTGATGCCATGCTGTATTTACACATATCGAGCATATTGTGTGTATGATTGAAATGCTTGCTATGTGTGGGATCCGACAATCTAGTTGTTTATCCTTGGCAGCCTCTCTTATGGGGAAATGTAGTCTAGTGCCTCCTTGAGCCATAGTAGTCCGCTACAGCCCAGTTCACCGGAGTCCTGCTAGCCCGGCACTACTGCTCAGGACACTTTACTGGCCGACATGTGTTTCACTTTGTTCCTGTGTCTGTCCCTTCGGGGAAATGTCACGCGGTGACATCCGGAGTCCTGCCTAGCCTGCTACAGCCCGGTTCACCGGAGTCCTATTAGCCCAGTGCTACAGCCCGGATTCACACGCTGCTAATCGACATGCTCGAGGTTGATTCATGTATGCCTGTCCCATAGGTTAGTGCCGCTTTGGGTTCACGACTAGCCATGTCGGCCCGGGTTCTCTGTCATATGGATGCTAGCGACACTATCATATACGTGAGCCAAAAGGCGCAAACGGTCCCAGGCCATGGTAAGGCGACACCCGTGGGAATACCGTGCGTGAGGCCGCAAAGTGATACGAGGTGTTACCGGGTAGATCGATGTGACTTGGAATCGGGGTCCTGACAATTTGCCACTCCGATCGTTGGAGAGGTATCTCTAGGCCCACTCGGTAATACATATCACTACAAGCCTTGCAAGCATTGTAACTAATGAGTTAGTTGCGGGATGATGTATTATGGAACAAGTAAAGAGACTTGCCGGTAACGAGATTGAACTAGGTATTGAGATACCGACGATCGAATCTCGGGCAAGTAACATACCGATGACAAACGGAACAACTATGTTGTTATGCAGTTTAACCGATAAAGATCTTCATAGAATATGTAGGAGCCAATATGAGCATCCAGGTTCCGCTATTGGTTATTGACCGGATACGTGTCTCGGTCATTTCTACATAGTTCTCGAACCCGTAGGGTTCGCACGCTTAATGTTCGGTGACGATTTGCATTATGAGTTTATGTGTTTTGATTTACCGAAGGTAGTTCAGAGTCCTGGATGAGATCGGGGACATGACGAGGAGTCTCGAAATGGTCGAGACATAAAAATTGATATATTAGACAACTATATTCGGACATCGGTAAGGTTCCGAGTGATTCGGGTATTTTTCGTAGTACCGGAGAGTTACGGGAATTCGCCGGGGAGTATATGGGCCTTATTGGGCTTTAGGGGAAAGAGAGAGGAGAGGCTGCATGCCCCCCAATGGTTAGTCCGAATTGGACTAGGGGGAGGGGCGGCGCCCCCTCCTTCCTTCTCTTCTCTTTCCCTTTCCTTCTCTCCTACTCCTACTACTTGGAAGGGCTCCTAGTTCTACTTGGAAAGGGGAAATCCTACTCCCGGTGGGAGTAGGACTCCCCTAGGGCGCGCCATAGAGAGGGCCGCCCCCACCCCTCCTCCACTCATTTATATACGGGGACGGGGCGCCCCTTGGAGACACAACAATTGATCATTGATCTCTTAGCCGTATGCGGTGCCTCCCTCCACCATAATCCACCTCGATCATGCATATCATAGTGATGCTTAGGCGAAGCCCTGCGTCGGTAGCATCATCATCACCATCACCATGCCGTCGTGCTAAGGAAACTCTCATGTGAAGCTTTGCTGGATCGGAGCTCATGGGACGTCATCGAGTTGAACGTGTGCAGAACTCGAAGGTGTCGTGCGTCCGGTACTTGGATCAGTCGGATCGTGAAGACGTACAACTACATCAACCGCGTTGTGCTAACGCTTCCACATTCGGTCTACGAGGGTATGTGGACAAACTCTCCTCTCTCATTGCTATGCATCACCATGATCTTGTGTGTGCGTAGGGAATTTTTTTTGAAATTACTGCGTTCCCCAATAGCAAAGACATTAGAAAACACAACCATACACACAAATAAAGCACTTCTCCAAACAGTAAGAATACCACCAGATGATCCGCGGGAAGGAACAAAAGCAAAGCGATCAAATTGTTTAGGGAAACAAGTTTTGAGGAACGCAAAAGAAACGTCAGGCATTTTGGTTTCCTATAAACACACCACCGCACATCCACTGGTGTTGATGGCATTAAATAGGGCCAATTGCTTCTTCTCCGAGTTGAGACCTCTGATATTCCAAGACAACAAGTTCCAGCATCGCAGAGGTGACATGGTAGAGGTAGAAATCACTCTAGGGAACAAGAGGCCACCTGCCCCTGATCATCAGAAGGACTAGCAGCCAGAGAGGTAGCAAGCAAAGCTTCAGAGGTTAATTCTTCTTTAGGAATGGCACATCTGTTGACACCAATCTCTTGCAGTGTGGAGATTGGGGTTGGAGGAGGGACTGCATCATCAACCCTAGGTGCATTGCTGGAGGATCCAATCGTGGGCATAATATGAGGCTTAACCTTGGAGGAAGCCACACGTGTATCTTTAGGAGCATGAGTCTTAAAGCCATTAAACTTGTTAGAACGCTTGCTATGCCTGACCTCTGGGTGGAAATGGGAGCTGACGCCCGAGCATGCCTGGACCTTGGTCCATTAGGAGCAGGTGGAGCCACAATGTCAGTCAGCTCAGATGCAGAGTTCTGCTCAGATGCACCAATGCTAGCATCGATAGCAGATTCAGAAACTTCCTCAAGGGGCAGGTTATTGCCAACATTGATTGCTCCTTCATTGGATTCAGAGATCTCCCCACTAATCAAAGATGAGGGAGTGAGCCTAGCATGACTGTCAGATTGCATCTGGGCAAAGTGAAGTCCTGCAGCATCATGAGAAACTCTGACCTCCATAGCAACAGAAGTGCTCCTCATACCAAATCCCTCTCTCCAGGGCCAATAGTAGCAATGGCCAGGTGCAGGGCATTGTAGATGAAACTATTAAGATGTTGCCTGGGGATTGGATCATCCAGAAGTAAAGCCAAGAGTTCATCCCCATTTGCAGATAGTCCAAGATGAATGCCCTGAGAGTGAACATCCACTGTGATGGACAGAGAGTCAGAAACTTCCTCAACCTCAAAGATAGCAACATCCAAAGCAGGTAGTTGTTCCAGATCATACTGGGAAGAACTAGAATTATCAGAGACAGTGATAGAGTCATTCCAGAACTGGAAAGCATTATCTATGAGATTATCTTTAGGCACCAGTCCATGCTGGACAGTCAGACCCTACGCGGCCAGCCATGCCTGATAATTCACCAAATGAGGGGGCATTGGAGGCAGCTGCACAGGTTGAGGAGCTTGCCAGTACCCCCAGCCACCATTGTCTTGCGCATTGTGAGCCAGGCCATGATCAGCATTGTTGCCTGCTGGTGGCTCACTGTTCTGAACCAACCAGTTGTAGACATGTTGCTGGTATAACTACTCCGTCGTGAGCTTAGGACCAAACTGGGGATGGGGATTACCATCCGGAGGTGGTGGTTCTTCTCCAGCGGGTAGCACCTTAGGTAGCAGGCCGTTCCAGTCGTTGCTGCGCAGGATGGTGACCTGCACAGTCCAACAGTCCCGTGCACCACCAAGTTACCACACAATGAAACTTTTGGGGATCAGGCAGAGGCGGATGACACTAGCTTTGATCAACATGTACCTACGATCCTGATGCGGATTATACCAAGAACCCAACGACCCATAACCTCCCAATGCTTTGGTGACATAATAATCGGTTTGATAGTCATATGGGAATCCAAAAAACATCAGCCAGACCTCCGGACCAAACGAGGTAGTGCGCCTATTGAGTGCTTCATTGTGAGGAACGAACGAGATCAACAGACCTTCAGACTCTAACTCAATAGGGGTGGCCACAAAAGTATCTCTTAAGAACGAATCCGCAAACCCAAATATTCCAATCCCGAGTGGACGATCACTGACCTCCGTGGTGAACAGCTGCAACTCATGAAGTGCCGCGATGATCTGGTTGTGGATGATAGCTCTGCGATGCAGAGGCATGTATTGACTGGATTCCGCAATGGCCAGGTAGTCATGGTTGAGCGAAGCAATGGGGCCAACCACCACACCACTGCGCACCAGGCGGTCCGCCGGGCCAAGCTCGACGGCGAACCTCGGCAGGAGGAAGGGGATTGGATTGAGGGGGTAGTTGGCCATGGTCGATGGAGAGGAGGAATGGAGTGGCTGTAGTGTCGACGGGACAGGGTAGAGCGAGGGCTTTTGGAATTTCGAGGTGGAAGACGTAGCGTGAGGGGGGAACGGGGCAGCTGTGAATCTTTGACAACCCACCTCCACCTCTTTTGAAATTTCAGCTTTCTGCAAGCTCTCACCTCATGGCCGTAGAAGCCGCATACAACACAACGAATGGACGGTCTGGATTGACGAATAGGCTTGTGGGCAAAAGTGGGTGCTCAAGAAGATCCGGTAGGATTGATTATGGGGTTGCTGATTGATGGAACTTGCCCACCAATATGAGAAGCGATGACACACTTGGGGCAATTAAATGTTTTGTGATTATGACTGGAGCACTTAATGCAAATGAGCCTAGCCTCGCAATTGATCCAGGTGTGCCCCCATTGAAGGCGTTTGGAACATAAGGCAGCCCAATTAATGGCAAGATTCTCAATATCTTGCAGCGAGTAATGTGCCTGAGCCAAGTCCGCCTTGTGTTGCGCCTTGAGCCTCAGTGGCCAAATATCGTGTCGAGGGGCATATTTGAACGCCGAATCCAGAAAACATAGGGGGAGTGGGGCATAAGGCAAATTCAAAGGACAATTAAACTCCCCTGGAGCAAGATATTTAATGACCTGATTATCCTCGAATTGCTCCTGAGCCAAATAATGGTGCATTAATGCATGGCGATTATTGCCCTGAGCCGAAACTACACCCGAATTTTGGACCAAAGGAAAAGAACCAAATTGAACATGGAGATGTTGCTTCCGATGACGATGAAGCTTCATGGGCATTCTTGTTCGAGAAATTCCAATTATCCAGCTGAATAAGCTCAAATTTCCCAAGAACAGTTGATGACGAATGGTCCAACTGTCCCTTTGGGGTCAGAAACTTAAGTGACGATTTGAGGGCTATGGTTCTCCGGTCCGCAATATCAACCAGCTCCGTATCAGCATGCCAATGTTGATCAATAGAGTGAGCTTTGGCAAAATGGCCATTGAAAAGATGAAAATGACACACAAAGTCTGGCCAAATTCGATCTTTGAGCCCATAAACAAAATGCCCCACTTTGTTATTAGCAATCGAGAAACGAAAAGACCGAGAAGTGATCTGAACCACCTTGAAGCCAGAAGAGATCCCTCCAAGGCAACATTCTAGTGCAATACCCACTGCTTCCAAAGAGAGGGGGAACGAGGCCGAGGAGAAAGAAACAACCAAGAAGAACTCTTTGGTGCCTCTGGAGGGGGAGTAATGGACTATAGACCCAAACTTTCTTCTCACCTGATCTACAAGGGCTAGGCCCGGAGCAAAGTCCCGATGCAGTCAGCTTTCCATGGTTGTAGATGCTAGAAATCGCCATTGTTGGTGGTGAGCAGGTGGAGGGAGAGGGGGAGCTTGGGGAGAGGGTGGTGAGCCATCCTCGGGACACAAAATTTCGGGGCGGTTCGGCGAAAAGCAGGTGGAGGGAGAGGGGGAGAGGGGGAGAGGGTCTAGTGGTTAGTGCTGTTGTCTGACCACATCGAGTGAAATATGTTGGCGGAGTCACCCACAAGAACTCTCTAGTTCTTCTTCTTTGGGCTCCACACAACTTGATGGGAATCCTTAGAGTCGTAGTCGTACTAGATGAAGTAGAACTTAAAGTAGTCTTCGGAGCCCACTTGACCAAGGCGTTAGGGGCTTCTTCAAATGAATCAATCTCTTCTTGAAGCTTGTCCTTGCCTTTTAGCTTGAGGTCTTGTGGTGGAAGATCATCTTGAGTTTGTGTTCCCTTGAAGGAAGTGGGGTCATACTTCTTTTGTTGAGGAAATAACTTTGTCTTGGGGTATTGATCTTCTTCCCACTCAACTCCATTGGCATTGAAATTTCGTTCAAAACCAACACCTTGATTCTTCCGGTGTCTTCCTTGCTTGCGTACAATTTGCTCGAATTGCTTACTCCCGATAAGACTCTTGTAAACGCCTTCTCTATAATTCCCTTCAATAAGCTATTTTCTTGCTCAATTGTAACTTGTCTAAGAGAATCATTAGTGGAATCAAGAGAACTACTAGAAGCAATAATATTGGATTTAACATGATTATTGTAACTACTAGAAGAAGAATCTTTCTTGCTCTTATTGCTAGATTTTACTTGAGGCATATAAGTAGATAAGAGTAGACGCTTGGCAATGTAAGAAGAACTTTTCTTTCGAAGACCATCATTGATTGCTTTTAAGAACCCATGCTCTTGCTCCAAGTTGAGCTTTTTAAAGCGTAGCTTCTCATGAGTCTTTAAAAGCTCTTGATGATCCTCCAAAGTAGTTTCATGAGCTAACTTAAGAGTGTTTAGTTCTTTAGTTGGACACTCAATCTCCTTCTTATCATTATCATTCGTTTCATCTTGATTAGCATGATTTATAGCAAATTCATCATAGTTTTCATCACTAGTGTTTCCAACAAGTAAATCATCATCTCCTAGCAAATCATCTTCATCACTATTAAAATCAAGATACTCGGGGTGTGATACCTTGGGGCCTTTAGCCATGAAGCATCATCCAATTCCTTCATTAGGTGAGCCAAATATATCATAGGAGTTGGATGACACAAGAGCAGTTCTGGCAACACCTTCATCTTGAGTATCTTCGGAGTCAGAGTGATAGCTTCTCTCGGAGTAGTTGTCGGAGTCGGAATCGGATATCCATTCACCAACATGAGCTTCATGTCTTCATCTTGTGTAGCTCCTTGATGATTTGTACTTCCTTTCCGAATCCTTGCTTCTACGAGAGGGTCTTTGTTCAAAACGATCATCTCAACTCCTCTCTCTTGGTGGTGATTCATCTCTTTTACTTCTCCTTTTGGGTGAATCTTCTCTTCTCTTGTATGGAGCCATACACTCATTTGAGTAGTGTTCGGGTCTCCCACAATTGTACCAATTGCGATCACGACTAGAGGATCTTTTGTCATTGTAGGACCTTGACTTGGAACTTCTCTCTTTGCTTCTATTCTAGTAGAATTTGTTGAAGTTCTTCACCATTAATCTCAATTCTTCATTGAAGACTTGTTTCTCACTTGATGTGGTAGGAGTGTCACATGAGGCTTTGTAAGCACCACTAGACTTGTTATGAAGCTCTTCCTTATCCCTGAGTGACATCTCATGAGTAACAATTCTACCAACGACTTCCGTTGGCTTGAGATCTTTGTAGTTGGGCATCATTTGGATCAAGGTGCACACGGTATCATATTTTCCATCCAAGGCTCTTAGGATCTTCTTGATGATGAATCTATCAGTCATCCCTTCGCTTCCTAAGCTGGCAATCTCATTTGTAATGAGAGCAAGCCTAAAGTACATCTCAGCGACTCCTTCACCATCCTTCATCTTGAAATTGTCAAGTTGACTTTGAAGGACATCCAACTTGGATTCCTTGACGTACTCGGTACCTTCGTGCATATCAACAAAGGTATCCCAAATTTCCTTAGCATTCTCAAGACGGTTGATTTTGTTGAATTCTTCGGGGCACAATCCATTAAAGAGAATATCACAAGCTTGAGCATTGTATTGCAACATCTTAAATTCTTCCGCGGACGCTTCACGATCCGGTTCTCTTCCATCCTCGAAGTATTTGTTGGATCACGGGTTCCGGCAAACCCTTAAGGTTCGAACTCTGGGGTGCGCGTGAAGTTCTTTCCCTCCTACTGATCTACGCCCTAGCTCGCTAAGGTCTCGCGAACGAACTCGACGCACTTGCAACACAAAGACGCAAGGTTTATACTGGTTCGGGCCATTATTGTGGTGTAGTACCCTACTCCAGTGTGGTGGTGGTGGATTGCCTCTTGGGTGAGGAAGAACAGTACAAGGGGAAGAACAGCCTCCTGAGGTTGAGGTGTTCTTGTGGCTAAGGAGCAGGTGAGATGCCTCTGAATGAGTTGAGATCAGATCCCCACGGTGGTGCCTAGTTCTACTTATATAGGCCCTGGTCCTCTCCCCAAATATTGAGTAGGAAGGGAGCCAACAACGGCGGCCAATTTGAAAGGGGACAATCAGTACAAGCTATCCTGACAAAAGGTGGTCTTCGCCTGCCAAATGTTCTGGTGATGACGCCGTCCTGGGATCCATGGTGACCTCCATCCTGCCATCCTTCTAGTCTTGGTCTTGTTGCACCGATATGGAAACCTTTGCCTGATGCCTCGGCACTCCGCGCCGGCGCTTGCCCCCTTGGCACCCAAGAGGAAACAAGGACGCTGCGCGTGCTGGCGCCCGCCTGGTGTCGATCATCATGGCTCACGTCATGAGAGCCTTGCGAGGTTCGCCCCGCCTTGATATCTCCGCTCCTCGCGAGGAAGCCTGGTGAGGCCGCTCCTGAGGAGGTCTTGCATTGTCCGCCTCGTGAGGTTTGGCCCCTCGCGAGGGTCTTGAATGCCTTGTTGATGATGATGGGCCATACAGACCTGCCAGCACAGCCACGCCATGGGCTGCAAGCAGGCAAGTCCGGGGAACCCCCGTTCCCAGAACGCCGACAGTAGCCCCCGGGCCCAAGGCACGCTCGGGCTTGGCTTTGAGGTGAAGCCAAAGGATCAAGCGCAGAGCGCCGCGGGCACCGAAAGCCTGCAGCCTCGGTTGACGCGTGGCGGTTGATTGGTCGTGGGCGTCTCCGCTTTCCCACACTGCCTTTGAATCCGCTTGGCTATGCAGCCCCCGCAACCTGCACAGTTATTCTCCCATTGCCCATGCCTTGCCTCCCCAGTCCTTCTGCTTCCTCGAGACTCCGCTCCTTCTCTTCGATCTGTCCTGCACTCCGCCTGCTTCATCGCCATGACGCCGAAGCAGTCAGACAAGGGGAAGAAGCCTTTGTCTTCGCCGAGTGCGCCTCCGTCCTTCGAGCCTGCGCTCGGACGACCTATGGTGCTCAACGACGAGGACATGGACAAGGTGCGCCCCATACTTGCTTCCAGTTTCAACGAGTGCGGAGAGACGGCGGCTTGGCCCTCATCTCACGCTCGCATTGCCCGGGCAGCCACTGAGGTCCCAATCTTCATAGATGCCCTCTGGGCGGGCCTGATTCCCCCCTTCTCCACCTTCTTCAACGCAGTGCTCGAGCATTATCAGATCCACATGCTGCATCTCGACCCTCAATCTGTGACTCTTCTCGCTGTCTTCGCCTTTGTGTGTGAAGCCACGGTGTGCATCGCTCCTTCGGTGGCCCTCTTCCGCCACTTCTTCTCACTGGATCTGACAGACCCTCGGCAGAGCTCGGGGTGTGTGAGCTTCCAGATCGTGGCCGCGACGGTGGGCGAGAGGATCGACTTCGAGCTTCCTCCATCCACGAGCGAGTTTCGGACACGATGGGTGTTTGTCGACGCCGGTGTGCTCAGCCCTCTGCTCCATGCTCCGCCGGGGCCTGCTGTTCCCAACTCCAGTTGGGGTCACCAGAGGCTCGCGAGCCCCCATCTCGTATCTGTCTGGCTCAAGCTAAGGAGGTTGAAGAACCGCGGCGTGGCTGCGCCTATGGTGGTGAAGGAGTTCGTCAAGCGCTGAGTCGCTCCACTTCAGCGCCATTCCTGCCCGATGTGGGCCTTGCTCAACAGTCAGGACCATATGAGGTTCCAGGAAGAGGGGCTTCCTCTTAAGACGCGGCAAATGGTGCTTGCGGTCCTGACGGGTACCTCCCTGCCGGACAACGTGCCCAGGAAGAGTTGTCTGTTGTACTATTGCGAGAACAACGCCAAATTTGCTGAGGGCATGCCCTCCTTTGATGAGTGGGGGTTGCGCCCGATCGTCCTGGTGGGGCCCCGCGAGAACCCCTTCGATGTGGTTCCCTTCCTCGCCGTTGGTGCCGAGCTCGCCCCGAGTGAGGGTGCAGGAGGGCGAGCTCCGATGGAGGCCGATGACCCAAGTGTTGAGGAGCACATGTCGCACGGTGATCCTGGGGCGTCATCCTCAGGAGCTCGCGATCCCTCCCCTGTGGCGTCGGTTACTGAGGCGACGCAGCATGCGGTTCCCGAGGTCAAAGCCCCGGAGGCCTCGGGAGGTCGTGGTGAGACGGCGCCCGACTGTTCACCGCAGCCGGGCACCCCTAAAGTTGTCCCTCCAAGCTCTTCCTCGGCCTCGCTCCGCGCCGGCCGCCACGTCCAGCACTTCGGCCGGCTTTGCGTGGACTTCGAGGAGCTCCGCAAGAGGAAGGGTTCCCCAAGCAGCAACAGCATCTTCGGGCCGTTGAAGAGACGAAAGTATATTGTCGTCGACGAGTAAGTACCTTATCTCAGTGATCTTCCGTGTGTCGCCTTCCTTTCGTAATGATTATCCCCTCAGGACCCCTTCTACCAAGGCCGTGAAATCTCCTGAGAAATAGCTCCCTCTCGTCCCATTGCACCCGCCAAGCTCCAGCGCTGCAGGCTCGGGTGCTACCCATGGCGTGGGGTCAGCCGCAGGAGTTGGTTCGTCACCAGGGCGGCCCAAGCTTGCGCCTTCGTCGTCCTTCCCTTATGACCTTGCTCGGAGCGCAGTGGGCGTGCCACGAGCTTCTCCTCTGGTCATGAACAGCAGCTGGTTGGCTTCGATCTTCAGCTCCTCCTCACATAACGGGCCCTGCCCAGCCGGGGCCCCTCGCGAGGTTGGGTTGGAGCCCGGGGCAGCACCAGCCCACAGCTCCCTATCAATAGGGGGCGCCCCGCTCCATGTTCCGCCTGCAGCCCCATGGCAGAGGACGAGGTGGGTTGCGCGTTGGAGTTTGAGCGCAAGAGGAGCGTTGTTCGTCACGAGTTCTTCCAGGAGGCGATGGGCGCGATGAGCCGACTTGGTGAAGAGCTCGCGGGCCTCGATGCTCACCTCGAGGCTGAGGGTCTGCGACTGGCGAAGGAGTGGCACAGGCTGAAAGTGACCATCAACCTTGGGCGCCACCAGCGCGAGCTAGAAAACACGAAGGCTGACGCCTCTCTTGCGGCCTTCCGTGAGGCCAGCTCCCGAGCTTTGGAGGAGGCTCGTGAAGCTGATCGCCGCCGCGAGGCTGCGGAGAAGCGCGTGTGGGAGCTCCACACTTGGGGCGTGTCCCTCGAGCAGCAAGTGGAGGCGTGTAAAGCCGCTCTCGCGTCGCTGAGGGGGACGCCTGCCGAGGAATATGAGGTCCGGAAGCGTGAGGAGGTGTTGGCTCTGGAAGCCATGGAGCGCAGCCTCGAGCTTGAGCAACTGGAGACGAGGGAACGTCAGGTTGCCCAAGCGGAAGATGTCGTCGGGGCTCGCGAGGACAAGGTCCAGGAGGAAGTCGACCGCCGGGTGGCTGAGGTTCGCGCGGATCTTGAAGGTCGGCACGCGCTGAAGCTGAGGCTTGTGGGAACCGAGGCAGCGGGCAGGACCGCTGCTCTCAGACCCAGGTTAGACGAGGCGGAGAGGCGTGAGGAGGCCACGACCGCCGCCCTGATCTCGGCACAGGCGGACTTGGCCTCTGCCTGCGCCAAGCTGCTTTCTCTTCAAAGACGGGTTGATGACGCTGAGGCTGTTGCACGACAAAATAGGGAGGAAGTGCTTCAACGGCGGACGCTGGAGCGCGAGCACGCCCCCATGCTCCAGGGCCTTCGGACCAGGGCTAATACCGCCCTGGGCTTCATCTGCGACGAAATGCACCGCTCCCCCACTCGAATGACTATGCTAGTCACCTGACCTTCTTCACCAACATGGTGACGCACCTGGAAGCCCGGTCTAACAGGGCTCGCCAGCTTGTGGAAGAGAGAAGTCGCAATCTTCTTGGGCGCGTGTTCTCCCACGTCTTCAGGCACCACTCGAACATCGACCTCAACTTTGATTTCGACGCCACTATTGCTCCAGTGCCGGAAGCTATCTGGGGCGACTTGGTGCGGTGGGTTGAAGACCACGTGGATGCATTGGTCAGGGCCTTCGCCTCTGACGATGACGGGGTTGTGGTTGCGGCGGACGAAGGCGACATGGTCGATGACGGGGGCGTCGGCGCTGGCGAAGGTGGAGGCAACGCAAACGACGGTGACAGTGATGCCAGCGGCGCGTCTAAAGACGACATGGGGGACACGAAGAGCGACATATCAGGCTAATTCCTGGTTCCTTTACTGCTCCACCCTGTATGCAAAAACTCGGACGTGGCCCCTAAAGATTGTAAGAGCATTTTGGGAGGGGGAGCCCCTCATGCAAGAAAATCATGATTTCTACTGCTTTATGCCAAGCCGAGGGTGCGTTTTGGTCAGTCATGAGTCTGACGGCAAGTTTTGCCGCTGTGGCTTACTTTAGCTAGAGCGGGCCTTGAATCGGGTTGTAAGGTCGAGAGTCGCCACGGGGCTCCTGAAGGGTCTGCTGACCTGCCCGAGATGGCCTCACGAGTTCCCTGCGCCGGTTGGCGCGCATAGCGCGTGTGCTGTGCTCAGCCCCGCTCCCGAGGGGCCCGCGAGGGAGAGACGGCGAGGGTGAGCTCCAGAACAAGGCAAGAACCATATAGCAAGAAATTGCTTGAACGAGAAAACACACCCCCCGCACACATCAACAAAAGCTCAACCTCAACTTAAATCCAAATCCAGAAAGCAAGGCTACAGAAGAAGAGATCCAAAGCAAATGGCCGCGCCCGGCGCCTAGTCTAGTCTTCTAGTCTTTGAGTCTTCTCACCAGCGCTGATCTAAGTACTGCCACTAGGCGTGGGAGGGAGCCCCAGGGCCTGAGGCCGGCACCCCTGAGACTCCGGGGCGTGTACAGCCCCACTCATTATTATGTGAGAGTGTCACGGGCGGCGAGCTTCACAGGCACTGGGCCTTCTTCACAGGAATCGTCCTTGCTTCATATCGCCGGACGAGGGCCCTGCCTTGCACCACCCCCTGCCACCGCTGGGACGACCGGAAACATGGACGGCCCAACGAGGGCAGAGGGAATGCCAGTAGCGCCCTCGGCGACCACGGGTCCTCCGCCGTGGGAAAGGTCACGGTTGCCACCCCACCTGAGGGCCTACCTCTGGACGTTGCCTTGCTCCACGTGACTCGGGGAGGGGCCTTGCTCCTGGCCCCTTCCACGCAGCCCCCAGCGGGTCTCTCCTATCATGCCGGAACCACCGTTCGGCGCTGGGGGCTGGTTCATCTGTGACTCATGGTTAGCGTAAGCTTTCTCCTGAGGGATTAGTGGTACCGTATATCTGTTGTCGACGGTGCGGTTGGCGGGGCTCTCCAGCAGCTCCTGGAAGGCTTCAGCTCCTAATGCTTCTGCCTCCCAACCTGGCCCGAGAAACGAGCCAGGGTCGTCCTCCGGTGTGTACTCCTGATCCATCATGCAGGGCACATAAGCTTCTGGGGCTGTTACCCCGAACACCTCGCCGTAGTGCCCAACACTCCACGTCACCTGACTTAACGCAGCGTCCTAAGGATGGTAATGCGACGCCTTGCTGCGGCCATGGGGGGCAACGCTCGTGCCCGTGCTCACCAGAGGCGGCGCGGGAGCAACGGGGCCTCCGGCGCCGCCGGCCGTCCTGGGGACGATGACGCCCCCAAGCGCACCCGAGGGTGCGCGGTTGTAGCATGGCCTGTCGTGAGGCCCAGGGGCGGCTTGGGAAGGAAGCAGATAGCAGAAAGGCGGCGCTCCTGACGCTGCCGCATCTAGCAGCTCAGCGACACGTTCCAGCAGTGCGTCGCGTCCGCTCTCCATCAGCCGGCACCGCAGCAACTCCCGTGCCATCGTGAGCGCGGGAGCGCGGCCCGCATGTTCGCCTGCTCCCGCTGGCAGTGTGGTGCCATTGCTGCGGCATGGCTTGCAGCCATTATAGCAGCTCGCGTTTGTCGTGGGGTGGGGGTGGATGACGTCTGGCCGCGCTGCCCGCACCCTGTAGTGTTAGGTGGCGCCCGCGCCGCCAGGGGCGCGGGGTTGAGGTCTTCGTGGGTTGGTGTCGCCGCCTAGGCTGGCCAAGCTGCCCAGCGTTCGGAGTCAGCCCTTGGGTCGCCGGACATCGGGGCCGCGGAGTGTCGACGGGTTGATTGGCGAGGAAGAGACTCCGGCGCACCCCTACCTGGCGTGCCAAATGTCGGATCACGGGTTCCGGCAAACCCTTAAGGTTCGAACTCTGGGGTGCGTGCGAAGTTCTTTCCCGCCTACCGATCTACACCCCAGCTCGCTAAGGTCTTGCGGACGAACTCAACGCACTCGCAACACAAAGACACAAGGTTTATACTGGTTCGGGCCACCATTATGGTGTAATACCCTACTCCAGTGTGGTGGAGGTGGATTGCCTCTTGGGCTGATGAAGAACAGTACAAGGGGAAGAATAGCCTCCTGAGGTTGAGGTGTTCTTATGGCTAAGGAGCAGGTGAGATGCCTCAGAATGAGTTGAGATCAGATCCCCCATGGTGGTGGCTAGTTCTACTTATATGGGCCCTGGTCCTCTCCCCAAATATTGAGCGGGAAGGGAGCCAACAACGGCGGCCAATTTGAAAGGGGACAGCCAGTACAAGCTATCCTAACAAAAGGTGGTCTTCGCCTGCCAAAGGTTCTGGTGATGACGCCGTCCTGGGATCCATGGTGGCCTCCGTCCTGCCGTCCTTCTGGTCTTGGTCTTGTTGCACTGATATGGAAACCTTTGCCCGATGCCTTAGTACTCCGCGTCTGCGCTTGCCCCCTTGGCACCAAAGAGGAAACAAGGACGCTGCGCACGCTGGCGCCCGCCTGGTGTCGATCGTTATGGATCACATCACGAGAGCCTCGCGAGGTTCATGCCGCCTTGATATCTCTGCTCCTCGCGAGGCAGCCTAGTGAGGCCGCTCCTAAGGAGGTCTTGTATCGTCCGCCTCGCGAGGCTTGGCCCCTCGCGAGGGTCTTGAATGCCTTGTTGATGATGATGGGTCGTACAGACCTACCAGCACAGCCACGCCATGGGCCGCAGCCAGGCAAGTCTGGGGACCCCCGTTACCAGAACGCCGACAGTATTCACCTTGCAAACCAACACACACAATAGCCCAAACGGCGGGGTTATGTCCAAGAATATGCATTATCATCTTATGCTTCCAACTAGCAAAATTAGTACCATCAAAGTAAGGACCTCTATGGTGGTAATTTCCCTCACTAGACGCCATACTCTCCTAGGTTGTGACACCAAGGCTATTGTCAGGACCCCGACTCAATGCGACATTGATCTAGCATGTAACACCTCATATCACTTTGCGGCCTCACGCACGGTATTCCCACGGGTGTCGCCTTACCTTTGCCCGGGACCGTTTGCGCCTTTTGGCACACGTATATGATAGTGTCGCTAGCATCCATATGATAAGGAGCCCGGGCTAACATGGCTAGTCGTAAACCCAAAGTGGCACAAACTTACAGGGACATGCATCCATGACCCAGCATCGAACGTGTCGGTCATCAGCGAGTGAACCCAGGCTGTAGCACTGGGCTAGCAGGACTCCGGTGAACCGGGCTGTAGCGGGCTAACAGGACTCCGGTATTCATCGCGTGACATTTCCCCGAAGGGACAGACATAGGAACGAAGAAGGACACATGCCGGCCAGCCTAAGTGTTCCAGAGCAGTAGCAAGCTACCATGGCTTAGTGAAACACTAGGAGACATTTCCCGGTAAGAGAGGCTACTAAGGATAAACAACTAGATAGCCAGATCCCACACATACCAAGCATTTCAATAACATACACACAATATGCTCGATATGTGCAAATACAACATGGCATCACAACATGACTCTATAACTCAAGTAAGTATTCAATAGGCTCCGAGGAGCGAGGTATTACAATCATGGGTCTCATGACCCAACATTCAGAGCATACAAATCAAAGCATAAGCGGAAGCTATCATGTCTAAGTACAGACATCTATAAATGAAAAAGGCTGAGAAGCCTGACTATCTACCAGATCCTGCCGAGGGCACAAGATCGTAGCTGAGGTAACAAGCTAAACGTCGAAGTCCACGCGGAACTACTAGCGAGACCGAAGTCTCTCTGCAAAAACATAAATAGGCAAACGTGAGTACAAATGTACCCAGCAAGACTTACATCAGAACTATCTACATATGCATCATTATCAACAAAGGGGATGGTGGGGTTTAACTGCAGCAAGCCAGCTTTGACTCGGTGGCTATCCTGAACTACGACTGCAAGTAACTCTTTTGAGGTGGCGCACACGAGTCCACATATTCACCATATCAATACACCACTATGGATCCGCTCCCGTCTCCCTACGAGAACGCCATCCATAGCACTCACGCTTATCTTGAGTATTTTAGAGTATCCACTTTCACTTGTCTATGAACTATGCAAGGTGTCCAAGTTTCCATATCCGAGGAATCCGGCTATTCGAATAGATGATGTTAACCCTGCAGGGGTGTACTTCTTCACACACGCTCTCGCCACTTATCGCCCTGTACACGTCATGTATCTCGGCAACCTTCAAGCGGAAGCCGGGCGAGGGAGTCGGCCACGGCCTGACTAACCGAACAAGTCTCTAGTCCAGGTTTATCGCCTATTCGGGTTCCATCCGCAAGGAGATCCGGCCGGGGTGTCGCTTACGGCCCCAAACGATGTGAGCAGGGTTCCCAAGCCCACCATCCGGGTGCTGCTTGGTACACCGGGCCACTGTGCCTAGTCTGTCCCAAGCCCACCTGTACCGGGTGCCACTTGGTAGACTACTAACACTACCTACAAACGCCAGAAACTGTTGCAACTCCTGGACAGAGATCATGTTGATTAATAAGTCGAGAGGGGTCGAGTTACCGGAACCCAATGTGTGGTAGTAACTGGTCATGGATCACAAACGCAGAACTCAGTTCCTGAGGTCGGCTGCAATGAGACAACCCACCATGTACTCCTACATGGCCTCTCACCGCTACCTTTACCAAATCGTGTTCACACACTTAGCTCACACACAGTAGGACATGTTCACACGCCTCTGATACATCCCCGATGAATCAGACCTGACTCAACTCTAAGCAATAGCAGGCATGACAGACAAACATGAATGAGTAGGCACAACAGAGCTCAAACAACTCCTACTCATGCTAGTGGGTTTCATCTATTTACTGTGGAATGACAGGTCATGCAAAGGATAAAGGGGTTCAGCTATCGCAGCAAGTAACAGTTGAATCGTTGTTGTCCTAATGCAGTAATAGAGAGCAGGAGCGAGAGAGTGGGATTTTATCGGAATGAACCAGGGGGTTTTGCTTGCCTGGCACTTCTGAAGATAACATTGAGTCTTCATCAGTGTCAATGATCACATCATCGGTATCACGTCTATCGAGAGGGGACAAATACCGGCAACACAGAAGGGAACACAATCAATGCAATGCACAATATGATGCATGATCATGACATGGCAAAATGAATGTGTTTTGGGCTAATGCAACTAGCAACAGATTAAATGAAGTTGGTTTGAATACAAGATTCAAATTCAAACTCCATATGTGATTATTCAAATGCCATTTAATTGATTTGTGCTAAACAGCAGCTATAAGTTGTTCTAACATGCATGAAAATGGTACAGATGGATTCCTTGAATTTTTCTGATAATTTTTCATATATAAATTATTTAATTTGGAGTTACGGTTAATTTTCTATGATTTATTGAAGTTTAGGGCATTTTCTGAAATTTTCTGAATAATATTAAATCCAGAAATGATTATGGCGTCAGCACCACGTCACAGTGACGTCAGCAGGGTCAACTGGGCGCCCCAGGTCAAACCTGACGTGTGGGGGCCACACGTCAGTGACATAGGAGCTAATCCCGGTCAAACCCAGCGCTGACTGGGGTTTGACCAGGGGTGGGGCCCACTGTCACTGGCTGTGGGGGTGTTTAGCGTGGTCATTAGTGCTAACTAAATCAGCGCCACGTCAGCTGCCGGCGTTTAACCGCCGGCAACCTCAGATCGCGGCGGCGTCCGCGTCGGGTTTGCGCTACAGGGCTCCGTTTTACTCGTGGTTTGCGGCTACAGCTAGCTGGCAAAGCAGCGCATCTAATGGAGCGAACGGGAGGAGCTGGGGTGGCCTGAGTCGACGGCGGCGAGCTCCAAGGCGGCGGCCGGAGTTCGGGCACCTGCGGGTTTGGCGTTGTGGTGCTCGGGAGGGGAAGCTGGTGGGTTCTACGTGCTCCTAGTGAGGTTTGGAGCACGGTGGTGTGCCCGGCTTTGAGTCACGGTGGCTCTGGCCACGACGGTGACGAGGCACGGCGGCGGCGAGCTCTCGGGTCCGGCGGAAGCAATGGCTAGAGCGGCCAAACGGCATGGGAAGAAGAGGGGAACGGGTCAGCGGCTCACCGCGAGTCCAACGAGCGCGAGGGCGAGGCCGGGGACGCTCTGTGGGCGGCGAATCAAGCGACGACGGCTGTCGGTGCAGAGGAAGAAGATGGCGTCGGTGACGGTGCTCCAGGGCGTCCGGCGTCTTGTGGCTTCGTGGTAGGGACGGGGACGTCACGGCGGAGCTCGGGGGCGCGTCGGAGAGGCGAGGGGGAGGCGGTGGCCGCGGTGGTGCTCGGCGGCGTGCTGCGGTGCGCTCGGGGATCACAGGAAGAGAGGGAAAGAGAGAGCCAGAGGAGGGGGAGCGGTCCAGAGGGAGAGGGGAAGTGAGAGGGGGGTCGGGGAGGCGCGTGGCGTCACCGGGGC
>NC_041388.1:375522713-375530357 GCF_002162155.2 Triticum dicoccoides | reverse complement strand
GAAAGAGAGAGCCAGAGGAGGGGGAGCGGTCCAGAGGGAGAGGGGAAGTGAGAGGGGGGTCGGGGAGGCGCGTGGCATCACCGGGGCATCGAGGAGGAAGCAGGAGGTGGCCAGGGGAAGCAGGAGGTGGCCGGGGCAGCGTCGGCGCCCGCCACGCACCTGTTCGTCCTCCTGGCTGAGGAGGAAGATGACAAGGGGGAGGAGGTGGGCTGGGCCGGCCAGATGGGCTGGCCAGCTGTTGGGCTGCGGGTGGGCTGCCAGGTAAGCTGAGGTAAGTTCTCTCTCTCTGTTTTTATTTATTGTTTTCTATTTTGTTCTGTTTTGTTTTGGTTTAGTAAAAATACTAAACCATTTTATAAAATCCTGAAAATAATTATGTGGCTAGAACTAAAATATACCAAACCACATAAAATGTTCCAGTAATTATTGGACATATATTATTTATATATAATATATATATCCAATGCAAATAGCTATTTATTTAATTCAAAGGCCCAAAATAATTAACTCTGAGATACCAAAAATATTGTTTTGAGTTCTACCTCTTTGCAATATTTTCAGAGACTAAGAGGAACATTTTCTTGGACTTCATTGAGGAGATTTTAATGTTGATCATTTTTAGAAGGTTTCTGAGGCTTTGAAAATTCCTCAATTCAAATTTCATTTGAATTAAAACATGATGCTCACATGAGGTCTAGCCTAGTGCATAACAGGACCAAGGATGTGACAACTGACCTCCACTAAACAAAAATCTCGTCCCGAGATTCAAGCGTAGGGTAAGGTGAAGGGGGAACGCAACTAGTACAATCTTCACGATCCAGGTTGCACTTCATAGGAACGTTGATTCGATCACCATTATTGTCTTGAAGTCTTGCTCTGAGAAATCCTGCCAACATGACCTGGAGAGAAGGAGACTCTAGAAGGGTCGATCTCCTCGAAGATCGAACAACTCAGGATTAACTCACGGAATGAGACATAGAACCATCTCTCGGTTGAGACACGAGATACACATCAAGAGGGGTGGAAAGAAACGGATGACGAAGGTTCACTAGGTAGACAACAATTCCACACCTAAGAAGGTGGTAAACGATTGTCAACGTAGCGAGGAGTTGAGTTGCCATGATACCACGACGAAACATCCTGGAGTAGGGTGATTGGTGGATTATTACCTTAAGTGGCAAAAAGAATTACTTTTGATTTAGAGATCATTGAAACTCTTCATACCAGCCTAAGGCAATTCACAACGATCATTTGGAGGGGGTCAGTAGAATGGCATACTCGGACTTGGATGATGTGGATTACCTTGTTGAAGACAACGCAATGGATGAATTTGCTTATCACCGGAAATGGAAGAGACCCATGGTAGAATGGCACATTGGCGGTGCAAGCTGGGAACAAAACGCAAATGCTGGGAATGATTCTGGTAACTGGGGAAGAACCCAACAATAGAGAGTGGATTCACTATTTGAAAAGGTCATAGCATTGCCAAGGAAACCGAGAGGAATCCCAGTTAGAGCCGATGATAACACGTAGCGCTTGTGCATGCTCTCAAGAACTTGAGCATTTCCATAATCATCAAGGTTTTACCAACATCCGTGTCAAGGATGCTGACAACACAACATACTACCATGATGAATAGCGATGGACGATGCAGATGCAAAGGAGGATAACACTTTCTCGGATTTCACCTTAGCGAGCCAAGGAACAAAATCTGGACGATCGACCGAGAGACATTTAGCACTCCGCTTCTAATGTTCTCCTTGATGTGCTAGCGTAACCCATTCATAGATATGGTTTGATATCTAGAACATCAAGTAAAAAGGTCGGACTTCGGGATCTCAAATCCATAGGGGCAACTAGGGAGTAAATCCTACGAAATCCCTATGGGGAGGTGGCCAACTTCCTCAAACAAGATACTATAATAATAGGTCTACCGGATGGGTGTGTTGGCCACGACATCCACCTTGCCGGTTATTGAGAGACCAATATTATAATTCTTGGGAAATGTTCCAACCATCACATCTGCCTGAGATTCAGATCTGGTTGGTGTTAGGATATCCCAGACTCATCAAGTCTAGAAAGAAAAATGAAAGTTTGCAACACAAATCGACGAGATAATGTTGCGGGATTCTCGGGGAGTGAGCTACGATAGTAAGCTCCAAAACATGAGCTGGTTCTGCTACAAACATGCGAACACGTTGTCCCAGACAAGCATGGCCACGTAGCAGTCTTATAATTAAACACTACCGAGTTCAGGTGGAGAACCATCATCGAGGATATCGAAGTCTTTATGCAAGTCCATGGATTAGATCCCAAGCATAGACTTCTTTTCCTTGAACAAGTCAATCAGTGGCTTAGTGTGCTAGGGACACATATAGAATGAAGGTTGCAAGTCTCCAGACTACAGAATACTTCGCACGTGTGCATGACTGATTTGGGATGATTCCAAAGGAAACAAAACAATCTTTCTCAAATTCACGGCGGCAACTTTCACCAAATGCACGTGTGTAAGAGGAAGTCACTCCTTTCATCAAACAAATACTTCATGAGCTAGCATGAAGAAAATGCTTTCAAAAGTTTCCAACACTAGCTTAATGTTCAACAACATCATGGAGGAGATAAGGATGTTGCCAATGGGCTCAACAACAATTCATCTAGGTTTCCTTTTAAAAGGAATTCCATAGTTAAGTGAACACGGTGATAGCATTGGTCAGACCAAAGATGTAATGGTGTATGCTCGAGGGATCAACCACGAATAAGAAAACATTACGAGCATCGTTGGTACTGATTTGATTTGACGATAACCCATACTCAAACCAAAGTTTTTATCAGGCAATAGGTCCAATAACTGACCACAGGGACCAATCGATGAAGATATCATCTCTCTTCAACACACACTACACAAGAATATCCCTTTGGAACGAACTAAGTCAGGCAAGCTTTTATCTTCCAACTCTCCAAGTTGTTGTCTAGCTTAACCAACTAGCTCAGGGATATCCAACACAGATTCTTGGAGAAGGATGGTTCACAAGAAACCAACTTGATCACGAGCTCAACACAGCGGTCAGGTGACAACCTGGTAATACTTCCGAGAAGATCTTCGGAAAATCACGAACCACCGATATGTTACTAAGCTCGAGAACAAACTTGCTTTTCAGGGCAAGACGATATGATCAAATAAGCAAGGATTGGCACTATCCTAGCTCACTGATCGGAGAGTGCACCAGAAATAAGGACTAGGTAGCACAATCAACCTTAGGGTGACGATTCAATAATCAACACGCTAAGAATGAGGTTATCGTCCATTTAACTACCAAGCAATGGAGTTGCTAGCAGTATTGATTTCACACGCTATGATTCATTTGTCGGCATTCCGGTTACAATAACACGGAAACCAAGAAATTATCAATGATGATCAGAAGTATTACTGCGTCAAGAATTTATAAGATGGTGTGCAATTCCCATGATATTCCTGATATAAAGATGGTAATACTTCAAGGTAGAACAGACCAGAAGCTGGATTGGCATTTTGATCTGCGGAATACAATTGCTTTGACCCAATCCTAGATATGGATGAGATTCTGGAGTTTGTTTCTCCTATTCATTCTGAAATAGAATGGCTTGGCGGACCACAAGGGTAATAGGCATCGACGAACGAATGCACGCATACTCTTGACTATCAATTGATAGGCGAGGGTCGGAAACAACTAAGATGGGACAACTCAAAAGAACATATGATTTTCTGAGTTGTGGATGCATGGATTAGCATGTTGAACGAAGTTCAACATATTTCTTCCGGATAACCCATGCAGAAAGGTAGAACTGGCAGAGCCACAATATATAATGGAGAACTCATCAAGAATAATCCTGTTGTGATATTTCAGTTCAACGAGGAACTTCTGCCATAAGTAGTTCATGGTATTTGGAGGAAGAAGATACCACGGACTTCAAGGACTATCGCAAAGGTTACTAATATCCTGAAGGAACTAGCAAACACTATCAACATGAGGTAAGTAGAGTGAATCTCGGGTTCAAAACCCAGGAGTAGAATACCTACTCCTAAGTAGCATCACGGAATGCTTTCGAGAATAAAGGCCAGGATCATCACACTGGGAACACAAATAATGGCTAAATTACTAGATGATCCCCTAAGACACCTAGGGTCATAATAATAACTCCAACATAAAGGTTGAGGCAGTAGAGTACCTCAGCTCAACAATTTGTGTGATTAACCTGGCCTAACAGACATTGAAACCGGAGAAAAGGATTTTGCAAATGCATCAGACTCTTTAGAAACCCGGGATGACTCGGATAGCATAACGGCTGTAAATGCTCAGAAAAGATTTGAGACATTCACAAAAATGGTGGCATAACCACTCAGAAGCACAATACCAAGGTTCCGAGATCAACAGTTAACATACAGAAGTAGTAGGAACTGAACTCAAGCTTAAATCCAACAATCTTATAAGTCTACGGATTAGTAACACGTGATCCTGATAGAATGAAGAGATAGCCTAGTTCTTAATCCCCGTAGGAAAGATAAGATGACTCAGATCAGAAGGGCATAAAGTATAAGGAGTAAAAAGAGCCTTACATTCCATCCCACAATCAATTCCCTTACATATAACTAAAGAATTTCTAGACTCAACATCGACCAGTTTGGCTTGGTAATCCTACAGGCAGTCAAGCTCTGATACCAACGCTGTCAGGACCCTGACTCAATGCCACATTGATCTAGCATGTAACACCTCATATCACTTTGCGGCCTCACGCACGGTATTCCCACGGGTGTCGCCTTACCTTTGCCCGAGACCGTTTGCGCCTTTTGGCACACGTATATGACAGTGTCGCTAGCATCCATATGATAAGGAGCACGGGCTGACATGGCTAGTCGTAAACCCAAAGTGGCACAAACTTACAGGGACAGGCATCCATGACCCAGCATCGAACATGTCGGTCATCAGCGAGTGAACCCAGGCTGTAGCACTGGGCTAGCAGGACTCCGGTGAACCGGGCTGTAGCGGGCTAACAGGACTCCGGTATTCATCGCGTGACATTTCCCCGAAGGGACAGACACAGGAACGAAGAAGGACACATGCCGGCCAGCCTAAGTGTTCCAGAGCAGTAGCAAGCTACCATGGCTCAGTGAAACACTAGGAGACATTTCCCGGTAAGAGAGGCTACTAAGGATAAACAACTAGATAGCCAGATCCCACACATACCAAGCATTTCAATAACATACACACAATATGCTCGATATGTGCAAATACAACATGGCATCACAACATGACTCTATAACTCAAGTAAGTATTCAATAGGCTCTGAGGAGCGAGGTATTACAATCATGGGTCTCATGACCAAACATTCAGAGCATACAAATCAAAGCATAAGCGGAAGCTATCATGTCTGAGTACAGACATCTATAAATGAAAAAGGCTGAGAAGCCTGACTATCTACCAGATCCTGCCGAGGGCACAAGATCGTAGCTGAGGTAACAAGCTAAACGTCGAAGTCCACGCGGAACTACTAGCGAGACCGAAGTCTCTCTGCAAAAACATAAATAGGCAAACGTGAGTACAAATGTACCCAGCAAGACTTACATCAGAACTATCTACATATGCATCATTATCAACAAAGGGGATGGTGGGGTTTAACTGCAGCAAGCCAGCTTTGACTCGGTGGCTATCCTGAACTACGACTGCAAGTAACTCTTTTGAGGTGGCGCACACGAGTCCACATATTCACCATATCAATACACCACTATGGATCCGCTCTCATCTCCCTACGAGAACGCCATCCATAGCACTCACGCTTATCTTGCGTATTTTAGAGTATCCACTTTCACTTGTCTATGAACTATGCAAGGTGTCCAAGTTTCCATATCCGAGGAATCCGGCTATTCGAATAGATGATGTTAACCCTGCAGGGGTGTACTTCTTCACACACGCTCTCGCCACTTATCGCCCTATACACGTCATGTATCTCGGCAACCTTCAAGCGGAAGCCGGGCGAGGGAGTCGGCCACGGCCTGACTAACCGAACAAGTCTCTAGTCCAGGTTTATCGCCTATTCGGGTTCCATCCGCAAGGAGATCCGGCCGGGGTGTCGCTTACGGCCCCAAACGATGTGAGCAGGGTTCCCAAGCCCACCATCCGGGTGCTGCTTGGTACACCGGGCCACTGTGCCTAGTCTGTCCCAAGCCCACCTGTACCGGGTGCCACTTGGTAGACTACTAACACTACCTACAAACGCCAGAAACTGTTGCAACTCCTGGACAGAGATCATGTTGATTAATAAGTCGAGAGGGGTCGAGTTACCGGAACCCAATGTGTGGTAGTAACTGGTCATGGATCACAAACGCAGAACTCAGTTCCTGAGGTCGGCTGCAATGAGACAACCCACCATGTACTCCTACATGGCCTCTCACCGCTACCTTTACCAAATCGTGTTCACACACTTAGCTCACACACAGTAGGACATGTTCACACGCCTCTGATACATCCCCGATGAATCAGACCTGACTCAACTCTAAGCAATAGCAGGCATGACAGACAAACATGAATGAGTAGGCACAACAGGGCTCAAACAACTCCTACTCATGCTAGTGGGTTTCATCTATTTACTGTGGAATGACAGGTCATGCAAAGGATAAAGGGGTTCAGCTATCGCAGCAAGTAACAGTTGAATCGTTGTTGTCCTAATGCAGTAATAGAGAGCAGGAGCGAGAGAGTGGGATTTTATCGGAATGAACAAGGGGGTTTTGCTTGCCTGGCACTTCTGAAGATAACATTGAGTCTTCATCAGTGTCAACGATCACATCATCGGTATCACGTCTATCGAGAGGGGACAAATACCGGCAACACAGAAGGGAACACAATCAATGCAATGCACAATATGATGCATGATCATGACATGGCAAAATGAATGTGTTTTGGGCTAATGCAACTAGAAACAGATTAAATGAAGTTGGTTTGAATACAAGATTCAAATTCAAACTCCATATGTGATTATTCAAATGCCATTTAATTGATTTGTGCTAAACAGCAGCTATAAGTTGTTCTAACATGCATGAAAATGGTACAAATGGATTCCTTGAATTTTTCTGATAATTTTTCATATATAAATTATTTAATTTGGAGTTACGGTTAATTTTCTATGATTTATTGAAGTTTAGGGCATTTTCTGAAATTTTCTGAATAATATTAAATCCAGAAATGATTATGGCGTCAGCACCATGTCACAGTGACGTCAACAGGGTCAACTGGGCGCCCCAGGTCAAACCTGACGTGTGGGGGCCACACGTCAGTGACACAGGAGCTAATCCCGGTCAAACCCAGCGCTGACTGGGGTTTGACCAGGGGTGGGGCCCACTGTCAGTGGCTGTGGGGGTGTTTAGCGTGGTCATTAGTGCTAACTAAATCAGCGCCACATCAGCTGCCGGCGTTTAACCGCCGGCAACCTCAGATCGCGGCGGCGTCCGCGTCGGGTTTGCGCTACAGGGCTCCGTTTTACTCGTGGTTTGCGGCTACAGCTAGCTGGCAAAGCAGCGCATCTAATGGAGCGAACGGGAGGAGCTGGGGTGGCCTGAGTCGACGGCGGCGAGCTCCAAGGCAGCGGCCGGAGTTCGGGCACCTGCGGGTTTGG
>NC_041388.1:375518319-375521822 GCF_002162155.2 Triticum dicoccoides | reverse complement strand
CTCAGCGGCGTGCTGCGGTGCGCTCGGGGATCACAGGAAGAGAGGGAAAGAGAGAGCCAGAGGAGGGGGAGCGGTCCAGAGGGAGAGGGGAAGTGAGAGGGGGGTCGGGGAGGCGCGTGGCGTCACCGGGGCGTCGAGGAGGAAGCTGGAGGTGGCCAGGGGAAGCAGGAGGTGGCCGGGGCAGCGTCGGCGCCCGCCACGCACCTGTTCGTCCTCCTGGCTGAGGAGGAAGATGACAAGGGGGAGGAGGTGGGCTGGGCCGGCCAGATGGGCTGGCCAGCTGTTGGGCTGCGGGTGGGCTGCCAGGTAAGCTGAGGTAAGTTCTCTCTCTCTGTTTTTATTTATTGTTTTCTATTTTGTTCTGTTTTGTTTTGGTTTAGTAAAAATACTAAACCATTTTATAAAATCCTGAAAATAATTATGTGGCTAGAACTAAAATATACCAAACCACATAAAATGTTCCGGTAATTATTGGACATATATTATTTATATATAATATATATCCAATGCAAATAGCTATTTATTTAATTCAAAGGCCCAAAATAATTAACTCTGAGATACCAAAAATATTGTTTTGAGTTCTACCTCTTTGCAATATTTTCAGAGACTAAGAGGAACATTTTCTTGGACTTCATTGAGGAGATTTTAATGTTGATCATTTTTAGAAGGTTTCTGAGGCTTTGAAAATTCCTCAATTCAAATTTCATTTGAATTAAAACATGATGCTCACATGAGGTCTAGCCTAGTGCATAACAGGACCAAGGATGTGACAGCTATGATCACCAAAGCTAAGGAAATCAAGGCAAATGGAGACCAAAGCTCTGATACCAATTGTAGGATCGAAAGTAGGTTTAGAGAGGGGGGTGATTAGACTACTTGACCAAATAAAAATATAGCCTTTTCCCAATTTTAAGTGTTGGTAGATTTTAGCAATTAGAACAAGTCAAGTAACCAACCTACACATGCAATTCTAAGAGTGTAGCAGCGGAAAGTAAAACATTGCATATGAAGGTAAAGGGAAGGGTTTGGAGAGTGCAAACGCAATGGAGACACAAAGATTTTTGGCATGGTTCTGATAGGTGGTGCTATTGTACATCCACGTTGATGGAGACTTCTACCCACGAAGGGTAACAGCTGCGCAAGTCCACGGAGGCCTCCACCCACGAAGGGTCCACAAAGAAGCTACCTTGTCTATCCCACCATGGCCACCGCCCACGAAGGACTTGCATCACTCAGGTACATCTTCATGAAGTAGGCGATCTCCTTGCCCTTACAAACTCTTTGGTTCAACTCCACAATCTTGTCGGAGGCTCCCAAGTGACACCTAACCAATCTAGGAGACACCACTCTCCAAAAGGTAATATATGGCGTGTTCCTAATGAACTCCTTGCTCTTGTGCTTCAAGTGATAGTCTCGCCAACACTCAACTCTCTCTCACACAGATTGGGATATGGTGGAAAGATGATTTGAGTGGAAAGCAACTTGGGGGAGGCTAGAGATCAAGATTCTTGTGGTAGGATTGATATATCTTGGTCTCAACACATGAGCAGGTGGTTCTCTCTCACAAAATGAGTAGTGGAAATGTAGGCATGTTCTGATGGCTCTCTCACTAATGGAGAAGGGGTGGAGGGGTATATATAGCCTCCACACAAAATCCAAACATTACACACATGTGACCCAACTCGGTCAGACCGAATAGAAGAACTCGGTGAGACCGAACCAGTTCAAAATGTGAACATTAGGAATCTCGGTGGGACCGCCATGATCAACTCGGTGGGACCGATGTGCTAGTGTTATGGCAAAACCTCATCTCGGTGGCGCCGATTGCATGAACTCGGTGAGACCGATTTCAGCAAAGAGCAATGCAGATAGTTGGTCAAGCAAACTCGGTGGGACCGATCGCTCATTTCGGTGAGACCAAAACGTTACAAAATGGAAGCAGAGAGTTTGAAGGCCATCTCGGTGAGACCGAGAACCGTATTGGTGTGACCAAATTGTCTAGGGTTTCTGACAATGCTTATGTCAAATGAACTCGGTGGCGCCGGATGGATCAAATCGGTGGGGGCGAGTTTGACTTAGGGTTTTGGATATATGTGAATTTGAGAAAGTGGCTGATGGTTTTGGAGCAATATCACTAAGCACTTGAGCAACTAGATCATTAAGCAACACCTCATCCCCTTTTAATAGTATTGGCTTTCCTATAGACTCAATGTGATCTTGGATCACTAAAATGAAAAAGATGAGTCTTGAGCTTTTCCCAACCTTTGTCCTTAGCATTTTGAGGGGTCCACATCTCTAGTCCATGTCATGCCAATCATTGAACTTCCTGAAATATTTAACTTGAAAGGACATTACTTCAATGAGTTATATGTTGTTATTAATTACCAAAATCACTCCTGGATTAGTTGCACTTTCATTGTTGTTTGTATCATGTTAGTAGGTCTTTAGAGCAACTCCAACGGGGCAACCTATTTTGTCTGCCCACGTATGTTTGGGTCTGCACGGACAAAAACACCAGCCTAATGGGCCTACCCATTTCCAAAAGCCGTCCACCTCGCATCCGCGCCGACCCATTTCCGGCCCAAAATTGCGCCTGAAATGGGTCGGCGTGGACACGAAGCGGACGTGCCATGCGTCTCCTCGGTGTCCTCCGCAGTCCCACTTGGCGGCCACCCAACTACCGCCCGTCCTCTAATTTATGACGACCACCGACACCGGGCCCACTAGTCAGCCATTGGAAGCGTTCTTTTTTAACCCACGTGTGCGGTGGGGCCGGCCTCATCCACTTCCGTCCACATCTAGCCCTCCACCACCCCGGTCATGCTTCCTTGCCGGCGACATGCCAAAACCCTAGCCATGGGTCTTTTCGGGAGCAGCTCCGGTAGCAGCAACGGCAAGAGCACCCATGGCGCCTCATCCTCCCGTGGTCCTCCTCCTCCGCTACTGGCGCGTGACCGCTCGGCTCGGCGGCGTCTGCACATCCCGGTGCACCAAGCATGGTGGCACTGAGAGTACAGGCAGCTACTGCCTTACCCCGACGTGACGCTGCCACACCACTGGCACCAGGATCCGCAGCGGATCCCGGTGCCAGCGGTTCACAACGGGCACACAACGAGGAGGTGCGCAGGCGCCAGGCACAGCTCACGCCGGCGCAACGGCGGATGCCCGAGTGCGCCGCCGACTCTCCCAACTGGGAGGTCTGGTTTGCCCTTGAACACGAGGAGCAACTGCGGTGTGGTGTAGACGCCAACCAGTCGTTCCCACCGCCGCCCCCGTGGGTAGAAATGGAGGAACAGGAGGCGGAGTACCAACCTTCCCTTGAGGAGGCCCTGCAGTACGCGTTGGAGGCAATCAGGATCGAGGAGGATGCGCACTGGGATGGGCTAGAGCAAGCCCTTGCCTTGTCCGCGGCTGGGGACTTCGTCCACTTGCCCCTTCGTGCCGCCACTGCCGCCCAAGGCCGAGCCGGAGCCGAAGCCAACACCCACGCACAAGAAGTCACC
>NC_041388.1:375508598-375518141 GCF_002162155.2 Triticum dicoccoides | reverse complement strand
TGGACCGGCGAGTACCGTGAGTGGGTGAGCGCGCCTCCCTACCACTACGTCGCCAAGCCGGAAGAAGAGGCGGCGCACCTTGAGCAGTGGAAGGCGCACTGGCTCGCCAAGGAGGGGGCCGACGCCGAGCGGCAGATGCAACATGAGCAGCTGCTGCGCCGCGACGCCGAGGCTCTGCGTCTCGAGGAGGAGGAGGAGCGCACCTGCCTCGCCGCTATGCTGCAGCCATAGTGGACACCGGAGGAGGCTGCCCTGGTGGCCTATCAAGTCGTGTTTGGTTGAGTTGGGCATGCCCCCATCTTCATTAACCTCATCGGCGGCAAGGGCGAGGGCGAGGGCGATGACGGCAAGGCCAAGGGTCCAGCGATCTAGAGCGGCGTGCGCGCATTTATTTCAGTGTTTTTAATTTTTCTAGTTATGTTTAAGTGGACTTTGGCCGGCAGTTGACCGGCCATTTATGTATATTATGTTTAATGCGTCGGCCTCCCGTTGGGCGCACCTGCTGACCCAAATGGAAACCGAACACGCACGTCCGCCTGGCCGACCCAAACAGATGAAAAGCGGACAAAGCATGCGTCCGTTTGGGTCGCCCCATTGGAGTTGTTGTTATAGGTATTTTTTTATATTAACATGTACATTTTTCTAGAATCACCGGGGGGAGTTTCCCCACCTGAATATATTACTCAAAGTGGCCAAAATGCCAGAGTGATGATCCAGTTTATAAGGAAAACCGGATCAAAAACCTTACCAAATTGACCACGTTTTGTAACGCCCATGATGCGGCTATATCTCCCACGTGTCGTGGCACGACTTAGAGGCATAACCGCATGCTGGTTTTGTCACAAGAGGGATAATCTTCACACAATCCCATGTACTGAATAAGAAAGGGATAAAGAGTTGGCTTACAATCGCCACTTCACACAAATAACAAGTTAAACATATATCATCCAGAGTACAATCAAGGTCCGACTATGGAACCAAAATAAAAGAAGACAACCCCAAATGCTAGATCCCTGATCGCCCCAACTGGGCTCAACTACTGATCATCCGAAAAAGACACATAATAACGACTAAGATCTTCACTGAACTCCCACTTGAGCTTGGTTGCGTCACCTGCACTGGTGTCATCGGAACCTGTAACTGTTTGGAAGTATATGCGAGTCACGAGGACCCAACAATCTCACACCCGCGAGATCAAGATTATTTAAGCTTATGGGTAGGATAAGGTAATGAGGTTGAGCTGCAGCAAGCACTAAGCAAATATGGTGCCTAACATACGCAAATAAGAGTAAGATGAGAAGCTACGCAATGGTCAAAAAGCTAGAAGTGATCAAGAAGTGATCCTGAAACTACTTACGTTCAAACATAACCCAAACCGTGTTCACTTCCCGGACTCCGCCTAAAAGAGACCATCGCGGCCACACATGTGGTTGATTCATTTTAATTAAGTCAAGTGTCAAGTTCTCTACAAACGGATATTAACAAATTCCCATCTGCCACATAACCGCGGGCACGGCTCTCGAAAGTTTATACCCTGCAGGGGTGTCCCAACTTTGCCCATGACAAGCTCACGATCTACAGAGACAATCCTCCATCGCGGGACATCCGATCAGACTCGGGATCCCGGTGCACAAGACATTTCGGCAATGGTAAAAAAACCAGCAAGACCGCCTGAATGTGTCGACAAATCTCGATAGGAGTTGCACATATCTCGTTCTCAGGGCACACCGGATGGGCAAGACGTCGGGTTGGCATAGACCCTAGTTGCCCAGGGGGCGCCGGACATCGCCCAGTTCAGACCAACACTTAGAGAAGCACTGGCCCGGGGGGTTAAAATAAAGATTACCCTCTGGTTTATAACTCCCAAGGGAAAAGTTTAGGTTGTTAGTTAGGCAAATGTTAAAATCAAGGTTGGGCCTTGCTGGAAGAGTTTTATTCAAAGCGAAATGTCAAGAGGGTCACATACCCCTCATCGTGTTAGGGACGCAAAATCAAGGAACATAACACCGGTATGACGAAAACTAAGGCGGCAAGAGTGGAACAAAACTCTTGCACCCTTTACCAAGTATATAGATGCATTAATTAAATAAGAGATATTGTGATATCCCAACATAAACATGATCCAACAAGGAGCATACTTCAACTTCAGCTTCAACTAACAATGCTATATGTGACACCCCGAGACCGATGCGCCATGTGTCTTCCAGTTATTCGCCGTCGTTGCCATGTCATTCGCTTGCATGTTGCATCTTGCCATGTCATAATCCGCATTGCATCTGCATGTTTTCGAAACTTGCATTCGTCCGGGTTCCCCCAGTTCCGTCTGTTGTCCGTTCTAAGCCCAGACACACTTGCGCGCGCCCGTGGCACGTCCAAGATATTATTTTATAAGTGGCCGGAAAATGTTCTTGGAATGGGTTGAAAGTTGGCATGCGGTGTTGTTATGTTGTAGGTAGGCCGCCTGCCAAGTTTCATCACATTCGGAGTCCGTTTGACGCCCCAATGATTATCTATAGCGGCAATAGTAACCGGTCTTTCGTCGGACGTTTCGGTCTCCGAAACCGCTGACGGTTCTCTCTCTCTCTCTTCTCTCAGCATGAGGCCTTCTGCAAAGTCCTCTACCCACCACCAGGACCAACCTAACCTCTCTTGTCAGCCCGCGGCCCTCCTCGCGCGCGTGTCCGAAAGCTGTCCCGGACCCGACCCGGATAGTCATCACCGTTGGGTCCGGATCATCCCCAAACATCTACAAAACGTCTCCGTTTTGTTAATTGGACTTCCTAACATATTTTTTCTTGACCGCCCGGTTACGATCAGAGGGACGAGGTAGCCCCTACACAAAAATCCATATGCTATATATGTATCAGTCCAACCCTAAAATCAAGGAGAGTTGTCCCATCATTCCTCCTCGCCGCCGCCACACTCAAACCCTCACCTCGGGATCCTCCCAGATCCCCTTCTGCTCGATCTCCCCTGCCACCAGCGACCGAGCCAGTCCTCTCGATCCACATCACAGCCGCCCTCCTCTGCTCGTTCTTCCGCGAGCACTCGAGGCCCCGTCCTCCCGAGCACACCTGCGAGGCAGGTCCGAACCCCGCTGTCCTCGTCGTCTCGCGCGGCCAACCATCCCGGCCAGCCTCCGACCTCCAGCAGGACGACCCCGTCGCCGCTCCTCCCCTGCTCCCTTCCCCGTTCTCTTCACTCAAGCTCGCTCTGACTCACCCATATCCCTCTCTCTATGATGTGACCACAGGAGAAGCAGCACCCTCGCCGGAGCAAGCGCGTCCCCAAATTCGGACCCCTCCGACGCCCCCTTGCCGGATCCAGTCGTCCCCGGCTCGTCGAACCCACCGAAGCCGCCACCCCGTTTCTGCCACTGTCTGCCCGCTCCTCGCCGGAGTGCCTTGCAGTGTCTTGCCTCCCGCAGCCGTCCTCATCCACGCCCTCAAGGAACCGAGCGAGGACCTCGCCACCCGGACCCACTTCCTCTGCTTCGCCCCAAGCCACGTCCTTGCCGGATTCGCGCTCGCCGGTCTCCCCGTCGCGCCAAGTCCCTACGCCCGTGACCCCTGCCTCGTATGCGTCCTGTTCGTCGAGGAGAAGACGAACGTTGACCATGCGCATGGACTGCGCCTTGTCCACGAGCGACCGCCAGTGGGCTCTAGGACTATCATCGCTAGCAGCCTCCCAGATCCGCCGGCCCACCGCTCTGCTTCCCCTTCGGCTCGTTGGCCCAACGTGAGAAGCCACCATTTTCCCCCGCCCTGTGCGCTGCATACTATCTTGCGCCCAGCAATTTCAGCCCAGTGTGTTTTTTCCTTGTCTGCGTTTTAGCAATTAATCCTGAGATTGCAGTATTTGCAGAAAGGTCCCTAAACTTCATGCATATAATAACTTAATGATCGTGCATCGTTTAAAATGGTTTATATATGGAACTTGCTTAGAATTTTGTCTAGATTCATAATATCCAACTTTCATTTATGTTTGAAATGTTTCAAATGTTGTTTGGTTAAATTTGCTCCTATGCCATGCTAAAATGGTTTATTTCATTACTAAATAACCATAGCTCGGTTTCTAATAAACTTTATATGTAAATGGGGTATAAAATGCTTTATGTAGCGAACAGACCTCAAACGGTCCAATCTCTATGCTCAGGTGTCATCCCTGGATCAGTAATGCTGACACCACACAGTACTTGAAGGATTTATAACAGAGTAGCAATCACACACTTATTACATCGAGTGTCTCAAAAGAGAACTTATTACAATAAATATGGCTTAAGGCCATCTAATAACGATAACAGTGGAAGGCTTGGAAGGTAAGTGAGTCCATCAACTCCAACGGCATCACTGAGTATAGAACCACGACCTAAAAGGCACCTTACTCGTCGTCTGAAAAGTCTGCAACATGAACGTTGCAGCCCGAAACGGGTCAGCACATGGAATATGCTGGCAATGTAACACATAGAGAGCAATGAAAGAATAAGACTATACTATATGCATATTTGGTTGGTGGAAAGCACTATGGTTACAGTTTTGCGTAAAGCCAATTTTTTACTACTGCAAAGGAATAAATTTTATTTAACTATCATGGTAGTTGTTAAACATTGAGAGTGTAGACACGCTCTCAATCCCAATTAAACATCATCATTAAAACCCAACAAAATTATTTAGAGTAACATGATGAGATTCACATGATAATCCAAGTACTAGATACTCAAGATGTCCATAACCGGGGACACGGCTAACCATGATTAGTTTATACACTCTGCAGAGGTTTGCGCACTTTTCCCCACAAAGACTCGATCTCCTCCGTTGGGATTCTCGCACTACATGGTGTTTGAGAAATGGATGACCGAGACATAGTCTTTCATAAGCACTAGCACCTTACGAATGGGTAGACCGTACCAACCTACATCCCCTACATCTGCTAGTCTACCACTGAAAGAGTTCGCACGACTTAGTCAACTATGCTAGATCCCATAGTAGCTTGTGGCTGCACACGGAAGTTTCTAGTATGAATAATCTCATGATCCCTTTGAGCCTGGGTGGCGGTCCAAAAGAAAAATAGGCAATCACTGGAATACCCAGGTGCCTCAATCCACCCAGATGTGTATTTAAGTTGCCACCTTAGATAAACCATTGATTTAACGAACTCACATCTGTCATGGATATTACTCACCCAATCCACGTCTACTAGCATAGCATGGCAAAATAAGCAAACATAGAAGTAACTCCCAAAGGTTTGAATATAAAACAGGTAATAAGTACTACCTCATCTACTTCCCAAAACCCACAATTTAATTAGATCCTAATCATGCAATGTGTGAGGATTGATCTAATGCAATAAAAACTGGGTAATAGGAAGTATGATCAAAGTGTTACTTGCCTTGCTGATGATCGGCAAAACCTAGTGATTCGAAGTAACAAGCGGCGCACTTCGGGTACTCTAGCGCAAACAAACAAGCATACAATAAGTACTCGACTAATGCACAGGTAAAACTCAAATAAGGGAACTAACCAGATAGTTCAACTTAAGAACTCCGGTTTGCAAAAAGAATCAAATCGAACGAAGCAAAGAAAGACAAACGGCAAAAGAAACATGCTTCTCTTACTATTCTGGATCTAGGTCAAGTTTTACAGAGGCAAAAACTTGTTTGAGTTGGTTAAACGGAAAGAGGGTTTCGAGACGAAACTCCAGGCGCTTGAATCGCCTGATTCCGATAAACGAGTGAAAAGTTAAATTAAAACGAAAACCGGATCAGGAATTGCAATCCGAAAAATGACGGATTAAATCCGAGAAAAAGAAAAACGACGAACAGATTAACGAACGAACGTTCGTTATCTGGAACTAAATGATAAACGCGTTCATTAAAACAAACGAACGAGCGAACGCTCGCTAAATAAATAAACCAGAAAAAAACGATCTATTTAAAAAAACGAAAACTAGGGTTTTCTAAAAAAACGAAAGGGTTTCTCTCAGAAAACCGGGCGGCGCGGCGGCTACCTCGGCTCGGGCTCCGGCGAAACTCCGGCGGGGTTTCGGGCGGCGGCGGTGGCGATGCGGGGCGGCGGGGCGGCGCAGCAGCGGCGGCGGCAGGCGACAGGCGGCGTGCGGCGGGGCGGCGGCAGCAGCGCAGGCGGCGGGGGCGGGCTCCAGTGCGGGGCGGCGGGGCGGCTATTTAAGAGAAGGAGGGGGGCTGACTTGGGGAGGGGGTCGGGCGGCGGCGAGGCGGCTCCGGCTCGGACTCCTCCCGAGTCCGGCGGCTACTCGAGCAGGAGGCGGCGGCTGGGCCGGCTTGGCTCGGCTGGGCCCTTGGCCCAGTCGGGCGCGGGTTTTTTTTAAAACAATTTCGCTGAAACTAAAAAAAATTCTAGAAAAATAAATAAAAATCTAAAATTTCCAAAAAAAAATTTCACCGTCTAAATAAAATATTTAGAACTGGATGAACATTTTTTTGGTCCTAAATGCAATTTTTGAAAACGTGCAATTTTTCCTAAATTCAAATAAAACCACGAAAACTCCAGAATAAAACCCTATTTGATTTTTTTATTAAATCCTCAATATTTCTTTATTTTGGGAAAGTCATTTTATTTCCTCTCTCATATTTTGATATTAGAAATAATTGAAGATAAAATAAATAAAATCAAATGACCCTATTTTCAAAATTTGAGAAAACTCAAATATGAAAATAACGAAATCCCCAACTCTCTCCGAGGGTCCTTGAGTCGCGTAGAATTTCTAGGATCAACCAAATCCAATAAAATATGATATGCAATGATGTTCTAGTGTATAGCATTCCAAATTGAAAATTTGGGATGTTACAAACCTACCCCCCTTAAGATGAATCTCGCCCTCGAGATTTGGGTTGGCTAGAAAATAGGTGAGGGTGGTCCTTCAACAGATCTTCCTCTCATTCCCAGGTGGCTTCATCCTCCGTTTGGTGGCTCCACTGAACTTTGCAAAACTTGATAACCTTGCTGCGGGTGACTCGGCTGGCATACTCAAGAATCTTAACTAGTTTCTCCTCATAGGTCAAATCACTGTCCAACTGAATCGCTTCCAGCGGCACTGTGTCTCTCAGTGGTATATCAGCCATCTCCGCGTGGCACTTCTTCAACTGGGAAACGTGGAATACATCGTGAACTTCTGACAATCCTTCAGGCAATTCCAACTTGTAGGCTACTTCCCCCATACGCTCCAAAACTTTGTATGGTCCTACAAAACATGGCGCTAACTTTCCCTTAACTCCAAAGCGCTTAACTCCTCGAAGTGGAGATACTCGAAGATAAACTCTGTCTCCGACTTCGTAAACTGTCTCCTTGCATTTAGAATCTACGTAGCTCTTCTTCCTGGACTGGGCTACCTTGAGCCTATCGCGAATCAATTGTACTTTCTGTTCAGACTCCTTAATCAGATCCGGTCCAAACAGCTGGCGGTCTCCAACTTCATCCCATGACAATGGGTTCCTACACCTCCTTCCGTACAAGGCTTCGAAAGGGGCCATCTTCAAACTGGATAGATAACTGTTGTTATAAGAGAACTCTGCGTATGGTAAATTCTCGTCCCAACTAGATCTGTAATCTAGCGCACAAGCTCTCAGCATATCCTCCAAAATCTGATTGACTTTCTCGGTCTGTCCATCTGTCTGTGGATGGAAAGTTGTACTGAACTCTAGCCTGGTACCCAAAGTTTCGTGCAACTGATTCCAGAACTTTGAGGTAAACTGGGTTCCTCTATCCGATACAATGCTCCTTGGAACACCATGCAGACATACAACTCAGGTCATGTATATCTTTGCTAACTTAGCACTGGTATAGGTAGTCTTCACTGGAATGAAATGAGCTACCTTTGTCAAACGATTGACTACAACCCAAATCGAGTCATAGCCTGAACGAGTTCTGGGCAATCCTGTAATAAAATCCATGCCTAGCTTATCCCACTTCCATTCGGGTATTGGCAGTGGTTGTAGCAATCCGGCTGGCTTCTGATGCTCTGCTTTTAATCTCTGACATACATCACAAACTGCTACATACTCCGCAATATCCTTCTTCATTCCGGTCCACCAGAAAATATCCTTCAATTCCAAGTACATCTTGGTATGTCCTGGGTGAATCGAATATGGTGAATCATGGGCCTCTTACAGAATTAACTTCCTGATCTCCGGGTCATTAGGCACATAAACACGATCTTCAAACCATAAGGTATCGTGCTCATCCTCACGAAATCCTTTAGCTTTCCCTTTGCTTATTTTCTCCTTAATAGAAGCAATCTCCTTGTCAGTCTTCTAGGCTTCTCTGATCTTATCCATCAAAGTAGACTGAATCTCCAATGCTACTACATAGCCTCTCGGAACTATCTCCAAACATAGCTCACGAAGATTTTCGGCTAACTCCCTTGGTAAATCTCCCGTCATTAAGGTGTTGACATGACTTTTACATCTCAATGCGTCAGCTACTATGTTAGCTTTTCCAGGGTGATAATGCAATCTCATATCATAATCCTTGATGTGCTCCAACCATCTCCTTTTCCTGAGATTCAAATCCTTCTGCGTGAAAATATACTTCAAACTCTTGTGGTCCGTGTACACCTCACAATGGTTTCCAATGAGAAAATATCTCCAAGTCTTCAATGCATGCACTACGGCTGCTAACTCCAAATCATGTGTAGCATAATTCAACTCATGAGGCTTAAGCTGTGGTGAGGCATAGGAAACAACTCTTCCTTCCTACATAAGTACGGCTCCAAGTCCTCGACGTGAAGCGTCGCAATACACCTCATAATCCTTGGTCTGATCTGGCAAAATCAACACTGGTGACGAACCAAACGTTTCTTCAACTCCTGGAAACTGGCCTCACATTCCTCGGTCCATTTGAACTTGGTATCCTTCTTCAACAACTCCGTCATAGGCTTCGCAATCTTTGAGAAATTTTCAATTAATCTCCGGTAGTATCCTGCAAGTCCAAGAAAACTCCGGATCTCTCCAACTGTTGTTGGTGCTTCCCAGTTTGTCACAGTGTCAACCTTAGTGGGATCTACTGCTATACCTTCTCCAGATATAATGTGTCTGAGGAATCCAACTTCCTTCAACCAGCACTACTGGAATCAGCTACTTTGCCATCTGCCAGCTCTTTGTCGTCTGCTAGCAGACGGCAAAGAAGCTCTTTGCCATCAGCTACCCAAAAGCAGACGGCAAAGAACTGGCTGATGGCAAAGACCTTCTTTGCCATCAGCCAGTTATTTGCTGTCCGCTAGCAGACGACAAAGATTCTTTGTCCGCGGGTAGGAGACGGCAAAGAGGGAGGGGGCCCCACTGACGAGTTGCTTAAAAAAACTTAACGGCCCCCCTCTTTGCCGTCTGCTAGCAGATGGCAAAGAGCAAATAAGCGGACGACAAAGATTTAACATATCTAACGTTAACGGCCGCGCCCCACCCCACCCCTCTCTCTTTGTTTCTCTCCCTGCTCTTCACACGCGCGCCGCCGCACCCACTGCTCGCCGCCGCCGCGTCGCCCCACCACCCCGCCGCCCCACCGCCCCCCG
>NC_041388.1:375421273-375507638 GCF_002162155.2 Triticum dicoccoides | reverse complement strand
AGCACCCCGACCCCGACACGGCACCCCGACACCGACACGACACCCCAACCCCCGACACCTCCCGAAAAGGTGTTCTTTCGCCTTCTAGAGGCCGACGGGGTCATATATTTGTGAATTATTAGTTAGGTCATATTTTTTTGATTTTGTTATGAAAACATCATAAATAATTGTGTTGATCGGGTAGTTTTAAATGTGCAGTTGTTTCATCGCTGTGAGGTTTAGTGTTCGACGACCTCACCGTGCGTTTGACGAGCTCTGCCCCTTCGTTCGTGGGTGAGCACAAATGACATGTCCTCCTCCCCCATTAGTTATTTGATCTATTCCGATGAAACTTGATAGCTAGCTATATATGTGTCTTGAATCATCAGTATGCGTAACCAATATGTGTCTCCTGTTCGAAAGCGTCATAGTTATAAATATGCATGCATTTGCATATTTATAACCTTGATTCTTTCGAATTGTCCAACGCTATCCATGGACAGCCCGAGTATGTGTAGATTGGGTTTGTTTTCCCATATGCTTTGCTCCGGATCCGATGCATAAATTTCGTCAGTGCCTCCCCTATTGTTCTCCGGGTACACATCCTCTCTGTTTATTGCAGAGACGTGTATCAGGAGAACAGCGGGGAGGTGCTGCCAAAATTTTGCGTTGGATCCAGAGCATAGCATGGGAAAATGAACCCAATCTACACATACACGGGTGGGATTAGGACCTATCATTACCTATTAGAGTGTAGGTTGCATGGACGTAATGAAATTGACAAAGTAGATCAACTGATGAATATATACATGGTGAATTACATATATAATTGTTGTGTGTCTAGTAGCTCTGAAAGTCAAGATGAGTGATCGTGCGTGGATGTATACCGGTCACACTGGTCAAAACAAATGGAGCGCTGAATGGTTCACAAAAACCAAGGGGTTTGTGCAAGCTGCATTTGCAAATGGCCAGAAGAAAACCTGGTGCCCCTGTTTCCGGTGCGGTAATTGGGAAAAGAGGACAGAGGCTGAAATGGGCAAACACCTACAGAAGAGTGGTTTTACGCCCGATTATACGGTGTGGACATTTCATGGTGAATCTACCCAACGTGACCGAGCTGAGGTGGATCGTCGTCGCACCGACGAGCATGGTATCGGGATGGAAAACATGGTGCAAGACTATGATGATGCTCGGGATTCGGACGAGGAGATGGAGGAATCTGCAAAGGCCTCCAATGAAATGTTGGAGTCTTCAAAACGTCCGCTCCACGAGCACACTGAGCTTTGTCAGTTGGATGCCATCTCACAAGTAATGGCTCTGAAGGCTCAGTTCAACTTGGGCAGAGAATGCTATGACGCAATTAGGACAGTATTTGGATGCTTTCTACCCAAAGGCCATGTAATGCCTGCAAACCTGTACCAGTCGGACAAAATCCTCCATGCACTGAAGATGTCCTATGAGAAGATACATGCCTGTGAGAAATGATGTGCCTTATTTAGGCTTGACTACGCAGACTTGAAATATTGTCGCATTTGCAAGTCTTCCAGGTATATTGTGGTAGACAATAGTATGGGTGAGAAGACACAGACCAAAATCCCCGTTATTGTTCTTTGGTATATGCCAATCATATAAAGACTTCAACGTCTTTTCATGGTCGAAGAGACGGCCAGACAGATGACATGGTATAAAACAGGCAAAAGAACCGAACTAGATGCAGATGGGAATCTGATGATGGTACACACATCGGATGGTGTTGCGTGGAAAAAGTTTGATGAATTACATGCTGACAAAGCGGCAGATTCGAGGCATCCTCAAGTCGGCATCAGCACGGATGGGTTCAGTGTGTTTGGTATGACGGCAGCCCAATACAGTTGTTGGCCCGTATTTGTCTTTCCACTCAATCTCCCCCCCGGACAGATTATGCAAAGAAAGAACATTTTCCTGACGTTGATAATTCCAGGGCCCAACTATCCGGGGAAAAATATGAATGTGTACATGCAGCCTCTTAAGGACGAATTGCAAGAAGCCTGGGATAATGGGTTCAAGACATACGACGCCTATAGCAAACAAAACTCCATAATGCGTGTCTGGTACATGTACTCGACGCATGACTTGCCGGCGTATGCGCTATTCGTTGGCTGGTGTGTGCATGGAAGGTTCCCGTGCCCCACATGCAAGGGAGCTCTTGAGTTTCGTTCGCTTCAGGCCGGTCGCAAGTTTTCTTGTTTCGACATGCATAGACAGTTCCTGGATCCTCGCCATAAGTTCAGGAAAGATAAGAAGAACTTCATCAGAGGTAGAGTTGTCAAAAACTCTGCACCACCTGTATTGACAGGCCAACAGACCCTGGATCAGTTAAACGCTCTCGAGCCAGATCCACAACGTCTAGGGTACTTCACGGGGTATAATACTAAGCACGCGTGGACTCACAAAACATGCTTATGGGATCTGCCTTACTTCAAAGACCTCCTTTGCCCACACAACATCGACGTGATGCACACTGAGAAGAATATCGCCGAAGCACTTTTTGGTACATTGTTCGGCATAGATGCGAAGTCAAAGGATAATACTAAGGCTAGAGTCGATCTGGAGGCGCTATGTGATAGGCCATTACAAAACATGAAAGAACCGAAAGGAAAGCAGAACTGGACGAAGCCAAAGGCATGGTTCAATCTTGGAAGGCCAGCTATGAGGGAAATTATCTTGTGGGTGCAACAGCAGTTGATGTTCCTTGATGGGTATGCAGCGAATCTAAAGAGGGGAGCGAATCTTGATAAACTGAAGATATTTGGTCTCAAGAGTCATGATTGGCACATATGGATTGAGCGGGTAATGCCGGTGATGTTGCGTGGCTTCATCCCTGAGGATGAATGGCTAGTACTGGCAGAACTCAGCTATTTCTTCTGTGTTCTTTGTGCGAAAGAACTATCGCCTGGCGTGCTAGAAGAAATGGAAGAGTTGGCGCCGGAGTTGATCTGCAAGTTAGAGAAGATCTTTCCACCGGGCTTCTTTAATCCAATGCAGCATTTGATTTTGCATCTCCCGACCGAGGCAAGATTGGGGGGCCCGTGCAAAATCGTTGGTGCTACCCAACTGAGAGGATGTAGAAGACGCTTTGAGAAAAATGTAAAAATAAACGTAGAATTGAAGCATCGATGGCTGAGGCATTCATCACAGAGGAGGCGGCAAACTTCGTAACAGCACACTAGGAAGCCAAAAATCGTCATTTGCATAATCCAAAGCCTCGGTACAATGCTGGCGACCCTAAAAAGGGTGGATCCAACCTCAGACTATTCAAAGGGAATCTCGCACCAGCTAGTGTTTCACATCCAGTATCTTTGGATAACGAAGAATGGCGGGTCATTTCGTTGTATATCTTCAACAACCTGATAGAATTTTGGCCGTACATCGAGTAATTTCTTGGTACATTGTTTCCCAACTTCTATTTCCATTGAACTGCTCTTATTCCTGGATATGTCATACAGTCGATACGTCGCCATATTCTCGTATGGAGTGGAGATCCAAAAGGATTCCGTCGAAGAGTATGAGCTTCTCGCAAAGCAAGGAGGCGGTTATCCCCGTTTCATCTCTTGGTTCAAACAAATGGTAATTTCTATTAGACAATCTCATTTCATTCGCTAATTTGTGCGTAATGCAACAATCCTTTCATATTAAACTTGTAGGCTAATTCAGAGTCTATGGACGCCGAATTGAGACAAGTCGCTAATGGTTTTGACTATAAGGTCCGTTCATTTGACAAGTATGACATCAACGGGTATCGCTTTCGTACCTATGGCAAAGAGCTATCTATGGCCGACCGAAAGTCTACAAATTGTTGTGTATCTGCTATCGGTGAAGGAGGTACCGATTATTATGGGAGAGTTGAAGCAATTTATGAACTTCTGTTCTATGGTGAAAACCCACCGAATGTCGTACTCTTCAAATGTTATTGGTTTCTGCCGAAGGAGACTAGAAGGACTCATGAACATATAGGGCTAGTTGAAATCAACCAAAGCACCCATTTAGATGTTCCTGCTGTCTATATTACGGCTCAACAGGCGACCCAAGTATTCTATCTACCGTGGGCCTGCCAAACTAATCCAAATCTAAAAGGTTGGGATGTTGTTTATGAAGTGCCGCCACGTGCTAAACTTTCTCCCCCAAAGGAAGAGGATTATGAACCTCACATTAACCCAGACACATATGAAGGAGAATTCTTCCAAGAGACACGTCTTTCCAAAAAGCGTTTCAAGAATCGCTATACTTCACCCCAAAACATTGAAGTAGACAACGACAATGAATCCGACATCACCCCAGAGGAGGAACAAGAAGAGCCGGAACAAGAAGAGGTTACTGCTACGGATGACCTGTCAATGCTTGACCGATTACGTCAAGGTGGCCTTGCACATGTTGATGCCAATGAACCCTATGAGCCCATCATTGATTATAGTGATGATGATGATTATGCATTTATTGATGATACTGGTCGAGATTATTAGTAGTGTCAGGTATTCAATTTTTTTATGTTGTACTTGATGATGATCCACTTAAGTGATATACATATTATTATTCATGTCGGTACTTTTTTATGTTGTACTAATTTCGTTTATTCTTTGTCATGGCAGGTGTTGAAAGATGGTGGGCGCTGGTCGGGAGCGCGCCGAGGCCCCTTCTTCGTCGGTGCGTGGTGCGAGGTCTTCCATTCCACACACACCTCTCCGCCGAGCGTTGCTGGACAGAATGGCGACACCGCCGGGCCCTTCTTCGCTGACCGCGGTGCCCAGCAGGGGACGAGGTAAGAAGAAGAGAGGAGGTGGAGCATGTGGTTGCAGGAGAGGAGGTAGGGTGACTCTTACGGCTCCTTCTTCGCTGCCGCCCCCAGCTGTTTCACCCGAGCACATGACTGCTAGGGTGGATTCGTTTGAGGAGGAGGCTGCACGGACTCCGGTCCACGAGCCTCCGGTCCACGGGTCTTCGGCCCACGAGCCTCGGGTCGACGGGCCTTTGGCCCACGAGAGTTGGGCCCATGAGAGCCCGAAGGAGCACACGTCTAGATGGGGTACCTGGTCAGGTCAGCCTGAGGAGCCGAGTGGCCATGCTGATGATGGCGGGGAGCCGAGTGGGCATGCTGATGATGGCGGCGAGCCGACTGATTTTGAGGAGGAGGGGGAGGAGGGGGGCAATGTCTACCAGCATGGTGCTACACAGCTCCCGTCCGTGCCGGCGACCCGCGAGCAGAGGTGGTTGATTTTCCCTGATGGGGAGAGGTAAGTGCATTTAATCTTTTTGTACCTTCTGCATTCACGTTTCTTCAAATAACTGATGTGTTGGCCTTGTCATGCTGTAGGGGTTGGGACCACCATGAAAGTGTCCGCCGGCCCAACTCCGTCCTTGGAGTTCTGATTCGGCAAAACTTCCCGAGGTTTGTCACGTTGCCTGGTGAGGGTCGGCTTCCAGAGGTTGGATTGAGTTGGGAGCACTACTTGGCTGCCCCGGCCCCGCTGGGTGAGATTATAGATGGTGTCTTGTGCAAGACGAGGGCAGACGTGGTGATCAGAAAGTTCTGGGTAATTTCTCCTTTACACAATTAAAAATCTTCAACTAGCTAGTTATTAATTGTACTAATCAATATTGTCTCATTTGATTGCAGACATTCTACAGGTGTGAGGAGGGATACGAGGAGGAGGAGGCAGATGTTATCCACAAGGAGTGCAAGCGCCTACTTCAGAACTTACGGCATGAGGTTCGGGTGCAGGCTGTTCGAGACTACTACGCCGGGCGTGGTATCAAGAACCCCAAGCAGGAGTGCCGCGATAAGTTCTTGAGTAAGGAGCAGTACATGAAGGTAATTCTTAAGGCCTTGTACTTACTTCCTTCATTTAGTAATTCATAGCCATAGCGCTCAAGTTTCTATTTGCTAACTTAGGACCCTCTGAGATGGTGTGCAGATCGGATGGATTGTTAGGAGGTGTTGGTCAATGCGTGGTGCTCAAAAGAATGGCGGGCCACCCATAAAGAGGCCAACGACAAACGTGCCCAAATGGAAGGTGTGCCACACCACCAAGGCAGCTCCAACTTATTTAAGTACGGGCGGAACTGGGTATGTGGTTTGCTTCATGATTCATGCAATTCATTCATCATGCTAGCTTTAGCCCTTTAATTACTAATTTACTTTGTTTCTCTCTTTCAGGCACGCTACAATAAGGCGGATAAGGTGCCAGAGGTGTACGACCTATATGCCATGGCCCACACTGGCCCTTACAAGAAAGTCAAGCCATTCTCTGCATCTGACCTCGATGATCCAAAGAACTTCACCAACATCTCCGCCCACGACAAGCTCGTGCAATATAGAGATCAGGGGAAGGCAAGGAAAGGGGAGGACTTTAACCCGAGCCAGGGTCCCATTGATACATAGTTGCTGATGATATCTGGTCGCGGGAGGTCCCATGGGTCCATAGCCATGGGAGATGGACTTATCCGTTGTCCTAGCACTCTCCCGGAGATCAAGGTGCGCCAGTCGAGCTCCGCTCCTGAGATAAGGCCTCGTGAACAGCCAGTCCAACTCGCCTTCAAGGTTAGTTATACGTACTCAGCTATCTTTCTCCATTACATTGTGTGCGCTTCCATCAATGATTACAAATGGTCATGTGAGTGGTGTTGCTGGCTGCTATATAGAGTGAGAGAGATAGAACGGAGAAACTTCTGGCGGAGGCGGCGGAGAGGCAGCGGGAGTTGGAGGAGAGGACGACAAAGATGTTGGAGGAGGAGAGGGCACGGAATGACATGCAGGCAAGGGCCATGTACGAGCTCCTTGTGGTAAGTTTCTTCTGCAGATTATTTGCTAGTCTTAACATTTGATTCTCATTACTAACTAGTATGACTCTGTTGTGAAAACCAAATGTGCAGTCTATGTGCGAGAAGTCCGGTCAGAGCGCTCCGCCGATGCCAGTGATTGCTCCTGGGAGCACGGTGAGTTTAATTTGAATGGACATTACTTGCTAGTCTTAACATTTGAGTGTCATAATGCTAACGAGACATTGGAAATGATCTTTGGTGCAGCTTAACTCCAGAAACGCATCGCACGATCCTTCTCCAGCTACCGGCGCGAGCCAGCCCGCTCCTACACCTCCCTGATCACGGTAAGTTTCTCTAGTGGTTTCCTTAACAAATGCATAAAGACCTAGACTTAGCTTTATTTCCTCCAATATGCTTACCATAATGACCTAGAGTTAGCTTCTTTTCCTCCAAAATGACTTAATAAGCTTACTGACCTCATAAACCATCCATTTTACCTAAGTTAGCTCTAAAATGATATGTACTTAGCTTATGTCAAAAATTGCATAATTAGCTTAGTTAGCTCATAAACGATCCATTTTACCTAAGTTAGCTCTAAAATGACTCATTTTACCTTAGTTAGCTTACAAGTGATCCAATTTATCCAAGTTAGCTCTAAAATGACCCATTTTACGTAGATTAGCTCCTAAATGATCCATTTTACCTACGCTAGCTTTAAAATGACCCATTTCACCTAGGTTAGCTCCAAAATGACTCATTTCACCTAGGTTAGCTCCAAAATGACCCATTTCACCTAAGTTAGCTCAAAAACAATCCATTTCACCTTAGTTAGCTCAAAAATGTGGCATTTCACCTTAGTTAGCTCATAAACGACCCATTTCAACTAAGTTAGCTCCAAAATGATCAATTTCACCTAGGTTAGCTCATAAACGACCCATTTCACCTAGGTTAGCTCCTAAACGACCCATTTCACCTAAGATAGCTCATAAACGATCCATTTCACCTAGGTTAGCTAATAAACGATCCATTTCACCTAAGTTAGCGCATAAACGATCCATTTCAACTAATTTAGCTCATAAATGATCCAGTTCACCTAAGTTAGCTAATAAATGGCATATACTTCTTCTTCTAGTCTTCTTCTTCTTCTTCTATTCTTTTTCTTCTAGTCTAATTCTTCTTCTAGTCTTCTTTTTCTAACTTTCTTATTTGTCATTTTGCAGGTTTCATTCACTTCACGGAAGCCAGCTTCCTATGATGGATTGCTTGTTTTTTCCTTTGATGCACTTCTTGTATTCTGCTCGTTTGCTATGATGAAACTAGATTGCTATGATGAAACTTTGCATATTGTAATATGTATGGATCGATGGAACTATGTGCAACCTACTATGTATGTATGGATGGATATATATGTGCTGGATATTTATTATGTTGGATATATATGTGCTGGATATTTATGTGATGGATATATATGTGCTGTGATATATTTGTTGTGATAATTGTTGGATATAAGAAAAACAGAATAAAAAAGAGGCAGTGCAGGCTCTTTGCCGTCCGCGGCTGACGGCAAAGACGCCTTTGCCGTCGGTGGCAGATGGCAAAGGGGGCACGTGGCGCCCACCTGTGCTTCCTGAGGGCTGGGCCATTTGGCAAATTTGCCTACCGTGGTGGACGGCAAAGCTAAGGTGATGGCAAAGACTTTGCCTTTGCCATCCGCCGTGGCAGACGGCAAAACACAGCGGGCGCTGACGCATTGCTGATGTCAACTGGTGGACGACAAAGAGGCGCTCAAATTTGCCGTCCACTGGCAGACGGCAAAGGCCGTCGTTAGCCGCCTAACGGACTAACGCTGGCAGACGTCCAGTTTTTTGTCGTCCCTCCTCTTTGCCGTCCGCCGCTGTAGGCAAAGGACCTGTTTGCCGACCCTGTCTTTGCCGTCACTATTTCCCGTTCGCCGCTGACGGCAAAGCTATTTGCCGTCCGCCGTCCGTGCCTTTGCCGTCCGCCGTGGCAGACAGCAAAATACTGGATTCCTGTAGTGCGAAACTCACATTTGCTAAACTTGGCATATAACTGATGTTCTCTGAGTTTACCAAGTACCAAACGCAAATGCTCCTTATGCTCCTCTTCATTCTTCGAGTAAACCAGGATATCATCGATGAACACTACGACGAACTTATCCAAAAACTCCATAAACACTTTGTTCATCATGTTCATAAAATATGCAGGTGCGTTAGTCAGACCAAATGACATAATGGTATACTCGTATAGCCCATACCTGGTGTAAAAGCTGTATTAGGTATATCCTGTTCTCGAATCTTCAACTGATGGTATCCTGATTGCAGATCGATCTTGGAAAATACCTTAGCTCCTTGCAATCGATCAAACAGATCATTGATCATCGGTAGTGGGTACTTGTTCCTGATGGTTACTTTATTCAACCCTCGATAATCAGCAACCATCCTTAACGATCAATCCTTCTTCTCCACTAGAAGTACTGGCGATCCCCAAGGCGAAGAACTTGGGCGAATATAACCTTTATCCAGTAACTCCTTAATCTGCTTTTTAATCTCTTCCAAATCCTTTCCGGGCATCCTGTATGGTCTTTTAGATATTGGCCCTCTGCTTGGCAAAAGCTCAATCAAATACTCAATGTCTCTATCCGGTGGCATGCCTGGCAACTCCTCTGGAAATACATCCAAGAAATCCTTCACTACTGGTACTTCCTCCTGCACAACTCCTATTAAGCAATTTACTTGAGTCCTTTTTGGCACATGCCGGGATACATACTTGATCCTTCTCCCTTCTGGGGTGGTAAGCAAAATTGACTTACTGGCACATTCAATGTTCCCTTCATACTTCGACAACCAATCCATGCCTAATATCACATCCAATCCTTGAGATTCCAATACTATTAGGTCCGAGGGAAATACATAGTTACCAATCCTTAATGGTAACCGATCACACCATAGACTAGCCATATACTCTGCTCCAGGCGAGGTTACTAACATGGGTGACCTAAGGGCTTGGGTTGGCAGTTTATACTTATCCACAAATCCCCTTGATATGTATGAACGCGATGCACCAGTATCAAAAAGAACGATTGCAGTAAAAGACTTAACCAAAAACTTACCTATTACTGCATCGGGCTGGGCTTCAACCTCCTCCACATTTACGTGGTTCACCTGTCCCCTGTTGAAAGGGTTTGGCTTCTTCCCAGATCTTCCATTGCCATTTCCATTCTAGGATTCAGTACATTCATTGGCATAATGTCCGGTCCTCTGGCACTTAAAGCAAGTGACTTGGCTCAGGTCTCTCTTGGCTGGGGTTCATGGGTTGGTACAGTTCTGGCCATTAATTCCTCCATTCCCATTACCATTCTTGGTGTCGTTATGATTGTGCGAGCTACCTCCTCCATTGGTATGCTGAAAATGTCCTCCCGGTCAAGGGGTAAAACATGGTTTCTGCTGAGCTCCAGAATTGTACTTCCCTTGTCCATACTTCCTCTTACGATTCTCAATCTGCTGTTGCTTCCCTTCAATCATAAGAGCATGATCTACCAACTCCTGGTAGTTGTTGAAGGTTGCTACCATCAACTTCATGCTCAACGCATCATTTAGTTGTTCGAGAAACTTCTCCTGCTTAGCTGGATCCGTAGCAACGTCATCTAGGGCATAACGTGCTAGCTTACTAAAGTCGTCCACATACTAGCCAACTGTCCGTCCTCCTTGGCGCAAGTTGTGAAACTCTCGCTTCTTCATGGCCATAGCTCCTGCTGAAACATGGGCAGTACGGAAAGCCTGCTGGAATTGGTCCTATGTGATAGTGTCGATAGGGTAAGTGGCGGTGAAACTCTCCCACCATGATGCTGCGGGTCCGTCAAGCTGATGTGTGGCAAACTTCACCTTTTCCGCATCTGTGCATCCTGCCGTGGTCAACTCCCTTGATGTCTTGTGGAGCCAATCATCTGCTACTATCGGCTCGGTGCCACTGGAGAACACCGGCGGATTCAGCCTAAGAAAACGGGCTAAGTGGTCAACAGGTGGTGGTGGTGGTGGATTGTTGTTGTTGTTCCCCCTAATTCTGATTCTGGACTAGCAACGACATCAATGTGTTCTACCGTTGGATCAACTGGGTGAGCTCCGGTGGGAAGGTAAATCCGGGGTCACGTCTAGGAGGCATCTGAGGGTTTAGAAAAGATGAGATTTAAGAATAGAGAGGGGTATAGAGAGAAAACACTACCCATATGCACATGAGGCAAAGCAAACAATTCACTTCATTCAATCAAACAAGGGCATACAATCGATCTAACTATCGCAAAAGTGCTCGGACTACTATATTTACATGGTGGACTACTACTACTGATGAGGTGGTCTACTAGAAATATTCTTTGGTTGCAGACTCCATGATATCTGCTCCAGCTTCATCAACATAGTCATCATCGCTATCATCTGGATCCGAGTCGGTGTCATCGATGATGATGTAGTCTTCCGGGAGAATCTCCTTGGGTTCTTCGTCTTCATCTACTGGCGTAGGGCCTCCCATAAATATTCCAATCTTCTTGATCAGATCGTCATTCTTCCCCACTAATACTTCAATTTCTTCTTTATAATCTTCACGTGTAGCCTTGAGTTCTTCCTCCAGTTCCTTGATTTTAGTCCTTGCCATCTTCAGATCTATCATGTCGGCGCACATCTGGTTCTCCTGACGTCGAATGTGCTGGTTTAACTCCTGGATAAAAGCTGCAATTGATCTATCCTTCCTGGTGCTAATCATCTCCCAGTGCTCATCTCGGCGCCCACAAATCTAGTAGATATCATCCTTGAGGTCATTGCGGTAAACTTCTCCAATGCGTCCCATGGCGATGTGGGCTGCCATGCTCTTTCCTAGACTCCAGGTTGGTGCATCAAAGGAAAACTCTATGGGCTCAGTGACTGGCATGAACGTCCTTCCTCGAACTTGAACTTGAATCATCCAACGTTCTTCTTCAGGTAAAGTGGTGTTGTAGGTTCCGGTGAAGATTGGTACTCCTATGTTCAGATATCTAGTGAGTTCCTTCAAATGACGTCCAAAGGGTGTATCTTCATTCGGTTGCGTGAACTTGTTCCTTGCATCCGCCATCCTAAAAGAGTAGAAAAGATGAGGAGTCAGAATGAGAAGAGTGAGTAGTGATCTAGGGCTTTAGCTTAGTGGTCGTGTCCTACAGTCAGCGTGTGCTCTGATACCATCGTGTAGCGACCAGACCTCAAACGGTCCAATCTCTATGCTCAGGTGTCATCCCTGGATCAGTAATGCTGACACCACATAGTACTTGAAAGATTTATAACAGAGTAGCAATCACACACTTATCACATCGAGTGTCTCAAAAGAGAACTTATTACAATAAATATGGCTTAAGGCCATCTAATAACGATAACATCGGAAGGCTTGGAAGGTAAGTGAGTCCATCAACTCCAACGGCATCACTAAGTATAGAACCACGACCTAAAAGGCACCTTACTCGTCGTCTGAAAAGTTTGCAACATGAACGTTGCAGCCCGAAACGGGTCAGCACATGGAATATGCTGGCAATGTAACACATAGAGAGCAATGAAAGAATAAGACTATATTATATGCATATTTGGCTGGTGGAAAGCTCTATGGTTACAGTTTTGCGTAAAGCCAATTTTTCCCTACTGTAAAGGAATAAATTTTATTTAACTATCATGGTAGTTGTTAAACATTGAGAGTGTAGACACGCTCTCAATCCCAATTAAACGTCATCATTAAAACCCAACAAAATTATTTAGAGTAACATGATGAGATTCACATGATAATCCAAGTACTAGATACTCAAGATGTCCATAACCGGGGACACGGCTAACCATGATTAGTTTATACACTCTGCAGAGGTTTGCGCACTTTTCCCCACAAGACTCGATCTCCTCCGTTGGGATTCTCGCACTACATGGTGTTTGAGAAACGGATGACAAAGACATAGTCTTTCAGAAGCGCTAGCACCTTACGAACGGGTAGACCATACCAACCTACATCCCCTACATTTGCTAGTCTACCACTATAAGAGTTCGCATGACTTAGTCAACTATGCTAGAGCCCATAGTAGCTTGTGGCTGCACATGGAAGTTTCTAGTATGAATAATCTCATGATCCCTTTGAGCTTGGGTGGCGGACAAAAAGAAAAATAGGCAATCGCTGGAATAACCAGGTGCCTCAATCCACCTAGATGTGTATTTAAGTTGCCACCTTAGATAAACCATTGATTTAACAAACTCACATCTGTCATGGATATCACTCACCCAATCCACGTCTACTAGCATAGCATGGCAAAATAACCAAACGTAGAAGTAACTCCCAAAGGTTTGAATATAAAATAGGTAATAGGTACTTCCTCATCTACTTCCAAAAAGCCCACAATTTAATTAGATCCTAATCATGCAATGTGTGAGGATTGATCTAATGCAGTAAAAACTGGGTAATAGGAAGTATGATCAAAGTGTTACTTGCCTTGCTAATGATCCGCAAAACCTAGTGATTCAAAGTAACAAGCGGCGCACTCCGGGTACTCTAGAGCAAACAAACAAGCATACAATAAGTACTCTACTAATGCACAGGTAAAACTCAAATAAGATAACTAACCAGATAGTTCAACTTAAGAACTCCGATTTGCAAAAAGAATCAAATCGAATGAAGCAACGAAAGACAAACGGCAAAAGAAACAAGCTTCGCTTACTATTCTGGATCTAGGTCAAGTTTTACAGAGGCAAAAACTTGTTTGAGTTGGTTAAACGGAAAGAGGGTTTCGATACGAAACTCCAGGCGCTTGAATCGCATGATTCCGATAAACGAGCAAAAAGTTAAACTAAAACGAAAATCGGATCAGGAATCGCGATCAGAAAAATCGCGGATTAAATCTGAGAAAAAGAAAAACGACGAACAGATTAACGAACTAACGTTCATTATCTGGAACTAAACGATAAACGCGTTCGTTAAAACGAACGAAGGAGCGAACACTCGCTAAATAAATAAACCAGAAAAAAACTGATCTATTTAAAAAACGAAAACTAGGGTTTTCTAAAAAAACCAAACCGGTTTCTCTCAGAAAACCAGGCGGCGGGGCGGCTACCTCGGCTCGGGCTCCAGGCGGCGGTGGTGGCGATGCGGGGCGGCGTAGCAGCGGCGGTGGCGGCGGCGGTAGGCAACGTGCGGCATGTGGCGGGGCGGCGGCAGCAGCGCAAGCGGCGGGGGCTGGCTGCGGTGCGGGGCGGCGGGGTGAGGAGAGGGCGGCGGCAGGGCGGCTATTTAAGAGAAGGAGGGGGCTGACTTGGGGAGGGGGTTGGGCGGCGGCGAGGCGTCTCCAGCTCGGACTCCTCCCGAGTCCGGCGGCTACTCGAGCGGGAGGCGGCGGTGGCTGGGCCGGCCTGTCTCGGTTGGGCCCTTGGCCCAGTCGGGCGCGGGTTTTTTTTAAAACAATTTCGCTCAAACTAAAAAAATCTAGAAAAATAAATAAAAATCTTAAATTGCCAAAACAAATTTTCACCGTCTAATAAAATATTAAGAACTGGATGAACATTTTTTTGGTCCTAAATGCAATTTTTGAAAACGTGCAATTTTTCCTAAATTCAAATAAAACCACGAAAACTCCAGAATAAAACCCTATTTGATTTTTTATTAAATCCTCAATATTTATTTATTTTGGGAAAGTCATTTTATTCCCTCTCTCATATTTTGATATTAGAAATAATTGAAGATAAAATAAATCAAATCAAATGACCCTATTTTCAAAATTTGAGAAAACTCAAATATGAAAATAACGAAATCCTCAACTCTCTTTGAGGGTCCTTGAGTCGCGTAGAATTTCTAGGATCAACCAAATGCAATAAAATATGATATGCAATGATGTTCTAGTGTATAACATTCCAAATTGAAAATTTGGGATGTTACAGTTTAACATGGTGCACTCATCTTGCATGTTTAACAACTCTAAAATTGGGTTTAGGGCAGAACAGCACCAAATCTAAAATATGCATATGGGGATTTACCGGAATTGTTGTTCGTTGTTTCTGACCTCATTTAAACTTTCCTAGATAGGTAGTTTTGTTTTGCTTCACCCCTTGCCATGCTAAACAACATTGAATATTGTTGAGTGCATAAACGATATCGAACTAAATAACTTGTTGTGGTGTTTCATCAATATGCAACTCGCTGCATATTGATCTCCACTTAATTTGTAGAATTGCTTGTGCACTTTGCCATGCCATGGCTCATTAATCCGGACATGCATCATACTTGGTTATGCATCATGTCATGCTTATGTGGTGGTTGTTTACTATGTTGTTTGCTTCTTTCTGGTGTTGCCTCTTTGGGTTAGTTCCGATAACGTCGCGTTTGTGAGGATCCGTTCAACTACGTCCGTTTGTCTTCTTCATGGACTCGTTCTTCTTCCTTGCGGGATTTCACGCAAGATGACCATACCCTCGAAATCACTTCTATCTTTGCTTGCTAGTTGCTCGCTCTTTTGCTATGCTGCGCTACCTACCACTTGCTATATCATGCCTCCCATATTGCCATGTCAAACCTCTAACCCCACCTTGTCCTAGCAAACCGTTGTTTGGCTATGTTACCGCTTTGCTCAGCTCCTCTTATAGCGTTGCTAGTTGTAGGTGAAGATGAAGTTTGTTCCATGTTGGAATATGGTTATGTTGGGATATCACAATATCTCTTATTTTAATTAATTCACCTATATACTTGTTCCACTCTTGCCGCCCTAGATTTTGTCATACCGGTGTTATGTTCCTTGATTTTGCGTTCCTTACACGGTTGGGGGAATGGGACCCCCTTGACAGTTCGCTTTGAATAAAACTCCTCCAACAAGGCCCAACCTTGCTTTTACCATTTTCCACCTAAGCCTTTTTCCCTTGGGTTCTGAAGACTCAAGGGTCATCTTTATTTTAAACCCTCGGGCCAGTGCTCCTCTGAGTGTTGGTCCAACCTGTCAGCAGCCGGTGGCCACCAGGGGCAACTCTGGGTTGGCCTACCGGAATCTTGGACAATCCGGTGTGCCCTGAGAAGGAGATATGTGCAGCTCCTCTCGGGATTTGTGGGCACATTCGGTGGCTTTGCTGGTCTTGTTTTACCATTGTCGAAATGTCTTTCAACCGGGATTTCGAGCCTGATCGGGTCTTCCTGGGAGAAGGAATATCCTTTGTTGACCGTGAGAGCTTGTGATGGGCTAAGTTGGGACACCCCTGCAGAGGTTTGAACTTTCAAAAGCAGTGCCCGCGGTTATGGGCAGATGGGAATTTTTGGATGTCCTGTTGTAGAAAACTTGAAACTTAACTTATTTAAAATGCATCAATCACGTGTGTAGCCGTGATGGAATCTTTCCGGCGGAGTCCGGGAAGTGAACACGGTTTTGGTGTTATGCTTGAACGTAAGTAGTTTCAGGATCACTTCTTGATCACTTCTAGTTCACGGCCGTGCTTTGCTTCTCTTCTCGCTCTCATTTGCGTAAGTTAGCCACCATATATGCTAGTGCTTGTTGCAGCTCCACCTCACCACATTTTCCTACCCATAAGCTTAAATAGTCTTGATCACGAGGGTGTGAGATTGCTGAGTCCCTATGGCTCACAGATTACTTCCAAGAGTTGCAGGTGCCGATGATAACCGTGCAAATGACGCAACCGAGCTCAAGTGGGAGCCTGATGAAGTTCGTGTTCATTGTGTTGTTTCATTTTTCAGTTGATCAGTAGTGGAGACCAGTCAAGGTGATCGGGGATCTATTGCATTAGGGGTTGTCTTTCTTTATTTGGTTCCGTACTCGGACCTTGATTGTATTCTGGATGATGTAATGCTATAATTATGTATTGTGTGAAGTGGCGATTGTAAGCCAACTCTTTATCTCTCTCTAATTTAGTACATGGGATGTGTAAAGATTACCCCTCCTGCGACATGCCTTCAATGCGGTTATGCCTCTAAGTCATGCTCCGACACGTGGGAGATATAGCCGCATCGTGGGTGTTACAAGTTGGTAATCAGAGCCTTCCCCGACTTAGGAGCCCCCTGCTTGATCGAATCGCTGGCGTTGTTGAGTCTAGAAAAATGTTTTGAGTCTTTTAGGATTATATATATCGGAGAGTAGGATTCTTTTTACTCCTCAGTCCCTTCTTCGCTCTGGTGAGGCCTCCTGACGTAGAGTTTTGACTCTTCTCTTCTTAAATTTCACTAAAAAAATTTAGGATCACGCGGGTATCTTTGAATCGTTCCGATGGTTTTGTGACGAGAGCATTGTTCTTGGTGCCTCCTGACATTTAGGGGTTGTGGCAGTGTCCCGGGGAGTTGAGCTCCGAGGTGCTGTCGTCACAATTTTATCGTTGCAGTTCTGGAATACCTGAGTTCGCCGACATCGAAAATCTCTTTTATGCAATTGTTGGTGATATAACCTCGACGCCACCCAGTACTGGGGCGGGAGTTCGGGAGTATTGCCATAACTTGTATAACGGATGCTTTTTGAAGGTTGAGGTAAAAGATTTCCGAAGATTTCTTGGTTATGTGTTGAAGGATGGATATAGTTGGATGTAGGATTTGCTAGTTTTGGGTGGGATATTATGCTTCCCCTGTATCCCCAACACCTGATTGCATAACCAGAAAGTTTCGGGAGTTTATAAGTGGGAATTCAAGTATCTCCTAGAATATCTTTCCAACAGACACATGATACGATATGGGATCTATCATATGTTTGTTTCTGGCTTATTCGGTAAGCCAATCCTTTGTTTTATTTTGGTTTGTGGTATTCGAGTTGCTTCGAAGTCAAATGTTGATTCCATACATTTCTGAAGTGGTGTTCTCATATTTCTATGAGAATGCTAATCCTTTTCGATCATCGAGATTGTCATGCCAATTCGTTTTTCAACTGGCGTGTTCCTCTTCAAGTGAATCCGATCATTTCAACATCCGCAAGATCAACTCTAAGTTTTCTCAACGGTGTTTGCTTCGAGGACTAAGATTTCTTAATCAAGTATCCATCTTATGGATGTGAAGACTCTTCATTCTTGTCTTTCAATGTTTTACCCGGCGGTTCTCATGAAGATGCTCTACTCGTGCATCAATCTCCATTATTTTCTTCTCCAGTGGATTCAATTCAAGTTTTTTTTGGTGTTGATCATATTCCTTTCTTTGTTTCAGATGCTTTCCCATGCCGTTGCACCTATTAATCTTTCACTTCTCGTTATTCAATTGTTTCGGAGTGCTGAAGATATCTCGAAGATTCATGTTTCCACTGTGCATTCGATCAACCTATTCTGAGGTGGTTATCTCATTCAAGCCATTTAATTCAACCGGTGCAATCTCTCTTTTCAAGCAACCTCTTCAATGGTGTGTCTTTCGAGTGTGCCCTAACGCACAGGTCTTCTCCCAGGATCTTACCTGACTCGTCTTATTTTCTCGGAGTTACTCTCAAATTATTTTCCAAGTTTGACGTAAGAATGAATTATCATCAGTCATATGTCTTCCTCCAAGATCTTTCAAATTCTTTTCATCATTTGTTCGACCTTTCTAATTTTCATTCCGGAGTACCTCAAAAAAATTCATGGTGGTGCTTCTCATCGTCGTTCTCAACATTTGAAGACCGAAGAAGAGTTTTTCCTCCATATCTTATCCGTTTGCTCAGAGACTCGTGATTCTAGCTTGATGCCATCCTCTCATAATTGTTTTCAATTATGACAATTCTTTTCATCCTTCCGGAGCAATTCAGGAGTCTTTGCAGTTTGATTCTTCGAAGCCCATCATTTCAGAAGACTTATTCATTCTCAGCTTTCAGCTATCGTTCTCCAAATCTTACCGGTGCATCATTCAAGTACTCTCTTATCAGCTCTTGATCTCTTCATTCTCTTGTATCTAAATTTCCCCAAGTATCTTTGTTCATTTTCAAATTCTTACCGGTGACTCATCTCCTTTCTTCGTTCATTTTCAATTCTTATGGTGGTTCATTCAAGATTCTCTTCCTTCGTTTATCATATCAATTCATTCGTTGTTTCAATCCTACCGGTGGTTCGTTGAAGACCTTTCCAAGTTTGCGCAATATCTATCTTAATCCTGTCTACGAGAATAAGTAGTTTGCCAAATCTGTGGCTTGCCATCAATCTAAATTGGTGAAGGATGCGCATAATGTAATTCTTATTATTGTTTCATACAAGTGATCTAATTTCTTCTTTCCGGAGTGGTTCATCATATCACATTCTCGGTTCGAGATGCTTTATCTTTTCTTCTGGAGTTCTAAGTTTCCACTTTATCTCGCTGCAAAGCTCCATCCAATCATTGCAAGGCTTAAATATTATTCTTTTCATCTTTCCATTCGCTTGAGCATTCTTTTATTACCAGAGTTCTCATGATGGCTCAACTTGCTGGTTCGTCAAGGATTCCTTCCATTCTTCATTTGTCCTCAAGATTTCTCTCGGAGTTAAAATCCGCCGAGCTATATTTCAAATTTTCTTCATCTTACATTCCAAAGTGCAATCTTTCTACCATTATCTTTTGAGGTGGTCTTATATCATTCTTAACAATTTTCCTTCGTGTTTCATGATTCGCAAGTTGTCACGGATGAGATATGTAAACCCATCATTTTTTCGTTCATGAGATCCTTTTCAACCAATCAATCCCTTCATTGGAGTTATCTTGTGTCATATTTCACCTAAAGCTTTCAGTAAGGATTGTTGCTAATTATGGTCCTTATAAATGACCCAAGTTCTTCATTTATCCTTCCGGTGAGATAAGCTTCTCATCTCCTTGTTGATATCAATCCAATCTATCGTTTCCGTCAGTTGCAGAATTTCACCTCAGTTTTGAGACGTTTTCCATAAGCCCACAACAAGCTTACTCTTTTCGTTGTTGGTTTTCCAACAACTCCGTTCGACCCTTCTCCTAAGGATGCCTTTTCAAGCTCAATTGTGGCAGAAGTTGGCATTTTCTTCTCCATTCTTTATTTCAATTATCTATGTTCTATTCTTTCTCCCGGAGGCTTTGTGATGTTGCTCTTTTCAATCATCATCTTGAATGGTGAGGATCGTGTTCTTTTCGTGCTTATCTATTTAACCAGAGTCTTGTGTCATCTCTTCAAGTTCTTTTCATCGTATCAAGTCTCGCATCTCTTTTCAACCGGACTGTTGTCGTAATTGATCCTTATCGTTCCTTGTACATCTCGTTCTACCGGAGTGCTTGCATGTACGTCTTGTTCATTGCAACCATTTTCTCATGTCTTTCAACCTATAGGGTTCTCGTGATGTTCCTTGTTCCTCTTTTCTAACGGAGTATTCTAAACTTCATTCATCTCCGTTATATTCTGTTCTCGAAATGGTGTAAACTTTCAAGGTTCTTTGGTTTCACTTATTTGTCAAAGAATCAACTTAGTTTTACCTCTTCTCTTCCTCTTCCTTTTCTCTTTGGTGCCATCCTAGATCTCGAGACAAGATCCTCTCGTAGTTGTGGAGTGTTGTGACGCCTCGAGACCGATGCGCCAGGTGTCTTCCAGTTATTCGCCGTCGTTGCCATGTCATTCGCTTGCGTGTTGCATATTTCCATGTCATCATCCGCATTGCATCTGCGTGTTTTCGAAACTTGCATTCATCAGGGTTCCCCCAGTTCCGTCCGTTGCCCGTTCTGAGCCCAGACACAGTTGCACGCGCCCGCGGCACATCCGAGATATTATTTTATAAGTGGCCGGAAAAGGTTCTCGGAATGGGTTGAAAGTTGGCATGCGGTGTTGTTATGTTGTAGGTAGGCCGCCTGCCATGTTTCATCGCATTCGGAGTCCGTTTGATGCCCCAACGATTATCTATAGCGGCAATAGTAGCCGGTCTTTCGTCGGAAGTTTCGGTCTCCGAAACCGCTGACGGGTCTCTCTCTCTCTTCTCTCATCATAAGGCCTTCTGCACAGTCCTCTACCCACCACCAGGACCAACCTAACCTCTCTCGTCAGACCGTGGCACTCCTCGCGCGCGCGTCTGAAAGTTGTCCCGGACCCGACCCGCACAGTCGTCACCGTTGGGTCCGGATCATCCCCAAACATCTACAAAACGTCTCCGTTTTGTTAATTGGACTTCCTAACATATTTTTTCTCGACCGCCCGGTTACGATCGGAGGGACGAGGTAGCCCCTACCCAAAAATCTACATGCTATATATGTATTAGTCCAACCCTAAAATCAAGGAGAGTTGTCCCATCATTCCTCCTCGCCGCCGCCACACTCAAACCCCCACCTCGGGATCCACCCAGATCCCCTTCTGCTCGATCTCCCCTGCCACCAGCGACCGAGCCAGTCCTCTCGATCCACATCACAACCGCCCTCCTCTGCTCGTTCTTCTGCGAGCACTCGAGGCTCTGTCCTCCCGAGCATACCTGCGAGGCAAGTCCCAACCCCGCCGTCCTCGTCTTCCCGCGTGGCCAACCACCCCGGCCAGCCTCCAACCTCCAGCAGGACGACCCCGTCGCCGCTCCTCCCCTGCTCCCTTCCCCGTTCTCTTCGCTCAAGCTCCCTCTGACTCACCCGTCTCCCTCTCTCTCTCTGATGTGACCACATGAGAAGAAGCACCCTCGCCGGAGCAAGCACGTCCCCAAATCCGGACCCCTTCGACACCCCCTCGCCGGATACGGTTGTCCCCGGCTCGTCAAACCCCACCGAAGTCGCCGCCCCGTTTCTGCCTCTGTCTGCCCGCTCCTCGCCGGAGTGCCTTGCAGCGTCTCGCCTCCCGCAGCCGTCCTCATCCACGCCCTCAAGGAACCGAGCGAGGACCTCGCCTCCCGGACCCGCTTCCTCTGCTTTGCCCCAAGCTACGTCCTTGCCGGATTCGCGCTCGTCGGTCTCCCCGTCGCGCCAAGTCCCTGCGCCTCATCAACGAGCGACCGCTAGTGGGCTCTAGGCCTAGCATCGCTAGCAGCCTCCCAGATCCGCTGGCCCACCGCTCTGCTTCCCCTTCGGCCCGTTGGCCCAACATGAGAAGCCACCATTTTCCCCCGCCCTGTGCGTTGCATACTATCCTGCGCCCTGCAATTTCAGCCCAGTGTGTTTTTTTCCTTGTCTGCGTTTTAGCAATTAATCCGAAGACTGCAGTTTTTATAGAAAGGTCCCTAAACTTCATGCATATAATAACTTAATAATCGTGCATCGGTTTAAAATGATTTATATATGAAACTTGCTTAGAATTTTGTCTAGATTCATAATATCCAACTTTCATCTATGTTTGAAATGTTTAAAATGTCGTTTGGTTAAATTTTCTCCTATGCCATGCTAAAATGGTTTATTTCATAACTAAATAACTGTAGCTCGGTTTCTAATAAACTTTATATGTAAATGGGGTAGAAATATGCCTAGTTTAACATGGTGCACTCATCTTGTATGTTTAACAACTCTAAAATTGGGTTTAGGGCAGAACAGCACCAAATCTAAAATATGCATATGGGGATTTACCAGAATTGTTGTTCATTGTTTCCGACCTCATTTAAACTTGCCTAGATAGGTAGTTTTGTTTTGCTTCACCCCTTGACATGCTAAACAACATTGAATATTGTTGAGTACACAAACGAGATCAAACTAAATAACTTGTTGTGGTGTTTCGTCAATATGCAATTCGTTGCATATTGATCTCCACTTAATTTGTAGAATTGCTTGTGCACTTTGCCATGCCATGCCTCATTAATCCGGACATGCATCATACTTGGTTGTGCATCATGTCATCCTTATGTGGTGGTTGTTTACTATGCTGTTTGCTTCTTTCTGGTGTTGCCTCTTTGGGTTAGTTCCGATAACGTCGCGTTTGTGAGGATCCGTTCGACTACGTCCGTTTGTCTTCTTCATGGACTCGTTCTTCTTCCTTGCGGGATTTCAGGCAAGATGACCATACCCTCGAAATCACTTCTATCTTTGCTTGCTAGTTGCTTGCTCTTTTGCTATGCTGCGATACCTACCACTTGCTATATCATGCCTCCCATATTGCCATGTCAAACCTCTAACCCACCTTGTCCTAGCAAACCGTTGTTTGGCTATGTTACCTCTTTGCTCAGCCCCTCTTATAGCGTTGCTAGTTGCAGGTGAAGATGAAGTTTGTTCCATGTTGGAACATGGTTATGTTGGGATATCACAATATCTCTTATTTTAATTAATGCACCTATATACTTGGTAAAGGGTGGAAGGCTCGGCCTTATGCCTGGTGTTTTGTTCCACTCTTGCCGCCCTAGATTCCGTCATACCGGTGTTATGTTCCTTGATTTTGCGTTCCTTACATGGTTGGGGGAATGGGACCCCCTTGACAGTTCGCTTTGAATAAAACTCCTCCACCAAGGCCCAACTTTGCTTTTACCATTTTCCACCTAAGCCTTTTTCCCTTGGGTTCTGCAGACTCAAGGGTCATCTTTATTTTAAACCCCCGGGCCAGTGCTCCTCTGAGTGTTGGCCCAACCTGTCAGCAGCCGGTGGACACCAGGGGCAACTCTGGGCTGGCCTACCGGAATCTTGGACAATCCGGTGTGCCCTGAGAACGAGATATGTGCAGCTCCTATTGGGATTTGTCGGCACATTCGGGCGGCTTTGCTGGTCTTGTTTTACCATTGTCGAAATGTCTTATAACCGGGATTCTAAGCCTGACCGGGTCTTCCTGGGAGAAGGAATATCCTTCCTTGACCGTGAGAGCTTGTGATGGGCTAAGTTGGGACACCACTGCAGGGTTTTGAACTTTCGAAAGCCGTGCCCGCGGTTATGGGCAGATGGGAATTTGTTAATGTCCGATTGTAGAAAACTTGAAACTTAACTTATTTAAAATGCATCAACCGCGTGTGTAGCCGTGATGGTCTCTTTCCGACGGAGTTTGGGAAGTGAACACAGTTCTGGTGTTATGCTTGAACGTAAGTAGTTTCAGGATCACTTCTTGATCACTTCTAGTTCACGACCGTGCTTTGCTTCTCTTCTCGCTCTCATTTGCGTAAGTTAGGCACCATATATGCTAGTGCTTGCTACAGCTCCACCTCACTACCTTTTCCTACCCATAAGCTTAAATAGTCTTGATCGCGAGGGTGTGAGATTGTTGAGTCCCTGTGGCTCATAGATTACTTCCAATAGTTGCAGGTGCCGATGATAACCGTGGAGGTGACGCAACCGAGCTCAAGTGGGAGCCCGATGAAGTTCGTGTTTGTTGTGTTGTTTCGTTTTTCCGTTGATCAGTAGTGGAGCCCAGTCGGGGCGATCGGGGATCTATTGCATTAGGGGTTGTCTTTCTTTATTTGGTTCCATAGTCGGACCTTGATTGTATTCTGGATGATGTAATGCTATAATTATGTATTGTGTGAAGTGGCGATTGTAAGCCAACTCTTTATCCCTCTCTTATTTAGTACATGGGATGTGTAAAGATTACCTCTCTTGCGACATGCCTACAATGCAGTTATGCCTCTAAGTCATGCTCCGACACATGGGAGATATAGCTGCATCGTGGGTGTTACACTATAAGAGGGGCTGAGCAAAAGAGGTAACATAGAAAAACAACGGTTTGCTAGGAAGGTGGGTTAGAGGCTTGACATGAAAATATGGGAGGCATGATAACCAAGTGGTAGGTAGCGCGACATAGCGATAGAACGAACAACTAGCAAGCAAAGATAGAAGTGATATCGAGGGTAATGGTCATCTTGCCTGAAATCCCGCAAGGAAGAAGAACGACTCCATGAAGAAGACAAACAGACGTAGCCGAACGAATCCTCACAACTCCAGAGCGAAACTGAAGCTAACGAGAGAAGCAAACCGGAAAGAAGCAAGCAACAAGGTAAACCAACAAGCATAAGCATGGAATGACGCACAAACAAGTATGATGCATGATCGGTTTAAATATGCATGGCATGGCAAAGTGCACAAACAATACTACAAATTAAGTGGAGCTCAATATGCAACGAGTTGCATATTGACGAAACACCACATCAATTGTTCAGTTCTCTCTCGTTTATGTACCCAACAATACTAAATGTTATTAAACATGGCAAGGGGTGAAGCATAAGTAAACTAACTATCTAGGCAAGTTTAAATGAGGCCGGAACAACAAACAATAATTCCAGAAAATCCTCATATGCAATTTATGGATTTGGTAATGTTCTGCCCTAAACCATATTTTGGAGTTGTTAAACATGCAAAGTAATGCCAGCATGTTAAACTATGCATTTTTCGACCCCATTTGAATAAAAAAGTTTATTTAAATCCAAGCTACGATTAATTAGTTATGAAATAAAACATTTTAACATGGCATTATGCAAAATAAACACAAACAACATTTTGAACATTTTAAGCATGGATGAAAGTTGCATATTATGAAACTAGATGAAATTCTAAGCATTTTCTATATATAAAACATTTTAAACCGATGCACGGTTTGTGAGCTATTACATGCATGAAGTGCAAGGGTTTTTCTGTAAAAAACAGGTTTCTCTGGATTAATAGGTAAAACGTCCAGAATGAAAAAAAAACGATGCGGGCCGAAACTGTTGGCCCGACAGCGGAAAAAAATAGGAGGGCGCTTGGGGGCTGCTCAACCATCGGCCTCGACCCGGCTCAGTGGAGAAGGAGGTAGGCCCGCAGTTGGTCTTGCAGATCTTGGCCGCGGGGAGGCTGCAGCGGGCCGACCCACGAAGACAAGGCGAAGGCGCGGCCCACGTGGGCGAGGAGGAAGCCCTCGTGCTCTGCTCGCACGAGGATGAGGCAGGAGGTCAACGCACTGGCGACTGGCGAGGGGACGGCGCTCCGGTGGCGGGGCTGGCCCGTAGACGGTGGGGATGGGTATATCCGGCGATGGGGATCCCGGATCCGGCCGGAGGAGGCGTTGGGGACACGGCAACCACGGCGACTGCGAGCACGACGGCGGCGTTCATGGCGACGGCGACTTGCTGCGAGAGAGAGAGAGAGAGAGAGAGAGAGAGAGAGAGAGAGAGAGAGAGCTAGTGAGGCATGGGAGAAGAAGGGCGGCGAGGTCGGGGCTCGCCATGGCAGTGGTGCTCGCCGGCAGGAGGCCAAGCGGCGGGGACGCGAGGGAGGGGAGATCAGAGCTCTCTCGATCCGAATTAGAGGCGGCGGCGCGCGCGCTGGTCGGGCACGAGCGGCTGCATGGTTCGGCCCACGGCGGGTCGGTTGCAGGCTTTGTAGGCCCGGTGTAGTGGGAGGCGGCTGGGGGATGCGGGGAGGCCATGTGGCACATGGGGATTGGCCGCGGGCGACGTTGGGTGGCGGAGGAGCCAATCGGGGGGCGCCAAGTGGCGATGGAGGGCTGGATCTCGCCGGAATTTGAGGAGGGGGGTTGGCTGTGGCTGGAGGCGGCAGATCCAAGGGGAACGGGGGTCTAGGGGTAGGGGAAGAGTATGGTAGCCCATTTTGGAAGGGGGTGTCGGTGTCAAAACCGGCGGATCTCGGGTAGGGCATCCCGAACTGTGCGTCTAAGGCTGATGGTAACATGAGGCGGGGGACACAATGTTTACCCAGGTTCGGGCCCTCTCGATGGAGGTAATACCCTACTTCCTTCTTGATTGATCTTGATGATATGAGTATTACACGAGTTGATCTACCACGAGATCGTAGAGGCTAAACCCTAGAAGCTAGCCTATGATTATGATTGTTGTTGTCCTATGGACTAAACCCTCCTGTTTATATAGACACCGAAGGGGTCTAGGGTTACACAGAGTCGGTTACAAGGGAGGAGATCTACATATCCGAATTGCCAAGCTTGCCTTCCACGCAAAGGAGAGTCCCACCCGGACACGGGACGCAGTCTTCAATATTGTATCTTCATAGTCCAACAGTCCGGCAAAAGTATATAGTCCGGCTGTCCGAGGACCCCCTAATCCAGGACTCCCTTAGTAGCCCCTGAACCAAGCTTCAATGACGATGAGTCCAGCGCGCAAATTTTCTTCAGCATTGCAGGGCGGGTTCCTTCTCCGAATACTCCATAGAAGATTTTGAACACAAGGATCGTGTCCGGCTCTGCAAAACAAATTCCACATACCACCGTAGAGAGTATATTATTCCACAAATCTAATCTACTGACAACTTTTCATAACGTGACGTCCTGCCGTGGCCCGGTCATTAGGAACCATTTTCCCCTGCCTGCCACTACACGTGTTGCGAGGCGGTTTTATTGGCACGTCTTGTCGAAGCAGAGATCGTGTTCCCCTTATCACAGGATTCTCATCAACACGGATATGGGTAACCCAACCATGCCATCAATCGCGGCGCTTGGGGAATAAGCGATTTTATGGGGTAAGTAGGGAGGCGCACAGTTTCTACCGCCTTTATAAAGGGACAAGGATTCCTCTTTTTCACCCACGCCTTCTTCTTCCCCTGCCCATCCATTCTCGCGCACTCGAGCTCCAGCGCCCAAGTTCTCATCTTCTCCGCAAAGCCATTCCGAACATGTCCAGAGCGGGAGGAAAGTGGATGGTCTCCTCCGTTACGGAGGATAACATTACGAAGCTCCGAGAAGCCGGATACCTGGCTGCAGACATCGCACACCGGCTCCCAGACGTGGGGCAGATCGTCCTTACTCCAGAAACCCATGAGAGGGTTGTATTCCTCACCCACTTCGTCTGCGGACTGGGATTTCCCCTACACCCATTTGTCCGTGGGCTCATGTTCTACTGCGGGCTGGACTTCCATGATCTGCCCCCCAATTTCATCCTCAACATCTCAGCGTTTATCGTCGTGTGCGAGGCCTTCCTCCGCATCAAACCCCACTTCGGCCTGTGGCTGAAGACCTTCAACGTGAAACCGAAGGTGGTGGTAGGCCAGCAAGTGGAGTGCGGAGGCGCCATGGTGGGCAAAATGCCCAACGCCACCTGGCTCGAAGGCTCCTATGTGGAGACCGTGAAGGGGTGGCAATCGGGGTGGTTCTACATCACCGAGCCGCGCGACACCAACTGGGTGGTAGCCCTCGAATTTTGATCCGGCAACCCCACGCGGCTCACCTCCTGGAAAGAGAAGGGCCTATCCTGGGGTGCATCTGTGGAGCTGACCGGACTCCAGAGCTGCATTAAAAATATGACAAGCAAGAAAATCAAGCTTGTCAACGTCGTCCAGGTCATGCTCTTCCGTCGGATCCTTCCGTGTCAAAGACAGGCATTCAATATGTGGGAGTTCGACCCGGCCAAGCACCAGACGCTGCGAGAACTTTTCGACACGACGCACAAAGACGTCTGGAAGGTGTTGTTCAAGGCCGCCGAGGTACCTCCTCCCCTTACCGAGGATCACGGACTCAGCGCAAAGTGCCCTGCCAATCCGGTAAGCTCTTTATATCTCGTAAGATGTTCCTTTCCCTAGTATAATCATGTGAGGGATCTGAGCCTCCATGCCATTTTAACAGGACTGGGTAGCGACAGTGGAGCGGATCGATTATCCGGCCCCACTGCCCGAAGATCCAGCAATGGATCTCTTAACAGAGATGCTGGTTCCGGCGCCCTATGAGGCGCCAGAGAAGAAGGCCAAGAAGAAGGCCGCGGGGACCAGGAAAAGTCTCCGGCGCAAGGTTGTATCGGACTCATTGTCCGAAAACACCAAGGCGCACTCATCCCAGGAAAACGAGGAGGAGGAAGAGGAAAGTCCCCCCCCCAACCGGGGGGGGGGGACAAGAAAAGGAAGGCCGCCCCATCTGGGGAGGCCGAAGGGTCCAAGAAGGGAAGGACCCTCCTTCCGGACCACTCCACAACAGCCATTTACAGCGACGAGGAGTGGTTGCCCAAGGACAAGCCTCTGGCGAAGTCATAAGTATCCGAATACTATAATAGTTCTGGTATGTTTTGTTTTATTGCTTATTATCATGTCAAACATGATCATGCAGTCCATCCAAAGCCCATATCGACGTATCCTCTTCGAATGAGTCTTTGGGCCAGTTGGCGATGAACGGCGATTCACTCCCGACAGCCACCTCCCCCCGGCCAACGGACGACATCGAGGTGTTGTCTCAAAGGGCACCGGACCAAGGGGAGATAATTCTGGAGGCGCCCCAAGGCGACATCCCAGATGCTGGGCGCATGGGGGGTAAGACTCCCATGGGTTCTAATGACGGGGGCCTCAGCAAGTTCGGCCCCCAGCCGGATACTACGCTAGAACTTCTAGTGGTTCTGGATTCTGTCAGGCGCCCCCTCGCTAAGGGGGATGAGCCGTCTGTGTCGATGGCCTTTGTCCTCCAGAGGCATCGGACAACTTGCTGGAAGCGCTTCGTGGTGCTTCCATTGACGAAGAGCATCACGCCATCATGAGTGCGGTGGTCGGGAAGGTTCGGTCCGCCAAAAGCGGATTGACCGAAGCCTGTGCCAGCCTCCTAACAGGCTTTGAGGTAAGTAATCAAATTGTGAGAATATATCACAGCATAGACAGTAGCCCCTGATGCTCTGTTTGGTGTTCGCAAAGAAAGGACGAACAGAGGATAAAATAACAATAACAGGAGTCTAATCAGAATATGTCTATGTGAATAAGCAGGCTTCGCTGCTAGCCGCTGCCGCTCTACTGTGAAGGTCTCCGAACTGAGGCGGGACCTTGAGCGGTCCGAGGAAGAGCTCGGCCTTACCAAGAGGCAGCTCGAAGAGAACAAAGGTAAGTGATACCCTGTCTGTATATTGATAAAGAAAAAAGTGGTTATTAGATCATAGGGTCATCATGAATTTTGCTAGCGGCCACGACCGAAGTGGTGGCCCTGAAGAAGGCTTGTCTGAGGCCGAAGGCAGAGCGGCCGAAGAGCGCATCGAGCGCGAGAAGCAAGAGGCCCAAGTCGGCGAGGTTCAGCAAGAGCTTCAGGATTTTGTCAAGAAATACGAGTCCTTGGAGCATGACTCTAAGACGCAGGGGTCCGAGCTTACCAAGGCCCTCGAGAACACACAAAAAGCCAAGGCCAAAGCCCAAAAGGCCCTCCAGGAGATTCAGGCGGTCAAGAAGATAGCGGCGGGTAAGGCATTCATTATGCAAAGCAAGCATGTGAAGGAGACTTTTCTTTTACTTACCTGAATTCGGAGCTCTCTAGGAGCGTTCGTAGATCTACCAAGCAGCGTATCGGATGCTGTGGAGTTCTACCGGGCCGAGGAAGGGAGCTCGACAGAAATGTTGTTCTGGTCTCAATATACTGGGACCGAACATCCGATGCCCTTGAGCGACCAGCTGAACCAACTAGTCGAGCTTCACAAGGAGGCCGAACTAGCCATGAAGGGTCTCATAGTCCGGATGTGGCCTGGCGAGCCCCTCCCTGGCAGCTACTTCGGCCTGGTAAAGCGGCTTGTGAATGCCTGCCCACGGTTTGAAGTCATAAAGCGGTCCATCTGCATTGAAGGTGCGCAGGGCTTTTGCCTGTGTGAAAGTGCATTGGGCGAAGATGGACGCCAAAAAGCTGGTGAAGGAGGGGCCACCGGAGGGCAAGGAGCATCGCCACCCCGAAAATTATTATGACAATGTCCTGAAGGGTGCCTGCCTTGTGGCGGAGGAATGTGCTAAGGATGTAATATTTGAATGAATGTACTCATGTGATCCTGTAATATGAAAACGAGTTCATGTGTGCTATACAACGCTTGTCGATTTAAAATATTACCTTCTGTGCGGCCGTTTATAAAATCTGAGAGTTGGCCAATCGTCGGCTTCTGCCCCCATGTAACTAGTACTGAGGTGTTCGAGATAAATCTGAAACACTCTTTTCCAAAAAATTGGTCCTTTAAGGAGGTGTTTAGCGCAGCGAACAAGGCAATCGGGCTATACAGCTTTATCACTCTCACTTAGCCATAGAAGTCTACAATTTTAAATTTTGGCGAAGCCCCTAGTATTCGGAAGGCCGAACTTGGGGCGCTATATACTCCCAAATCGGACAAGGCCGAATCCTCGCCCGAAGCGGAAAAAATCTTTAAGGATTTGAGACCTCTCGAACAGCGACCAGCTCTCGCTGCATCACGACAGTCAGTTTTCGGCTTTCTCTACTGAGTTGCTCGTCCGGAAGAACCGGGACACAATCGCAGTAGTTCTCCCTGTGCTAACTTAGCCGATATAGCGGAACGTAAGGTACAAAAACATGGGAGCCGGGCAAACCCAATGTAACACCCTCGATGCGGCTATATCTCCCACGTGTCGAAGCACGACTTAGAGGCATAACCGCATTGAAAGCAATGTCGCAAGTGAGGTAATCTTCACACAACCCATGTAATACAAAAGGGAAAGAGATACATAGCTGGCTTACAATCGCCACTTCACACAATTACATGAATAAAAGCATTACATCATACAGATACAATCAAGGTCCGACTACGGAACCAAAATGAAAGAAGACTACCCTAAATGCTACACAGATCCCCGATCGTCCCGACTGGGCTCCGCTACTGATCAACTAGAATGAAACAACATAAAGGACAAGATCTTCAACGAGCTCCTCCTTGAGCTTGGTTGCGTCACCTTCTCGGTAACATCGGCACATGCAAACTGGTTTTGGAAGTATCTGTGAGTCACGAGGACTCAGCAATCTCACACCCTCGCGATCAAGACTATTTAAGCTTGTAGGTAGGGTAAAGATATGATGGTGGAGCTGCAGCAAGCGACTAGCATATATGGTGGCTAACATATTCGCAAAAGAGAGCGAGAAGAGAAAGCAAAAGCACGGTCGAACAACTATGATCAAGGAGTGATCCTAGAAAAACCTACGTCAAGCATTACTCCAACACCGTGTTCACTTCCCGGACTCCGCCGGAAAGAGACCATCACGGCTACACACGCAGTTGATGTATTTTAATTAAGATAAACTTCAGGTTTTCTACAACTGGACATTAACAAATTCCCATCTACCCATAACCGCGGGCACGGCTTTCGAAATTTCAAAACCCTGCAGGGGTGTCCCAACTTAGCCCATCACAAGCTCTCACGGTCAATGAAGGATATTCCTTCTCCCAAGACATTCCGATCAGACTCGGCATCCAGGTTACAAGACATTTCGACAATGGTAAAACAAGACCAGCAAAGCCACCCGAATGTGCCGACAAATCCTGATAGGAGCTACACATATCTCGTTCTCAGGGCACACCGGATTGTCCAAACTTCCGGTAGGCCAGCCCAGAGTTGCCCCTGGTGGCCACCGGCGGCTAACAAGGTGGACCAACACTCAGAGGAGCACTTGCCCGGGGGGGTTAAAATAATGATGACCCTCGAGAGCGCGACTCCCAAGGGAAAAGAAAAGGCTAGGTGGCGAATGGTAAACCCAAGGTTGGGCCTTGTTGGAGGAGTTTTATTCAAAGTGAATTGTCAAGGGGCTCCCATTATAACCCAACCGCGTAAGGAACACAAAATCCGGGAACATAACACCGATATGACGGAAACTAGGGCGGCAAGAGTGGAACAAAACACCAGGCATAAGGCCGAGCCTTCCACCCTTTACCAAGTATATAGATGCATTAATTAAATAAGAGATTTGTGATATCCCAACAAGTAAACATGTTCCAACAAGGAACAACATCTCCATGTTCCAACAAGGAAAAAACTTCAACCTTCACCTACAACTAACAACGCTATAAGAGGGGCTGAGCAAAGCGGTAACATAGCCAAACAACGGTTTGCTAGGACAAGGTGGGTTAGAGGCTTGGCTTAACAATATGGGAGGCATGATAAGAAAGTGGTAGGTATCGCAGCATAGGCATAGCAAAAGAGCGAGCAACTAGCAAGCAAAGATAGAAGTGATTTCGAGGGTATGGTCATCTTGCCTGAAATCCCGCAAGGAAGAAGAACGAGTCCATGAAGAAGACAAACGGACGTAGTCGAACGAATCCTCACAACACGACGTTATCGGAACCAACCCGAAGAGGTAACACCGGAAAGAAGCAAATAACAAGGTAAACAACCATCACATAAACAAGGCATGATGCACAATCAAGTATGATGCATGTCCGGTTTAATGAGGCATGGCATGGCAAAATGCACAAACAATCCTACAAATTAAGTGGAGCTCAACATGCAACTCCGTTGCATATTGACGAAACACCACATTCAAGTTATTTAGTTCACTCTCGGTTAGGTACTCAACAATATTAAATGTTGTTAAACATGGCAAGAGGGTGAAGCAAAATAAAACTACCTATCTAGTCAAGTTTAAATGAGGCCGGAAGCAACGAACAACAATTCTGGTAAATCCCCATATGCATATTATAGATTTGGTACTGTTCTGCCCTAAACACAATTTTAGGGTTGTTAAACACGCAAAACAAGTACACCATGTTAAACTAGGCATTTTTCTACCCCATTTACATATATAATTTATTTAATTCGGAGCTACGGTTAAATAGTTACGAATTAAACCATTTTAGCAAGTTATTTAAGCAAATTAAAACAGACAACATTTTAAACATTTTAAACATGGGTGAAAGTGACATATTATGAAACTAGATGCAATTTTAAGCATTTTTCATATATAAGTTATTTAGATGTGATGCACGGTTTGAGAGTTACAATAAGCATGGAGCTTAGGGGTTATTCTGTAAAACTGCCAACTCTAGAATAAATAGGAAATTCGTCATGTGGAAAAAAAACGTGAAACGGGCCAAAACAGCTAGCCTAGCCCAAATGGAGGGGGGAAAAGAAGGGACGCAGGGCAACCCAACATGGGCCAAGGCCCGCTGGATCTGGCCAAGAGGAGCTGGGTCTGGCGCGCGAGACAGGCCCAAGCGCGGTCAGTGAGCGGTCAACAGGCGCGGCGTGGGCTCGAATGGCTCGAGACAGAGGCGCCGTCCTCCTCTGCTCGACAGGAAGCAGACACGGTGGCGCCGAGGACTCCGGCGAGCGTGATGAACAACAGGATGGGCGCGGGAAGGCGCCTGGGTCAAGATCCTGCTAGGGGAGGTGCGGGTCGGTTCCCCGAGTAGGGGAACGTGCTACAAGGCCATGGCTGCAGCTATTGCCTGAAGAAAAAGATAGAGATATAAATCAGAGGGGAAACACGGACGGGAAGAAGGGAGAGAAGATAGGGAGATGGTAGGGACACGACAGCCTAAGGCGAACCTGCGGTCACCAGCGGGAGTAGGCAGCGCTGGGAACGGTGAGGATGTCTGCAGGTAGTGGTCGTCGAGCTCGGTAGGGGCTGCGCCCATGGCCTCCTGGTGTTCCTGTGGAAAGAGATAAAAGAGAGAGATCTAAGACCGAAGGAAGAAAAGAGATGAACATGGAAGGAGGGTAGAGAGGGGACGCGGGGTTCCGCTGGTAGCCGGCGACGGCTTGCTCCGGTGGCCTCGGTCATGGCCACGTCGGCCGGTGGGGTTGAGGAGAAGCTCGGTAAGCTCCTCTTCTTCTGGAGCGAGAGGGTGCAGGCCCCAGGAGCGCGAGGCCCTTGCTCAGGAGGAGCCAGAGGCGTGGTGGATGAGTGCTGCTCGCGAGGTGGATCGAGGAGGGGATGGATTCGAAGGGAGCCATGGGAGGCTCTGGTTGGTGGGGATCGATGGATTGGGCAGGGGAGAAAGAGAGGATCCTGAGGTAGCTTGTGAGTTGGTGGCGGTGGCGGACACGGAATGGATGGGACATCCCCTAGGTTTTAGGGTTTTGTCTCAAATTAGACTAGGGGTTCTATATATATATATATATATATGGAAAGAGGGGAGTTTAGGGTAGATTTGGACCCTCCGATCAAAATCGGGCGGTTCAAGAAAAACTAGTTTAGGAAGCCTGAGGGAGTCCTGAATTAGGGGGTGTTCGGGTAGCCGGACTATACCTTCAGCCGGACTCCTGGATTATGAAGATACAAGATTGAAGACTTCGTCGCGTGTCCGGAGGGGACTTTCCTTGGCGTGAAAGGCAAGCTTGGCGATGCGGATATTCAAGATCTCCTACCATTGTAACCGACTCTATGTAACCCTAACCCTATGTGGTGTCTATATAAACCGGAGGGTTGTAGTCCGTAGGACAGAATCAACTCCATAGACAATCATACCATAGGCTAGCTTCTAGGGTTTAGCCTCCTTCATCTCGTGGTAGATCTACTCTTGTACTACCCATATCATCAATATTAATCAACCAGGAGTAGGGTTTTACCTCCATCGAGAGGGCCCGAACCTGGGTAAAACAAAGTGTCCCCAGTCTCCTGTTACCATCCGGCCTAGACGCACAGTTTGGGACCCCCTACCCGAGATCCGCCGGTTTTGACACCGACATTGGTGCTTTCATTGAGAGTTCCTCTGTGTCGTCGCCTTTAGGCCCGATGGCTCCTTCGATCTTCAACAACGATGCGGTCCAGGGTGAGACTTTTCTCCCCGGACAGATCTTCATCTTCGGCGGCTTCGCACTGCGGGCCAATTCACTTGGCCACCTTGAGCAGATCGAAAACTATGCCCCTGGCCGTCAGGTCAGGTTTGGAAGCCTAAACTACACGGCTGACATCCGCGGGGACTTGATCTTCGACGGATTCGAGCCACAGCCAAGCGTGCCGCGCTGTCTCGACGGGCATGATATAGCTCTGTTGCCGAACAATGCTTCGGAGGCCGCACACGCACCGGTTTTGACCATTGATTCGGAACCTACTGCGCTGACAAAGGATCGGTTGGACGCTGCCTCAGGGACTGCGATCTCAGAGGCGATCGAGCCAAACTCCAGCTCCGCACTCCGCGTGGCCCGTGACTCCGAGGAGCCGGATTCCTCTTCGAACTCCGAGCCCCTCGCACCCCTGCCAATCGAATCCAATTGGGCGCCGGTAATGGAGTTCACCGCCGCGGACATCTTTCAGCATTCGCCTTTTGGCGACATCCTGAATTCCCTTAAGTCTCTCTCTTTATCAGGAGAGCCCTGGCCGAACTACGGTCAGCAAGGGTGGGACACGGACGGTGAGGAAACTCAAAACCCACCCACCACCCACTTTGTAGCCACTGTCGGCGATTTAACCGACATACTAGACTTCGGCTCCGTAGACATCGGCGGCATGGACGACGATATAGGAGACGAACAGGAACCAGCACCTGTAGGGCGCTGGAACGCCACCTCGTCATAAGACATATACATGGTGGATACTCCAAAAGACGGAGATGGCGACGGAACAATGGGAGATGACGCCCCCAAGAAACAGCTAAAGCGCCGACGTCAGCGGCGCCGCTCTAAATCCCGCCAAAGCACAAACGGAGATTCCGGCATGGGAGATAATACTACCCCGGATAACACTGAAGAACACCCACCCTAGCAAGATTCGGCACAGGAAGATGGAAATGCCAGCCCTCATGAGAGAGCGGTAGACCGAGAGGTCGAGGATGATAACTATACTCCTCCCTCCGAAGACGAGGCAAGCCTCGATGACGACAAATTCGTCATACCATCAGACCCTGCCGAACAAGAGCGTTTTAAACGCAGGCTTTTAGCCACGGCAAGCAGCCTCAAGAAAAAGCAGCAACAGCTTAGAGCTGCCCAAGAATTGCTAGCTTACAGATGGACTGAAGACCTTGCGGCCGAAGAGTATGAACTCGAACGCCCCTCCAAGAGTTACCCGAAGCGCAGGTCACAACCCCGATCAGAAGAGGAAGAACCTACATCACCAGCGCGCGACATGGCAGACCGGCCACCTCGTGGCCGCGACAGAGAGGCATCTCAGCCCCCCACCCAAGCCATGCCCCGACGCCGCACAACTAAGGCACGGGAAAATGCGCCCGACCTGCAAGAGATACTGGAGGACAAGGCAAGACAGACAAGATCGATCTACGGATCGCGCAGGCACCATACGGCACGTGACAATGATCCAGACGCCGGATACAACAAATCCGGCCGGGCCGAACACAACAGACATAGCTCTTCCAAGCTGCGTCGTGATATAGCCCAGTACAGAGGCGCCGCACACCCGCTATGCTTCACGAATGAAGTAATGGATCATAAAATCCCAGAGGGCTTTAAACCCATAAACACCGAATCATACGATGGCACCACAGACCCGGCGGTATGGATTGAGGATTATCTCCTTCACATCCACATAGCACGCGGCGATGATCTCCACGCCATCAAGTACCTCCCGCTCAAACTTAAAGGACCGGCTCGGCATTGGCTTAACAGCTTGCCAGCAGACTCAATCGGTTCTTGGGAGGAGCTGGAAGCCGCATTCCTCAACAACTTCCAGGGCACTTACGTGCGACCGCCGGACGCCGACGACTTAAGCCACATAATTCAGCAGCCAGAAGAATCAGCCAGACAATTCTGGACACGGTTCCTAACTAAGAAAAACCAGATAGTCGACTGTGCGGATGCAGAGGCCCTAGCATCCTTCAAACATAACATCCGCGACGAGTGGCTCGCCCGGCACCTGGGACAGGAAAAGCCGAAATCCATGGCAGCCCTCACGACACTCATGACCCGCTTTTGCGCGGGAGAAGACAGCTGGCTAGCTCGCAGTAACAACCTATCAAAGAACCCTGGTAATTCGGATACCAAGGACAAAAGTGGCAGGACACGACGGAACAACCAAAAGCGTCGTGTTAACAGCGACAGCAATGAAGACACGGCAGTCAATGCCGGATTCAGAGGCTATAAATCCGGTCAGCGGAAAAAGCCATTCAAAAAGAATACTCAGGGCCCGTCCAGTTTGGATCGAATACTCGATCGCTTGTGCCAGATACATGGCACCCCCGAAAAGCCAGCCAATCACACCAACAGGGATTGTTGGGTGTTCAAGCAGGCAGGCAAGTTAAGAGCCGAAAACAGAGACAAGGGGCTGCACAGCGACGACGAGGAGCCCAAGCCGCCGAACAACAATGGATAGAAGGGCTTTCCCCCACAAGTGCGGACGGTGAACATGATATACGCAACCCACATTCCCAAGCGGGAGCGGAAGCATGTGCTATGGGACGTATACGCGATGGAGCCAGTCGCCCCAAAGTTCAACCCATGGTCCTCCTGCCCGATCACTTTTGATCGAAGGGACCATCCCACTAGCATCCATCATGGCGGCTTCGCCGCATTGGTTCTTGACCCAATCATCGACGGATTTCACCTCACAAGAGTCCTCATGGACGGCAGCAGTAGCCTGAACCTGCTTTATCAGGACACAGTGCAGAAAATGGGCATAGATCCCTCAAGGATCAAACCCACAAGAACGACCTTTAAAGGCATCATAACTAGTGTAGAAGCCAACTGTACAGGCTCAGTAACACTTGACGTGGTCTTCGGATCCCCGGACAATTTCCGAAGCGAAGAGTTAATCTCGATATAGTCCCGTTTCGCAGTGGCTATCACGCCCTGCTCGGACGAACCGCATTCGCAAAATTCAATGCGGTGCCACACTATGCATATCTCAAACTCAAGATGCCAGGCCCTCGAGGAGTAATCACGGTCAACGGCAACACCGAACGCTCTCTTCGTACAGAGGAGCATACGGCAGCTCTAGCAGCGGAGGTACAAAGTAGCCTTCTTCGGCAATTCTCCAGTCCGGCCATTAAAAAGCCAAACACTGCCAAGCGCGCACAGAGTAACCTACAGCAGGACCGCCTGGCACACTCTAAGAAAGCGTAGCAATGCCGCCCCAACCCCATCTTTCGCGACCTAGCGAAACCAGTACCTCGCGTACATAACTACGCCCTTGAAATACCATGGGCACAGGGGAAGGGGCAAAATAACGGCACGCCCAACATACGGCGTAAAACATACCAGGGGCTGCCGGATTCCTTTTTTAATTTTTTCTTACTTTTAGGACTCCATACTTCGGACGACCTGTTCGGCAATTAGATTGCCACACAAACGATGCAAGACCCAGGAAGGCAGACAAGCCATGCCGCATCATGGAACTCCCAGGTGGTCTTTGTTACGAGCGATATACCTACTTTATATATAATTCCGCGGCCGGCCCCTGGTCAGAACATACTGAATAGTCCAATATCTTTTGCTTACCGCACAATCTGTATCGTTCGGCTTTGATAAATAGCCTCTCCATAAACAATGCCTAGCTTTTTGTCTATTTTTTGCATTACTCTTTTCATATATATGCTCATTAATGACATGTCGCGCCCGTACATTGTGGTACGGCAAGTACGCCAGGGGCTTCAGTACCCTTTAATATGGTGTGAGAAGTCCGTACACTTTAACAAGTGCGGCACCCCGAACTTATAGCACTATATGCATCGGCTCCGAATCATGATTTGGGTCAATAGTTGGGTTTTCCCGGCTCCTATGTTTTGGTGCCTTACGTTCCGCTATATCGGCTAAGGTAGCACTAGAAGAACCACTGCGATTGTGCCCCGGTTGAGCTTGGTTAAGCACCTCAGTGGAGAAAGCTAAAACTGACTGTCATGATGAGGCGAGAAATCGGTCGCTGTTCGAGAGGTTTTTCGAGTCCCTAAAGGCTTATGCCGCTTCAAGCGAGGAGCTGGATGACCCCAGCCTAGGCGTGGATAGCGCCCCGAATTCGGTCTTCCGAACTAGGGGCTTCGCCGAAATTTAAAATTATAACGCTCTATGGCTAAGTGAGAGTGTTCAAGCATTATAGTCTGATTGCCTAGTTCGTCGTGCTGCACGCCTCCCTCGAAGGACCCAACCATGGGAAAAAGAGCACCCAGATTCATCACCGAACACCCCAGCACTCGTGGCATGGGGGCAGAAGCCGACGACTGGCCATCTCTCAATTTTTAATAAACGGCCGCACAGAAAATAATATTTTAAATTCAATAAGCATTGCTTAGCGCATATGAACAAGTTTTCAGCGCACAGGATAAACACGAGCGAATTCATTCAAAAATTACATCCTTGGTGCACTCATCTGCCACAAGGCGGGCACCAGCAAGAACATCCTTATAGTAGTTCTCCGGCTTGCGATGCTCCTTCCCCGGCGGCGGCCCGTCCGTCACAAGCTTCTCGCCGTCCAGCTTACCCCAGTGCACCTTTACACGGGCAAGGGCCCTACGGGCACCTTCGATGTAGACAGAGCGCTTGATGACCTCGAGCCTTGGACAGGCTTCCACCAGCCGCCGCACCAGCCCGAAGTAGCTCCCAGGCAGGGCCTCTCCGGGCCATAGCTGAACTATGAAGCCCTTCATGGCTTGTTCGGCCGCCTTGTGGAGTTCGACCAGCTGTTTCAGCTGGTCGCTCAAGGGCACAAGGTGTCTGGCCTCAGCATACTGAGACCATAACACCTTCTCCGTCGAGCTGCCCTCTTCAGCTCGGTAGAATGTGGCGGCATCAGATACGCTGCGGGGAAGATCTGTGAATGCCCCTGGAGAACTCCGGATTCGGGTAAGTAACAAGTAGTTTACTTTTATATTTCTGCTTTGCATAAAGAATGCCTTACCCACTGCTATCTTTTTCAAATCCTCCAATTCTCAGAGGGCCTTTTGGGCTTCGGCCTTGGCAGACTTGGTAGTCTCAAGGGCCGCCGCGAGCTTGGACGCTTGGGTCTTCGACTCAAGCTCCAAACTCTCATGTTTTTTCATGAGAGCCTGAAGCTCTTGCTGCATCTCGCCGACCTGAGACCCAAGTTTCTCTCGCTCGGTGCGCTCCGTGGCCGTTTTCTTTTCGGCCTCGGACATCGCCTGCTTGAGGGTCGCCACCTCAGTCGTGGCCCCTACAATAAGCAGTTCAATCCTGTTATTTTTTGCAATCACGCCTCTCTATAGGCATCTTTTTATAAGGTATTTCCTACCTTCTTTCTCCTTGACCTCCTGCTTGGGAAGGCCGAGCTCTTGCTCGGACCGCTCGAGTCCCTGTTTTAGGGTATCCACCTCCGCAGTCAGTGCGGCGGTGGCTAGCAGCGAAGCCTGCATACGCATATTGACTCTTTATTGTTAGACTCATGCGAAATTTGATAGATCCTCTATTCGGCTTCCTTTCCGGACACCAAACAGAGCATCAGGGGCTACTGTCTATGCGGTAATATTTTTACATATTTTTACTTACCTTGAAGCCTGTTAGGAGGCCAGCGCAAGCTTCATTCAGCCCGCTCTTGGCGGTCTAAACCTTCCGGATCATCGTACTCATAATAGTACGGTGCTCCTTGTCGATGGAGGCGCCTTCAAGCACCTCCAGCAGATTGTCCGGCGCCTCCGGTTGGACAGAGGCTGCCGGCTCAGAAGGCTTGCTCCTTTTGGAAGGAGTTCGCCTGCCGTGGTCCGGAATTGATGAAGATTCCGGCACGGTGTCCGGCTTAAAGCCGGACTTGGAGCCCTGAGGGGTCTTGTCCCCTTCACTCCTGGGGTCCGGGAGGTCGCCTTGCGGCCCCTCCGGGACCACCTCCTCCTGCCCCGGAGCTTGTTGCGACGCCACTTCGGCGTCATCAGCAGTGCGGGGGGAGACAGCGGGCGGAACAGAGTTCACGTCCGGTGAATCCAGGGAGCCGCTCGACGAATCGTTGAGTGCGGCTCGGGGCGGGCTGCATGATTACATTCGACATTAGGGAAAGCTGCGCAATAAAGGAACATCATGAGTTACTCTGATACCCGAACTTACGATTTCGCCGGACGCTTGGTCCTGTCCGGCCACTCCTCTTCGCCCTCTTCGGCGTCAGGGGTGTAGTCTGGCGGAGGGGTCTTCCTTTTCCTGGACCCCTCGGTCTCCCCCGTTGGGGCGGCCTTCCTCTTCTCTCCTCCCTCCACTGGAGGGGGAGAGTTTTCTTCTTCCTCCTCCTCATTCTTGCAGGAGGAGGGCGCCTCGGACTCGTCAGGTGACGAGTCCGATGCCACCACGTTGCGGGCACTCTTTCGAGTCCCCGTGGTCTTCTTCTTCTTGGCCTTCTTCTCCAGCACCACATAAGGCGCCGGGGCCAGCAGCTTCACCAATAAAGCTAGGGCTGGATCTTCGGGCAGCGGAGCCGGACAGTTAATCGGCTCAGCTACCGCCCGCCAAGCCTGTCAAAGGTAAGGGAGTTCAGATCCCACATAGTGTCAAACTATGAAAAAAAAGGCTTAAACATCCTGTGAAGGGTGTAGATGGCGTACCTTGCTAGCGTGACGCTGCGAGCTGTATCCGCGGTCCTCGGAAGCGGATGCGGGAGCCTCGGCGCCCTTGAATAGCACCTTCCAGGCGTCTTCATACGACGTGTCGAATAGCCTGTTGAGGGTTTGGTGCTGCGCCGGGTCGAACTCCCACAGATTGAAATCCCGTTGTTGGCATGGGAGGATCCGGCGGATGAGCATAACCTGGATTATATTAACTAGCCGGACTGGCTTGTTCACTAGGGACCGGATGCATGTTTGCAATCCGGTCACCTCTTTTTCATCACCCCACGACAGGCCCGTCTCTTTCCAGGACACAAGCCGTGTGGGGGGTCCGGATCGGAAGTCGGGGGCCGCGGTCCATTCTAGATCGCGTGGCTCGGTGATGTAGAACCACCCGGATTGCCATCCCTTTAGGGTCTCCACGAAAGAGCCCTCGAACCATAGGGCATTGGCCATCTTGCCCGCCATAGCGCCTCCGCACTCCGCCTGGCTGCCGCGCACCACCTTGGGCTTGACGTTGAAAGTCTTGAGCCAGAGGCCGAAATGGGGGGGAACGCGGAGGAAAGCCTCGCACACGACGATAAACGCCGAGATATTGAGGATGAAGTTCGGAGCCAGATCGTGGAAATCTAGGCCGTAGTAGAACATGAGCCCCCGGACGAATGGGTGGAGTGGAAAACCCAGTCCGCGGAGGAAGTGGAGGAGAAAAACCACCCTCTCATGGGGCCTTGGGGTGGGGATGAGCCGCCCCTCCTCGGGAAGCCGGTGTGTGATGTCCTTGGACAGATACCCGGCCTTCCTTAGCTTCTTGATTTTTCCCTCTGTAACGGAGGAGACCATCCATTTGCCTCCCGCTCCAGACATTGCTGGAGAAGGTTGAGGTAGGAAGTGCGGGCTTGGGTGCTGGAGCTTGGGTGCGCGAGAGATGGATAGGCAAGGGAGGAAGAAGGCGTAGGTGAAAAGGGTGGATTCTTGTCCCCTTATATAGGCGGATGCGGTTATGCGTCCCCACCTGCCTAATAAAACTCGCTTGCCTCCCGAGCGCCGTGATAAATGGCGCGGTTGGGTTACCCACGTCTGTATTGATGAGAATCCCGTAAAAAGGGTACACGATCTCTGCTTTGACAAGACGTGCCAAGGAAACCGTCTCGCAAAACATGCTGAGGTGGAAAAATAAAAACGATTCGAGTAAAGGACTTGGCTATAGTGTGATGGCGCACTACAGGATACGTCAGCAGATTTGATTTGTGCTAACATTATTCTCTTTATGGCAATATGTGGAAACTCATTTTACAGAGCCGGACACTACTCTTGGTGATTACAATCTTCTGTGAAGGACTGGGAGGAGGAACCCGCCTTGCAATGCCGAAGACAATTTGCGCGCCGGACTCGTCGTCATTGAAGCCTGGTTCAGGGGCTACTGAGGGAGTCCTGGATTAGGGGGTGTTCGGGTAGCCGGACTATACCTTCAGCCGGACTCCTGGATTATGAAGATACAAGATTGAAGACTTCGTCGCGTGTCCGGAGGGGACTTTCCTTGGCGTGAAAGGCAAGCTTGGCGATGCGGATATTCAAGATCTCCTACCATTGTAACCGACTCTATGTAACCCTAACCCTATCCGGTGTCTATATAAACCGGAGGGTTGTAGTCCGTAGGACAAAATCAACTCCATAGACAATCATACCATAGGCTAGCTTCTAGGTTTTAGCCTCCTTGATCTCGTGGTAGATCTACTCTTGTACTACCCATATCATCAATATTAATCAAGCAGGAGTAGGGTTTTACCTCCATCAAGAGGGCCCGAACCTGGGTAAAACAAAGTGTCCCCAGTCTCCTGTTACCATCCGGCCTAGATGCACAGTTCGGGACCCCCTACCCGAGATCCGCCAGTTTTGACACCGACAAAGCCCAACAAACAAAATGGAGACGTTTTGTAGATGTTTGGGGATGATCCGGATCCAACGGTGACGACTGTCCGGGTCGGGTCCGGGACAGCTTTTTGGACGCGTGCGCGAGGGGGTTTGATGCACTGAGCAGAGAGGGTTTCAGACCGTGTGATCGCATCGGACAACTCCGGAAGCGAAGAGGGGAAAGAGGATGGAGTAGGTGGGCTGAGAAGAGAGGGGGGGAAAGCAACCTGGCAACTATTTCCGGAGACCGGAAATGTCCGATGTTTGACCGGCTATAGTGCCGCTATAGTTTAACGGTTGGGCTATCAAACGATCTCCGAATGCGATGAAACTTGACAGGCGGTCTATCTACACTATAATAAGACCACACGTCAACTCTCATCCTATTCTGAGAACATTTTCTGGCCACTTATAAAATAATATTTCGGACATGCCACGGGCGCGTGCAAGTGTGTCTAGGCTCAGAACGGACAACGGAGAGAATTGGGAGACCCAGATGGATGCAAGTTTTCGAAAACATGCAGATGCGATGCGGATGATGCCATGGCAAGATGCAACACGCAAGCAAATGACAAGGCAACAACAGCGAATAACTGGACGACACCTGGCGCAACGGTCTCGGGGCGTCACACCCAGCTATTGACCCAAGACATGATTCGGAGCTAATGCATATCATGCTATAAGTTCGGGGTGCCACACTGTCGAAAGTGTTTGGACTGTTCTTGCCGTGTTATGGGGTACACTGAAGTCCCTGGCGCACTGAACGTACCAGAATGTACGGGTACAATTTGTCGTAAATAAGCAGACAGGGAAAAAAGATGAAGAAATGCAATAATAAGCTAACGTTGTACATTGTTATATAAATGATACGTCAAAGCGTATGTATACAAGTAGTGCAATAAGCAAAAATAGGACTATTTGACATGTCCTATCCAAGGGCAAGCTGCGTGTGGGTATGTAAAACAGGTATAGCGATCATTATTAGAGACCACCTGGGGATTCCCTTGTACGTCAGAGCTTCTTGCTTCCTTGGTGTTTCCTTCCCATGATGGGTTCGATAATTAGGGTATCGGCGAGGGCCTTCAAAGAATAGGGTCCTAAAAGGAAGAAAATGGTAAAGATATACGGGTCCTGAGGCGGTTGAGCCGCATTGTGGGTCGTGCCATAGCCGTGCCTCTGCCTATGCCCATGGTATCTTGAGTGTGTAATTATGTATGCGCGGTGCAAATTTCGCCGTTTGACTGGGACTAGGACGGAGGCCGAATTGCTAGGCAAGCTCTGAACGTGCCGGGTGATCCTGTTGCAGGGTACTCCGGACTCGCTTGAAGGTGTTCGGGGGCTTTATCGCCGAATTGGCGGTTTGCCTCAGAAGGCTGCTTTGTACTTCTGCTGCGAGGGCCGCAGTGTGCTCCTCCGTACGGAGCGAGCGTTCTATGTTTCCATTAACTGTTATAATCCCGCGAGGTCCTGGCATTTTGAACTTGAGGTATGCATAATGCGGTACCACATTGAATCTGGCGAATGCAGTTCGTCCGAGCACTGCGTGATAGCCACTGCGGAAGGGGACGATATCGAAGATCAACTCCTCGCTTCGGAAGTTGTCTAGGGATCCGAAGACCACTTCCAGTGTGATTGAGCCTGTGCAACAGGCCTCTACACCTGGTATGACACCTTTAAAGGTGGTTTTTGTGGGTTTGATCCTCGAGGGGTCGATACCCATTTTGCGCACTGTATCCTGATAGAGGAGGTTCAGGCTGCTGCCACCGTCCATAAGGACTCGAGTGAGGTGAAATCCGTCAATGATGGGGTCCAGGACCAATGCGGCAGAACCGCCATGACGGATACTGGTAGGGTGGTCCCTGTGATCGAAAGTGATCGGGCAAGAAGACCATGGGTTGAACTTTGGGGCGACTGGCTCCATCGCATAGACGTCCCTTAGTGCATGCTTCCATTCCCGCTTGGGAATATGGGTTGCGTATATCATGTTCACCGTTTTCACTTGGGGAGGAAATTTCGGTGGCCGGGGCTCCTGTGTTCGGTGGCCGGGGCTCCTCCTCATTGTCGCTATGCAGCCCTTTTTCCTTATTTTCGGCATTCAACTTGCCGGCCTGTTTGAACACCCAGCATTCTCCGTTAGTGTGTTTACCTGGTTTATCGGGGGTGCCGTGAATTTGACATGAGTGATCGAGTATGCGGTCCAAACTAGACAGGCCTGGATTGCTTCTTTTGAACGACTTTTTTCGCTGACCGGATTTAGAGCCACTAAATCCGGCATTGACTGTCGTGTCTTCGGCGTTGTCACCGTTGTTGCGGCGCTTGTGTCTATTGCGACGTGGCTTGCTGTTGCTATCTCTGGCATCTAAATTGCCAGGATTTCATGATGTATTATTGCTGCGAGCCAGCCAACTTTCCTCGGCCACACAAAAGCGGGTCATGGGTGCCGTGAGGGCTGCCATGGACTTCGGCTTCTCTTCGCCGAGGTGTCGAGTGAGCCACTCATCGCGCATGTTATGCTTAAATGCCGCTTAGGCCTCAGCATCCGCACAGTCGACAATTTGGTTCTTTTTAGTTAGGAACCGAGTCTAGAATTTCCTGGCTGACTCCACGGGCTGTTGGGTTATGTGACTCAAGTCATCAGCATCCGGTGGTCGCACATAAGTGCCTTGGAAGTTGTCAAGGAATGCGTCTTCCAAGTTCTCCCAACTGCCAATCGAGTTTGTCGGCAAGCTATTCAGCAAATGTCGAGCCGGCCCTTTTAATTTTAGTGTGAGGTACTTGATGGCATGTAGATCGTCACCGCGGGCCATGTGGATGTGGAGGAGGAAATCTTCAATCCATAATGCGGGGTCTGTTGTACCATCATATGATTCAATGTTCATAGGTTTAAACCCTTCTGGGAATTCATGATCCATTACTTCGTCGGTAAAGCATAGGGGGTGTGCAGCGCCTCTGTGCCGGGCTATATCACGGCGCAGTTCATACGAGTCTTGTCTACTGTATTCGGTCCGGCCGGATTTGCTTTTAGTATATCTGGCGTGACGGTCGTTGTCACGCATTGGGGCGCGCCCCCGTGATCCGTAGATTGATCTTGTATGTCCTGCTTTGTTTTCCAATATGTCTCGCAGGTCCTGCATGTATCCTCGGGCCTTTGTGTTTTTGTTTGACTAGCGACGGGGTGCAGGCTGGACTTCGAGCTTATATGCCACTTTGTCTCGGCCACAAGTTGGCCAGCCAGCCGCATCATACGCTGGTAGTGTAGGCTTTAATGCTTCCTCGTTGAGTTGGGGTAGCAACCTGCGCTTTGGGTAACTTTTGGTTGGGCGCTCAGGTTCGTATTCCTCGGCTGCGAGGACCTCGGTCCATCTATCCGCTAGCAGATCTTGATCAGCTTGAAGCTGCTGCTGCTTTTTCTTCAGGCTTTTTTTGTAGCTATAAGCCGGCGCTTGAAGCGCTCCTACTCAACGGGATCCTCAGGCACGATGAATTCTTCGTCGCCGAGGCTCACCTCGTCTTCGGAGAGGGGCATGTAATTAATATCCTCTGATTCTCTGTCTGTCGCCTATTCCTTAGGGCTAGCTTTCCCATCCTCCTGCTCGAAGCCTGGCTAGAGGGGATTGTCTTCGTCTTTGGCACTATCCGCAGTGTTATTGTATCTTGTGTCGGTATTGCTGCTTTTGCTATGGTGGGGCTTAGAGTGGCGCCGATGACGCTGGTGCTCAGATTGCTTCTCGGGGGGATTATCCTCCGTTGCCTTATTGCCATCGCTTTCTTTGGGGGTGTCCACCATATATATATCGTATGATGATGTGGCTATCCAGCGCCCTGTTGGCGGTGGTTCCTGTTCTTCTCCTGCATCGTCGTCCATACCGTCGATGTCTTCGGAGCTGAAATCAAGCATGTCGGTTAAGTCGTCGACAGTGGCTATTAAGTGAGTGGTGGGTGGGGAATGGATTTCTTTGTCGTCCGCTTCCCACTCAAGCCAGACATAGTTCGGCCAAGGGTCTCCTGACAAGGAGAGAGACCTCAATGAATCTAGCACATCGCCCAAGGGCGAGTGCTGAAAAATATCCGTGGAGGTAAACTCCATGATCGGTGCCCAATCAGATTGGATAGGCATGGACGCAGGCGGTTCGGAGCCTGTGGCCGGGGACAAATCCAAGGGTCCGGTAACACAGGTCTCATAGGAGGTGAAGTCAGTATTCGGTTCTATGGCCGCTGAGTGTGTGGCCTCCGTGGCGGGGTCCATCCACCCGTCCTCGGATGGCACGATCTACTCTGGATTGAGGGCCGGAGTAGCCACAGGTGTGATCTCGTCTGACGGCAGAGCTAAGTCATGCTCGTCGTGACTGTGCGGCGCACCTGACATGGGATCGAATCCGTCAAAGATCAAGTCTCCACGAATGTCGGCAGTATATTTCAAGCTTCCAAACCTGACCTGATGGCCAGGGGCGTAGCTGAAAGTGCGTTATATCGACTAGAGGGGGGTGAATAGGCGATTTTTATAAAGTCTTCAAAAGGTGGAAGTTTCGAAGACAAACAATAGAAATAAACCTATTACCATGCAACGGAAGGTAGACTACGCTAGGCAAACAATAGTCAAGTATTCAATGAAGTGAAAGCACAATGACTAATAGCAGCTAGGTAGTAAGGATCAGGTAGGAAGATATTATGAAGCCAATCAGAACGAACAGTCACTCGGTGAAGACAAGAGATAGTGCAATCATGCAATGACTTCACAAGGACCAATAGTAAGTAAAGGGAAGGGAAGGATGAAACCAGTGACTTGTTGAAGACAATGATTTGTTGGACCAGTTCCAGTTGCTGTGACAACTGTACGTCTGGTTAGGGCGGCTAGGTATTTAAACCTGAGGACACACAGTCCCGGACACCTAGTCCTGAACACGCAGCTCGGGACACCCAGTCCTCACCATATTCCCGTTGAGCTAAGGTCACATAGACCTCGCCCAATCACTCTGGTAAGTCTTCAAGGTAGACTCCCAAACCTTCACAGACATCGTTCACCGACGATTCACAATGGCTCTTGGATGCTCAGCACGCGACGCCTAACCGGCTAGAGGATTCACAGTCCTCAAGTGTAATAAGCCTTCAGATCATACAGACAGGAAGACTTAAGTGATGCCTAACACTCTTTGGCTCTGGGTGGTTAGGGCTTTATCCTCGTAAGGAATTCTCTCTCAAAGGCTTCGAGGTGGGTTGCTCTCAAATGACAAAAGTCGTACTCTAACTCTGAGCAGCCAACCGTTTATGGTTGTAGGGGGTGGGCTATTTATAGCCACTAGGCAACCCGACCTGATTTGTCCGAAATGACCCTGGGTCACTCAGGAACTGACACATGTTCCAATGGTCAGATTTCAAACACACACGGCAACTTTACTTGGGCTACAAGCAAAGCTGACTTGTCCAACTCTGGACAAGATTTGCTCTCATAGTCTTCACTCGAAGGCATAGGTTTTGGTTAAGCATCACTTCAGTCATTCTGATTGTTTCTCTTGGACCCCACTTAACAGTACGGTGGTTCCTATGACTCAACAAAGAAGAAAAAGAACTACGAAAGATCTAAGTCTTCGAGCTCCATATGCTTCATGCGACGTCTTCTCGTGTCATAGTCTTCAATGTGAATATCTTAACATACCACCTTTGACATCAATGTCTTCATACATCTTTAGGGGTCATCTTTGGTAGGAAAACCGAATCAATGAGGGACTTCTACCTGTGTTATCCTGCAATTCTCACAAACACATTAGTCCCTCAACTAGGTTTGTCGTCAATACTCCAAAACCAACTAGGGGTGGCACTAGATGGACTTACAATCTCCCCCTTTTGGTGATTGATGACAAACTAGTTGAAGTTTTCAACGGGGAATGTAATATGTGAAATTGTAAAAGGATAAGGAATTGTCTTCATAAGCTGCAAGGGCTCCCCTGAAGATGTGCATATAAGTAATTTGCTTTTGGAATGCAAATGCACATGGCAGGTTGTACTTGTGGAGATCCTCTTCAACTTATGATGACAATTCATTATGCATGTGACGGTATGTGAAGATAATGACATGCATAATGGAAAATGGACGTCTGCAAAATGATCTAAGTGCGGAATTTATCGTCGCACATGCGGAATTTATCATCGCATCACAAAGTAGCAAATAAGTAGCAGACGACCATCGAGTTTAAGTGTTACAACTCAAAAGAACCAAATGTATCAAAACGAGAGTTGTAAACACTAGGAAAAATATAAAGCAACCGCCCATAGGGACCCGCTTGAAGACTATCAAACTCATATGCTTCTCCCCCTTTTGTCAGTAAGGACCAAAAAGGTTTGAAGACATAGAGCATCTACTTGTTCCCAAGATGAGTAGGTGAAGCAGTAGGGTCGTCGGTGGTGTTTGGCGGTGCAGAAGAACTTGGAGCAGTGTCGAAGCATGCTGAAGGAGGGGGCAGTGAAGTAGCATCATCTTCGTCCTCGATCACTCTGGCATTCACAGTTGCGGCAGAGGAAGAGAACTCAGAGTCTTCAAGAGATGGAGTTCGTCGCAGCACTGCCCTTCGAGGAGGTGTGGAGTCAAACTTGAAGCGTTCAGAGAAGCCATCCTCTTGAAGATCATCTTCAGAGCACATAAGCGTCAGCCCTTTCCATGTGCATCGAGAGGTTTCATGGGAAACAAAGGCATTCTTGGTGGCAAGATTGCGAATGCGGTTGACATCCACCAAGAGGCTTTGCATCTGGTGCTTCAGCCAGTCATGATGCCTATCATGTTTCTGATGAAGAGCCACCAGAAGCTCTCGGTCATTGAGAACACGAGTGCACTTCTTGGGTCGTTGGGCAGTTGTGCTTTCGGTGGCTTCAGTCAGGGCAGGATGTGGTGCACGTGTAGTTCCAGCCAAAGGATAAACACGAGTGACTGCTTCAACTCCTTCAATGTTCTGAGAGAAATTTGATGCTCCGCATTCTGAAGACTAAGTGGTTCCTTGGCAGGCTCAGGATAAATGGCTTCAACGGACATATCCACATCAGGCAGAAAGATCCGATGATTGCGAGCAGATGGCTGATATGAGATAGTGGAGTGGAGTGTAATGAGCCGCATTATCCATGGAGCGTAGAACTTCAAGCCAAAAAGATCGGAGCCTGATGCAGCAAGTTGGCGAATGAAGAAGTCCTCTGCATTGAAGCATTTGCCATGAAGAATAGAGAAGACCAAAGTCTTCATTGCACCTTCGAGCTTGGCATGTGGGGAATGTCCTTTGATGGGCCAGAGAGTTTGCCTTATGATGTGATAGATGGTCCTTGGCAGATACTCAAGGTCTTCAACAAAGAACTCCTTAGGATATGCAGCATCTTGTGGCAAGGGCTTCATCATATTGAGCATCTGACTCATGTTTAGTTCAGGCTTCTGAAAGATGCTCCCCATAGCTTCACTGTGAAGCTGACAGCCAGGTTCGTAGAGATCGCCAGGAGTGGGCAGACCAGTGAGCTCAATGATATCAAAGGCTTTGGCTTCATGATGAACATTGCATGTTATCCACTCCAGGACCCAAGTCTTCGGATCTCTGTTGTACCCACGGATGTGAAGTGTGGCATAGAATTGGAGCAGCAGCTCTTCATTCCAGTGCTCTTGGTTGGTGACAAACGGCAACAAGCCAACCTCTTTGAAGCAATCCAGAGCTTCTTCCAGACAGGGCAGACCCGCTATTGCTTCGGTGTCAAGGCGCTTATGTGGGAAGATGCGACCTTGGTTGTACAAAATGCAGGAGTAATAGCTTCGCTGCGGATAGCTCCAGAACCGATCAGAAGATATTCTTTCCCTTGAGTAGGGGTTCTTGGAGCTATTGAAGAAAGTATTGTCTGCTTTGAAGCCATTGATATTGAAGGATCCGGGTGCTGATGCAGGACCTGGAAACCTGGGCAACCTTGGAATTGGCTTCTGTACCTGAGGCCTATGCTCAACATGATAGTCAAACTGAGGACCAGCAGCAGGCGCAGGAATAGGAGCAGTAGCATTTGCTTCGCTGACTTCTGGTGCTTGGGTTGGTGGAGGCTCCACATTTGCTTCAGCCGTGACAGCGTCAGTGGCTTCATTGGTGTTGGTGGTGGCAGCCTCAAGATTTTCAACCTCCACTTGATGAGCTGGAGGGTCGGTCACAGTCACGTTCTCCTCGAGAACATGTTCTTGGTGAGACGGGGGTGTAGCAACTATTGGGGTTTCTTCTTCATCGGCTGATGCAGCCGGAATGTCTTTAGCAGCTTTAGCTTCAGACTCGGAGACTGGAGGCCTTCGTCCTTTGCGAAGCCTGCGTAACACTGGCGACGCCTGTGGAGTTGGAGTTGGCTGGGCCTCAAAGTCATCTCCCACTTGCGCTTGTGGGTGATCAGCCCATGATGCATCCTGAGCAATTGGCGTCAGAGAACGGCCAATGCTGATGAGTTCGCTGTGCGTAAGCACAGGCGATGATACCTGTTGGTGCTCGATCTGAGGAAGAACTGCATCATCTTCAACATGGTCATGGTGACCAATGTCTTCAGCAGCGGTGGGATCAGCTGCTGGAAAGTCTTCAGTGTCATGAGCCCTTATGGAAGTAGGCTCATGGACAGTTAGCTGGCGCTCTTGGTGTTCAGTGTCAGGGCGAACCATGGAGATGGGTTCAACAATTAAGGGCTCTATGGGAGTAGCCCGTTCCTTCTTGGTCTTCCTCTTCTTCTTGGAGGGAGCAGCATCAGAGGCTTCAGAATGTTTCCTCTTTTTGGCTTTAGCCTCAGCAGTCCTCGTCTTCTTCAGTTCTGAAGTGGTTGACCTGGCCTTTGGCTTCGAGCCAGTCATGCTAGTTGGGAAGACAATGGGATTTGCTTCCTGCCTTAGTGTGGGTTCGGCCATAGCGGGCTTCTTCTTCTTTTGCTTTGTAGCCATCCTGGGGTCGATGCCTGGATGCCCAAGGGCCTTGCGCTTCTCAGCCTCGTTGTAGCCTTGCACACACTTTTCAGCCAGGCTCTTCATGCGCTCACGAGAACCCTGAGCTTCTGCACGTTTCTTGAGAAAGGCTTCTTTGAGCTCGTGCAACATAATCTTGAAGTTCTTCACCTCTTGCACGCTGAGCTTGGCCATATGCTTCTTGAACTGAGCTTTCTCAAAGTCAATCTTCTGCTTCAGTTCAACAATGCGTTGGGCGATAGCTAACTCTGAAGCAATGGCGCCATGGAAGGCAACACTGAGGCCAATGGGAAGATGCGGATCTTCGAAGCTGAGGTTGGGCGAGTCAAACCACTCATCAATGAAGTTGTGTATGATTGCCACGTCAAAGAGAGGCAGATCGTTGAAGATTTCTGCTTCTTCCTTGCTCTTGATCAGCTGCTCAAGAGCGTCATCTGCAAGATCTTCATCACTGGACAGATCGATGGCATCGTTGCACAGAATAGCAGCATCTGTAAGTTCTTGGCCGGTGTGTGGCAGAGGCATCTTGACTTTCTGGGGCTTGGATATGCGTGACAAATCTTTAGACTGCACACTGTCTTTAGGAGGTGCAGTAGCCAGTGGCTTCGCCCGTGACATTTTTGGTGCAGAGGCAGGCTTTGAAGCTTTAGGTTGCTTCTTTGGCTTCGGCGCTGCAGGCGCTTCATCTGATTCAGCGTCATTTGCAGGCTCATGCACGGCTGTCCCTTGAACTATGATGTGAGTGATGAGACCTTCCAAGTTGTAGAAGGGCCCAACAAGATTGGGTTCAGCTTCGCGAGTTCCATCGGCACGGGGAGCAGAGGGACCAGGGTTGAAGTCTAATCCCAAAGACTTCTTGTTTTGCTTCGCTGAGTTCTGGGCAAACTGGAATTTGCGCTTGAACAGATTGTCGTCATGACACCAGAGCAGTGACAATGGGTTAGCATCCGTAGGCTGTGGTCCATGGACCATGCAGGGATAGAAGCCTTGTTCAATGGCTTCATCTCTGGACCTGGGTTGAAGATTTTTGTAGAGAATATCTCCCCATGGTCGCTTGATGGCATTCTTCTCAGCATATTCCTTTGTCACAAACCTGTACTTGAACCACTGTTCTGCCCAATATCGTCGAATCCATTGGATTCGTGTCTTGCGCAGATTGTAATCCTCTTCAGGATCTGTCTTGTACAGCTCTAAGAGATCATCGGGCAGATCTCTTGATGTTTCTCCTTGACGCTTTCTGCCACCCTTCCTTGCTGATTTCTCTGAAGCCATGAACTTTAAACTGAATGGCTTCAATACGTTCAAAGGCTTCAAAGGCTTTCGCTTGCTAGACAAACAGGAACTGGCTTCAGGAGAATTTATGTGATACTGTAAGAATTCTGCAAATGAATGCAGACTATGAGAACCAAGGGATTCTCCCACGGACATGTACCTATGACAGCATTAAGGTGCGAGGAAAGGGGAAGAGGTCATATGCATTCTCAAAAGATTTTTAAGATAAATCAGTTTAGAAGACATTGACCTCATCATGCGAGGACATTCACTCATAGATAAGGAGTCGGTTCCAGATTTGTACGAATCCACGGATCAGTACAAGTGAGGAATCTAACTACTTTGTGAAGCATAAGTGAATATACTAGGCATATTATGAGATGCAGTAAGAAGTGGATCCAGCATGTGTGAACAAAAACCACTTGTGGTAGAAAGTGACGAATCTATAGGATCAAAGGGGCCGTAAAAAGGAAGTTTTTTTACCACACGTAGAACTGCTAGACGGAGTGGAAGAGGAGGCCGAGCAGTCCGATCGTCCGTGCCCTAACTTGGCGACGGAGGACACCTACGGCAACGGCGGAGAAGACGATGTCCGCGGTCGGCATGAAGACGGCGTCGGAGAGGTTGTGGCAGCTAAGCGCTTCGTCGCCAGCGTTGTCGAGGGCTAGCGGTGGCGCTAGGGTTCGTGCGAGAGTGGAAGAAGAGATAATGACTGTGGTGTGGCATGTATTTATAGGGACAGGGGCGGCTCAGTGTTATTACACAGGTGCCCCTGGCGATTCACATCTATGGAACACGTGGCCATCATGCAGCATGTCGGAGGTTGTTCCACGTCCCACGCACGCCTGGATTGTCGGGGGGTCGTTCCCACTTCTTCGGGTTTCAGGTGAAGGAATTAGCGTTGAAAGAGGACTTAATGTTTGTCTCTGTATCTTCTGCTGACAAGGACGCAGAGAAGACATTTGATAGTTTCAAAAGAATGCATATGACTTGGAGAGATAGAGTTTGAGATAGAAAGCATAGAGAGGTTAGGGTCCGATCACATTCACTTAGTTCAAAAGATTCAACAAGAAGACATAGCTATAAGTGAATGTTGTAGAGGACAAAACACTAGTATACATTTATAATCATCGTAGTGAAGATAATCATGAAGACATGTTGAGATTGAAGCCAAACCAAATGTGAAGACATAGCAAATGTAAAGCCATGAGTGGAACACTTCAAACAGAACATTTGGTGGTGGCGTGACCCACCGTATAGGAAGTATTAGACCCAGACACGGCGCACGATTATCGTGGCGCTCTGAAGTCAAATTCCTCATTAATGTATTCACACTCAGAATGCATGTCTTCATTGATTGAAGATATACTTTACTTCGTGTGTTGCACATCTAAGTCATCATTATGCATAAGTGTTAGGATGTGTGCCTGATCACAGGACATTTGAGGATTCCTAGATATTTAGCTCACACCGTAACTTGCAAAATCTCTTCTCATCCAAGGGCTTGGTGAAGATATCTGCCAATTGCTCTGCAGTGTTGACGTGTATGATATCAATATCTTCCTTCACAACATGATCTCTGAGAAAGTGATGATGAATCTCAATGTGCTTTGTCTTCGAGTGCTGAACTAGGTTGTTGGCAATCTTGATGGCGCTTTCGTTGTCGCAGTAGAGTGGCACTTGCTTCAGATGAATGCCATAGTCTTTGAGTGTTTGCTTCATCCACAGAAGCTGAGCGCAGCAAGATCCAGCAGCAATGTATTCAGATTCAGCAGTGGAGAGAGATACACGGTTCTGCTTCTTTGAAGACCAACATACAAGTGATCGTCCCAGAAAATGACACGTGCCTGATGTAGACTTGCGATCCACTTTGTCACCAGCATAATCAGCATCCAAGAATCGAACCAGATCAAACTCTGAGCCCTTTGGATACCATAATCCTAGAGTTGGGGTGTAAGCCAAATATCGAAGAATTCGCTTCACAGCTAAGTGATGTGATTCCTTTGGTGCCGCTTGGAACCAAGCACACATGCAAACACTAAGCATAATATCTGGCCTAGATGCACATAAATAAAGTAAAGAACCAATCATGGAGCAGTATACCTTTTGATCGAACTCTTTACCATTGTCGTCGAGACCCAGATGATGTTTGGCTGGCATTGGCGTCGTGAAGCCTTTGCAGTCTTGCATACCGAACTTCTTCAGGCAATCTTTGAGATACTTCTCTTGAGATATAAAGATGTCGTTGCGTTGTTGTCGTATTTGAAGACCAAGGAAGAACTTCAGCTCTCCCATCATGGACATCTGGTATTGCTCTTGCATCATATATCCAAATTCTTCACTGTATTTCTGATTGGTGCAGCCGAAGATAATGTCATCCACATATATTTGGCACACAAACAGTTCACCATCACATGTATTCGTGAAGAGCATGGGGTCGAGGGAACCAGGTGTGAAGCCTTTGCTCTTCAGGAAGTATTTGAGCGTGTCATACCAAGCCCGAGCGGCCTGTTTGAGGCCATACAGTGCCTTGTTGAGCTTGTATAGCATGTCAGGATGTTTTGGATCTTCAAAGCCAGGCGGTTGTGCAACATACACTTCTTCTTCAATCTTGCCATTGAGAAAAGCGCTCTTCACATCCATTTGATATAGAAGTATGTTATGATGATTTGCATAGGCTAGCAGTATGCGTATGGCTTCAAGTCGAGCCACAGGAGCAAATGTTTCATCGAAGTCAATCCCTTCAACTTGAGTATATCCTTGAGCAACGAGACGAGCTTTGTTTCTGACAACTTGACCATGCTCATCTTGCTTGTTGCGATATATCCATTTGGTGCCTATTATATTGTGCTTCCGAGGATCAGGATGCTTAACTAGTTCCCATACATTATTCAGCTCAAACTGTTGAAGCTCTTCTTGCATAGCTTGAATCCATTCAGGTTCCATGAAGGCTTCTTCAACTTTCTTGGGTTCTGTTATTGAGACGAATGCGAAGTGCCCACAGAAATTTGCTAGCTGTGTTGCCCTTGAACGAGTGAGCGGACCGGGTGCATTTATGCTATCAATTATTCTCTCAATCTGCACTTCATTGGCAACACGAGGATGTACAGGGCGAAGATTTTGCTCTTGCTGATCATTGTCATTGTTAGAGGGATTGTCTTCAGGCTGAGCATTGTCTTCAGGTTGATCAGGTGCAGAGATGATAAGTTCATCTTCAGGTTGAGCTTCAGAGGGTATGATTTCTCCAGTTCCCATAAGTTTGATTGATTCACTGGATGGAACTTCATCTAGCACATTTGGCAGGTGCTCTCTTTGTGAACCGTTAGTCTCATCGAACCGCACATCCACTGTTTCAACCACTTTATAATGAAAGAGATTGAAGACTCTGTAGGAGTGCGAATCCTTTCCATATCCAAGCATAAAACCCTCATGTGCTTTTGGTGCAAATTTTGAAGTGTGATGTGGATCCTTGATCCAGCACCTGGCGCCAAATACTCTGAAGTAACTGACGTTTGGCTTCTTGCCAGTGAGAAGCTCATAAGATGTCTTGTTCAGAAGCTTGTGAAGATAAACACTGTTGATTGTATGGCATGCAGTATCAATGGCTTCAGGCCAGAATTTTCTTGGAGTCTTGTATTCATCAAGCATCGTTCGGGCCATCTCAATCAATGTTCTGTTCTTGCGTTCGACGACGCCATTCTGCTGTGGCGTGTACGGAGCTGAGAATTCATGTGTGATGCCCAAAGTGTCAAGATATGTATCAAGGCCAGTGTTCTTGAATTCAGTGCCATTGTCACTTCTGATGTGCTTTATCTTGGCACCATAGTTGTTCATTGCTCGATTGGCGAAGCGTCTGAAGACATCCTGCACTTCAGTCTTGTAGAGGATTATATGCACCCAAGTATATCTAGAATAATCATCAACAATGACAAAGCCATAGAGACAAGCAGTAGTAGTAAGAGTTGAGTAATGAGTGGGACCGAAAAGATCCATGTGGAGCAATTCGAAGGGTCGAGTTGTTGTCATGATTGTCTTCGAGGGATGTTTGGCCCTCATCATCTTTCCTGCTTCACAGGCACCGCATAAGTGATCTTTCTTGAACTTGATGCCCTCGATGCCTATGACATGCTTCTTCTTTGCAAGGGTGTGGAGGTTCCTCATGCCAGCATGCCCTAGCCTCCGATGCTAGAGCCAGCATTCTGAAGCTTTTGCCAGAAGACATACGGCAAGCTGTGGTCCTGCTGAGAAATCTACCACGTACAAATCATCCTTCCTATACCCTTCAAACACTAGAGACTTGTCAGATTCCATTAGAACAAGACAATGATATTTTCCAAAGATCACAATCATGTTTAAATCGCAAAGCATTGAGACAGACATTAAGTTGAAGCCAAGGGATTCAACAAGCATGACTTTATCCATGTGTTGATCCTTTGAGATTGCAACTCTACCTAGACCCAATACCTTACTTTTACCAGTGTCAGCAAATGTGATGTGACTCTTGTCGGATGGACGTAAGGTTGAGTCCATAAGAAGGTCTCTCTTGCCAGTCATGTGATTGGTACACCCACTATCAATAATCCATTCGGAAGCTGCTGGTGTCGTACCCTACAGTGCAGTTAGGGGGATAGGCTTCACGAAGAGAATTGTGAAGCAAAAAAATTTGACGAACCAGTGGGTTATGAAAGCTTAGATCGAGATTTGGACTGATAGGGAGAGTAGCAAGCGATTCAGGAACGAAGTACATAATAAGACCATTCGGGCATTTGATCTTGCTCCCTACAAGATGTTTAAGGTCCCCAGCAATAGCGTCAGACGATTTTGTTTTCTGCTGGAGACCCTTCCCTGCAAAAGAGAGTTAAGCTTTCTTAACCACCCACATCTTCAAGGGTGGCTTAGAAGCAATAAGTCTAAGTGCAGCATCTGAGAACTTTGGCTTTGGAGCCCTAGAAAAAAGTCTTGTAGGAGGACAATAGTACTCATAAGAATAAGCAGAATAGTTCTTGGTCTTATGAACATGGCGGTTTGATGAACCGCGCTCATATTCATAGGCCTGAGTATGGCTTCCCTGCAAAACATTTGCGTTAGTGCGACTCAGGTGAGTCCTCTGTCTGTATGATGCCTTTGGACCGTATGAAGCCTGTGGTCTGGAGTTTGTCTTCTTCATCTGTGATGTCATGATGACATTCACAGGAAGATTCTCCAAACAATTTTTCGGCACCCGGATCTTCTTCATAGGTGGTCTATTCCTGCAGTTAGTACCAATATACCTGGCAAACACTTCACCATTTTGATTCTTTAACAGTTTATAGTTTGCATCAAAGGATTCATCAATGACATGGGGTTAGCACAAGTGAAGCCAGATAGAGTGGATGGATCTGCTGAAGGTTCCTTTGCAGCAACCCATGTGGTTTTGGGGTACTGCTCAGGTTTCCAGTAAGATCCATCAGCATTCATTTTCCTTTCGAACCCAACACCCTCTTTCCTAGGGTTTCGGTTCAGGATCTGCATTTTGAGGACATCACATAGTGTCTGATGCCCTTTGAGACTTTTGTACATCCCTGTTTCAAGCAGTGTCTTCAACCTAGCATTCTCATCAGCAATAACTGACGTGGTATCCTCAGCAGAGGGGTTAGTTCCCACATCAACAATTGAAGATATTGCAACAGTAGCAGCAGTAGAACATTCAGCAACAGAAGTAGCATTATCACGCTCAATGCATTTAGGACATGGTGGTTCAAATCCTTCCTGAGCGGAACTGATCTGTTTGGCGCGAAGTGACTCGTTTTCCTTTTGAAGATCCTCATGAGCCGCTCTCAATTTATCAAGATCTTTCTTCCTTTGAAGATAATCATAGGAAAGCCTTTCATGAGTTGTTGAGAGCGTTTCATGACGACTTTCAAGTTCCTCATACTTAACATGAAGATTTTTTATGTCTTCAATTAAGGACTGAGATCGAGTCATTTCAGCGTCTAGCAGATCATCGCTTTTGTCTAACAGTTTTTGAATATGTTCCATAGCTTTCTGCTGTTCAGTTGCAATTTTAGCAAGTGTTTTGTAGCTGGGTTTGGAATCACAATCAGAGTCATCTTCACTAGATGTTTGATAGTGAGTAGTGCGTGTGTTTACCTTGGCACCACGTGTCATGAAGCAGTAGGTAGGAGCGGAGTAGTCCTTGTCATTTGCATCGGTGTTGGTGATGAAGTCGTTGTCTTCAGTGTTGAAGATGGACTTGGCAACGTATGTTGTAGCCAGACTCGCAACGCCAGAATCGGACTCCTCCTCAGACTCCACCTCCGCCTCCTCAGAAGCAGACTCCTCCTCTGAATCCATTTCCTTTCCAACAAACGCACGGGCCTTGCCAGATGAGCTTTTCTTGTGTGATGAAGACTTGGAGGAAGACTTGGAAGAATACTTTGAGTATTTCTTCTTCTTCTTGTCGTCAGAGTCATACTCCTTGCTCTTCTTCTTCTTGTTGTTCTCATTGTCCCACTGCGGACACTCGGAGATGTAGTGGCCAGGTTTCTTGCACTTGTGGCATGATCTTTTCTTGTAGTCATAAGCAGAAGCTTCATCATTCCTTGAGCTTGATCGTGAAGACTTTCTGAAGCCTTTCTTCTTGGTGAATTTTTGGAACTTCTTCACAAGCATAGCAAGCTCCTTTCCAATGTCTTCAGGATCATCAGTAGTACTGACGGATTCTTCTTCAGATGTGGAGACAGCTTTTGCCTTCAAGGCACGAGTTCGCCCATAGTTGGGACCGTAGATATCTCTTTTCTCAGAAAGCTGAAACTCATGTGTGTTGAGCCTCTCAAGTATGTCAGACGGATCGAGTGTCTTGAAATCAGGACGTTCTTGAATCATTAGGGCTAGGGTGTCAAACGAACTGTCAAGTGATCTCAAGAGTGTCTTGACGACTTCATGCTTGGTGATCTCAGTAGCGCCGAGGGCTTGAAGCTCATTTGTGATGTCAGTGAGTCGATCAAATGTGAGCTGGACATTCTCATTGTCATTTCTCTTGAAGCGGTTGAAGAGGTTGCGAAGGACACTGACTCTCTGATCTCTCTGGGTTGAGACGCCTTCGTTGACCTTGGAGAGCCAGTCCCAGACTAGCTTAGATGTTTCCAAAGCACCCACGTGGCCATACTGTCCTTTGGTCAGATGACCACAGATGATATTCTTGGCAGTAGAGTCCAGTTGAACGAACTTCTTGACGTCAGCAGCAGTGACACCTTCTCCAGCCTTGGGAATGCCGTTCTTGACGACATACCATATGTCGACGTCAATGGCTTCAAGATGCATGCGCATCTTATTCTTGCAGTAGGGATATTCAGTTCCATCGAAGACGGGGCACACAGCGGAGACTTTGATTATCCCTGCAGTCGACATAGCTAAAACTCCAGGTGGTTAAACCGAATCACACAGAACAAGGGAGTACCTTGCTCTGATAACAATTGAAAGTGTGTCATATCGACTAGAGGGGGGTGAATAGGTGATTTTTATGAAAGTCTTCAAAACATGGAAGTTTCAAAGACAAACAATAGAAATAAACCTATTACCATGCAGCGGAAGGTAGACTACACTAGGCAAACAATAGTCAAGTATTCAATGAAGTGAAAGCACAATGACTAATAGCAGCTAGGTAGTAAGGATTAGGTAGGAAGATATTATGAAGCCAATCAGAACGAACAGTCACTCAGTGAAGACAAGAGATAGTGCAATCATGCAATGACTTCACAAGTACCAATAGTAAGTAAAGGGAAGGGAAGGATGAAACCAGTGACTTGTTGAAGACAATGATTTGTTGGACCAGTTCCAGTTGTTGTGACAACTGTACGTCTGGTTAGGGCGGCTAGGTATTTAAACCTGAGGACACACAGTCCCGGACACCCAGTCCTGAACACGCAGCTCAGGACACCCAGTACTCACCGTATTCCCCTTGAGCTAAGGTCACACAGACCTCGCCCAATCACTCTGGTAAGTCTTCAAGGTAGACTCCCAAACCTTCACAGACTTCGTTCACCGGCGATCCACAATGGCTCTTGGATGCTCAGAACGCGACGCCTAACCGGCTGGAGGATTCACAGTCCTCAAGTATAATAAGTCTTCAGATCACACAGACAGGAAGACTTAAGTGATGCCTAACACTCTTTGGCTCTGGGTGGTTAGGGCTTTATCCTCGCAAGGAATTCTCTCTCAAACGCTTCAAGGTGGGTTGCTCTCAAACGACAAAAGCCGTACTCTAACTCTGAGCAGCCAACCGTTTATGGTTGTAGGGGGTGGGCTATTTATAGCCACTAGGCAACCCGACCTGATTTGTCCGAAATGACCCTGGGTTACTCCGGAACTAACACGTGTTCCAACGATCAGATTTCAAACACACACGGCAACTTTACTTGGGCTACAAGCAAAGCTGACTTGTCCAACTCTGGACAAGATTTGCTCTCATAGTCTTCACTCGAAGACATAGGTTTTGGTTAAGCATCAATTCAGTCATTCTGACTGGTTCTCTTGGACCCCACTTAACAGTACGATGGTTCCTATGACTCAACAAAGAAGAAAAAGAACTATGAAAGATCTAAGTCTTCGAGCTCCATATGCTTCATGCGACGTCTTCTCGTGTCATAGTCTTCAATGTGAATATCTTCACATACCACCTTTGACATCAATGTCTTCATATATTTTAGTGGTCATCTCTGGTAGGAAAACCGAATCAATGAGGGAATTCTACCTATGTTATCCTGCAATTCTCACAAACACATTAGTACCTCAACTAGGTTTGTCGTCAATACTCCAAAACCAACTAGGGTTGGCACTAGATGCACTTACAGTAGCTATCGATCTGCTCTAGATGGCCAAGCGAGTTGGCCCGCAATACGAAGCCGCCGAATACGAAGATCTATCCGAGGAGAAAAACCTCACCCTGGATCGCATCGTTGCCGATGATCGAAGGAGCCATCAAGCCTTTATCATGACGACACAGTGGAACTCTCAATGAAAGCACCAATGTCGGTGTCAAAACCGGTGGATCTCGGGTAGGGGGTCCCAAATTGTGCGTCTAAGGCTGATGGTAACAGGAGGTGGGGGACACAATGTTTACCCAGGTTCGGGCCCTCTCGATGGAGGTAATACCCTACTTCCTGCTTGATTGCTCTTGATGATATGAGTATTACAAGAGTTGATCTACCACGAGATCGTAGAGGCTAAACCCTAGAAGCTAGACTATGATTATGATTGTTGTTGTCCTACGGACTAAACCCTCCGGTTTATATAGACACCGAAGGGGTCTAGGGTTACACAGAGTCGGTTACAAGGGAGGAGATCTACATATCCGAATTGCCAAGCTTGCCTTCCACGCAAAGGAGAGTCCCACCCGGACACGGGACGAAGTCTTCAATCTTGTATCTTCATAGTCCAATGGTCCGTCCAAAGTATATAGTCCGGCTATCCGAGGACCCCCTAATCCAGGACTCCTTCAAGGGGTGTCTATATATAGACATGAGCTAGCGTTACAGGGGGTTTGGGGGGCTTTCGGACCCTCCGATCTCGATCGGACGACACTGGACGCAAGGAGGGGTAGGTTGGAACTTGTGGGCTGTGCAGAAGGCCTCAGGCTGAGAGGAGAGAAGAGAGAGAGAGGCCCGACAGCAGTTTTTGGAGACCGAAAACGTCCATCGTATGACCGGCTATGATGCCGCTATATGTTTAACGCTTGGGCTATCAAACGAGCTCTGAATGCGACGAAACTTGGCAGACGGCCTACTGACAACATAAGAACACTACATGCCAACTTTCAACCCATTCCGAGAACATTTCCCGGCCACTTATAAAATAATATTTTAGAGGTGCCGCGGGCGCGTGCAAGTGTGTCTGGGCTCAGAACGGACAACAAACGAAACTGGGGGAACCCGAACGGATGCAAGTTTTCAAAACATGATGATGCAATGCACATGATGACATGGCAAGATGCAACACGCAAGCGAATGACATGGCAACAATGCGCATAACTAGAAGATACCTAGCGCAACGGTCTCGGGGTGTCACAACACTCTACCACTATGAGAGGATCTCGTCCCGAGATCTAGGGATGGCACTGGAGAGAATCGCAAGAGGAAGAGAAGAGGTAAAACTAAGTTGCTTCTTTGACAAATGAGTGAAACCAAAGAACCTTGCGAGGTTGAACAAATTGAAAGAAAGAATACAACGAAGATGAACAAAGTTGAAAACACTCTGTTAGAAAAGAGGAACAAGGAATCTTACTGGAACCTTGCATGTTGAAAGACATAAGAAAAGGGTTGCAATGGACAAGAAGCACATGCAAGCACTCCGGTTGAAATGAGATGTACAAGGAACAATAAAGAGCAATTACAATAACACTCCGGTTGGAAATGGAAGGCACTAATATGAACTTGGCAAAATGAAAGCACTTGGATGAGACTCTGGTTAGAAGAGGAATGATAGACACGACACTCTGTTTAAAACAAGATAGAAAAGGAATAAGAATGATATAATTTGGACAGCACTCCGACTGTAAAATGGAAGGAATTGAACATGAACTTGACAAGATGAGACGATACTTGATGAAATCAACAACACACTGGCTTCGAAACTATTGAAAGAATGGTACAATGGGTAAGAAAGATTTCAGACAGCGCTCCGGTTGAGAAGGGAGGTAAAACTTGATAAGACGAGAGAACTTGAATGCAGGACACGACACTCTGGTTGAATGGATAAGCAAAGGAAAGAACATGATCTTCGACAAAAATGGGATGATGGGTCGAAGAGTGCAACATCACAATGCCTCCGAAATGAATGAATAGAAGCTAGATCATTAGGATAAAGGGACGAAGAAGAAAATGACAACTTCTGCCACAAATGAACTAGGAAAGCACTCTTCCAAGAAGGTTAAAACGGAGTTGTTTGAAAAACCAGCAATGAAACGAATAAGCTTGTAGTGGGCTTATGGAAACATCTCAAAACTAAGGTGAAATTCTGCCACCGAAAACAATGATTGATCGGGAACAAGGGAGAGATGAAAAACTTCTTCACCGAGATTGAAGGAGAATATTGGATCACTGATAAGCACCGCAATCGCAACCATCCTAAGGATAGGCGGTGAAATATGACACAAAATAACTCCAATGAAGAGATTGATGGATTGAAAAGATCTCGTGAACGAATTGAAAATGATGGGTCTAAAATATGTCATTCCAGACAACTTGTGAATCAAGAACCACGAAGGGAGATTGTCAAGAATGATATAACACCGCCTCAAAATATAAGGTAGAACGAATTGCATTTTGGAATACAAGATGAAGAATACTTGAACTCCTCCAAACAAAGCATGTGTTGAGCACCCTGTTTAATTTTGAGTATAGCTTGGCGGATCATAACTTCAAGAGAAAACTTAACGAACCATTGAAGAATGAAAAGAATCCTTGATGAACCACCATGTAGAGCCTCCATGAAGAACTCTGGTAACAAAAGTATGATGAAAAGAAAGAGAAGTTGAAAACACAAGGTGAAGCCTTGCGATGATTTAGATGGAGCTTCGGGATGATATAACCGAGAAAAAAAACTTGGAACACCGGAAAGGAAGATGAACGACATATAACTGAGAAATTGATATCACAAACAAACTCCGGTAGAAAGAATTAAACACTTGGATGAAAGAAGAATAAGAATTATGTTATGCGTATCCTTCATCAATTTAAATTGATGACAAGCAATGGATTTGGCATACTACTTATTCTCGTAGAAAGGATTAAGAGAGAAATAGTGCAAGCTTGGGAAGGTCTTCAACGAACCACCGGTACGATTCGGAAAGAACAAATGAATTGATATGATAACAACGGGAGAGGAATGTTGGACGAACCACCATAAGGATTAAAAGAATGAACGAAGAAAATGAAAGAATCACCAAGAAGAATTGGAAAATGAATGGAGATACTTGAGTGAATTTAGATACAAGATAACAAAGATATCATGAGCTAACTAGAGAATACTTGAGCGATGCACCGGTAAGATTTGGAGAATGAGAGCTGAAAGCTGAAAATGAATAATTCTGAGATGATGGGGCCCGGAGAATCAAACTGAAAAGACTCCTGAATTGCTCCGAATGGGTGAAAAGAATTCTCACAATCAAAAACAATTATGAGAGGATGGCATCAAGCTTGAACTACGCATCTTTGAGAGAATGAAGCAAGATTTAAGAGAAAAATCTTCTTCAGTCTTCAAATGCAAAGAATGACGATGAGAAACACCACCACGAATTGTTGAGATACTCCAGGAGGATTAAAAGAGGAAAGGTTGAGCCAAAGATGAAAAGAATTTGAAAGAGATATTGGAGAAGGCAATTGACTGATGATAACTCATTCTTACGTCAAACTTTGAAATGAATTGAGAATATTGATGACCCACAAGTGTAGGGGATCTATCGTGGCCTTTTCGATAAGTAAGAGTGTCGAACCCAACAAGGAGCAGAAGGAAATGATAAGCGGTTTTCAGCAAGGTATTTTCTGCAAGCACTAAAATTATCGGTAACAGACAGTTTTGTGATAAGGTAATTGGTAACGGGTAACAAATAGTAAAAGTAAATAAGGTGCCGCAAGATGGCCCAATCCTTTTTGTAGCAAAGGACAAGCCTGGACAAACTCTTATATAAAGTAAAGCGCTCCCGAGGACACATGGGAATCATCGTCAAGCTAGTCACAAAGCATATTCATGTTCACAATCAGAGGGGTATTAATATGCATAATGGATCTGAACATATGATCTTCCACCAAGTAAACCAACTAGCATCAACTACAAGGAGTAATCAACACTACTAGCAACCCACAGGTACCAATCTGAGGTTTGGATACAAAGATTGGATACAAGAGATGAACTAGGGTTTGAGATGAGATGGTGTTCGTGAAGATGTTGATGGAGATTGAACCCCTCACGATGAGAGGATTGGTGGTGATGAAGATGGTGATGATTTCCCCCTCCCGGAGGGAAGTTTCCCCGGCAGAACAGCTCCATCGGAGCCCTAGATTGGTTCTGCCAAGGTTCCGCCTCGTGGTGGCAGAGTTTCGTCCCGTGAGCTTTCTTATGATTTTTTCCTCGACGAAATACTCCATATAGCTAAAGATGGGCATCAGAGGGCCACTAGGGGGCCCACGAGGCAGGGGGCCCGCCCGAGGGGTAGGGCGCGCCCCCACCCTCGTGGACGGTGGGTGGCCCCCCTCTGGTACTTCTTTTGCCCAATATTTTTATATATTCTGAAAATAATTCCAGTGGAGTTTCAAGACTTTTGGAGATGTGCGGAATAGGTCTCTAATATTTGCTCCTTTTCCAGCCCAGAATTCCAGCTGCCGGCATCCCCCTCTTCATGTAAACCTTGTAAAATAAGAGAGAATAGGCATAAGTATTGTGACATAATGTATAATAACAGCCCATAATGCAATAAATATTGATATAAAAGAATGATGCAAAATGGATGTATCAACTCCCCCAAGCTTAGACCTCGCTTGTCCTCAAGCGAAAGCCGAAATCGAAAAATCTGTCCACGTGTTTAGAGATAGAGGTGTCGATAAAATAAAATACGGACATGAGGGCATCATGATCTCTTATGCTAATGTAACAATTCAATCACAATTTCAAGTATGAATCATAAACTTCATTGAGAACCAACAAACTCTAATCTCAGTCATTGAGGCAATTGCAATTTATCATAACATCAGAAAGAGTCAATAAGAGCTTTTCAGCAAGTCCACATACTCAACCATCATTTAGTCTTTCACAATTGCTAACACTCATGTGATATTTATGGTTATGAAGTTTTAATCAGAGACAGAGAAAGATAGGGGCTTATAGTTTTGCCTCCCAACTTTTTACCTCAAGGGTAATGTCAACAATAATAGTTCATGAAAACCCACATCCAATTAGCCATATATATTGGGATCTTTCCAACACATTGTGCTTGCCAAAGGATAAAATATAAAGAAGGAAAGGTGAAGATCATCGTGACTCTTGCATGAAGTATAAGACAAGAATAAAAGATAGGACCTTTGCAGAGGGAAGCAGAGGTTGTCATGTGCTTTTATGGTTGGATGCACAAAATCTTAATGCGAAAGAACGTCACTTTATATTGCCACTTGTGATATGGACCTTTATTATGTAGTCCGTCGCTTTTATTTCTTCCACATCACAAGATCGTATAAAGCTTATATTCTCCACACTAATAAATCATACATATTTAGAGAGCAATTTTATTGCTTGCAACGATGACAACTTACTTGAAGGATCTTACTCAATCCATAGGTAGATAAGGTGGACTCTCATGGCAAAACTAGGTTTAAGGATATTTGGAAGCACAAGTAGTATCTCTACTTGGTGCAAAGAATTTGGCTAGCATGAGAGGGAAAGGCAAGCTCAACATGTTGGATGATCCATGACAATATGATTAATCTTAGATGTAAGAAAACATAACCCATTAAGTTGTCTTCCTTGTCCAACGTCAACTCTTTAGCATATCATATTTTAATGAGTGCTCACAATCATAAAAGATGTCCAATATGGTATATTTATATGTGAAAACCTCTCTTTCCTTATTACTTCCTATTAATTGCCATGATGACCAAAACTATGTTTGTCAACTCTCAATAATTTTTATTCATCATACTCTTTATGTGTGAAGTCATTACTCTCCATAAGATCCATATGATCTCTTAATTTCTTTTTATTTCTTCTCTTTTTTCTATTCCCTCAAGATCATAGAAAAATAATCAAGCCCTTGACTCAACACTAATCTTTATTATATAAAGCTCATGGACTCGATTACATAGATGGATCATAAAGCAAAACTCACAACTAGATCATACTAAAACTTTATTCTACTAGATCAAGATATTACCAAAAGGATCGAACTAAGAAAAATGATAAAGATAAAAGTGATGGTGATATGATACCGAGGCACTACCCCAAGCTTGGCAGTTGCCAAGGGGAGTGCCCATACCCATGTGTTTATGTTTCCTTCCTCGGAGGTGGTGATGATGGAGTTGTTGATGATGTGGGCTTGTCGTCCATCTTCCAAGGCATATGCTCACCATCATAGAAAGATGATCGAGTCTCCAGGATCCTCAAATCTATAGCCAGAATCATCCTCTTGAATCTATATTCATACTCACAGTTTTGCTTTTGCAGGTCATAGAACTGGGCTTGGAGGTGCTCGATTTTCTTGTGAAGCTTGAAGATGGCCTCCCCAATGTTCTTGTCATCCAGCTTGTGGTTGTTGGTGAACTCCATGATCATTATATGATTAGAGTCGAGTTCACGTTCCACCATCTCCTGGCACTTGAAAACTTGTTGCTCCAATGCCTCGAGCCTTATTTCCACGCTTCCGGTCCTCCTTAGTCCCTCAACATCGCGGATATGCAACAACCCCTCACGCATCTCAATGGTTTGAGGGTGTTGCAGCACCTCCGCGAGGTAGGGGTTGATGACCTTCTCGAAGAACTTGTCCTTGGGGGCACTTGAAGACGCCATGGCGATCTAGATTTGTCAGAAAAACAGCTCGAAACAAAGAGAGAAGATATTTGCATGATACGGTGGTCAAAACCTTCGGGAGATTATATAGTAAATTTTTACCGACCAAAAGAAGTATCATGCAAGAAAATGGAGTCCGGAGAGCCCACGAGGTGCCCACGAGGCAGGGGGCGCGCCAGGGGGGTAGGGCACGCCCTCCACCCTCGTGGAAGCCTCATGTCCTTCCCGGACTGCTTCTTATTTTCCAATTTTCTTAAATATTCCAAAACGGAGAAAATTTGCCATTAGAACTGTTTTGGAGTCGGTTTACTTACCGTACTGCGTACCCATTCCTTTTCGGAGTCTGAAACGTTCTGGAAAGTGTCCCTTATGTATTCCTCCGGGGTTATGGTTCAATAACATTAGTTTCAACATTTATGGGGTTACTTGAGATATAATGTTTGATTCTTTGACCGTTCACGACCCTCGGATTTGTTCCTTCAAAGTTGTTGATTTTTATGGCACCGGAACGATAGACCTCCTTGATGACGTAAGGACCTTCCCATTTAGAGAGAAGTTTGCCTACAAAAAATCTTAAACGAGAGTTGTATAGCAATACATAATCACCTACATTAAACTCACGTTTTTGTATCCTTTTATCATGCCATCTTTTAACTTTTTCTTTAAACAGTTTGGCATTCTCATAGGCCTGGGTTCTCCATTCATCAAGTGAGCTAATGTCAAAAAGCCTCTTCTCACCGGCAAGTTTGAAGTCATAGTTGAGCTCTTTAATAGCCCAATATGCCTTATCTTGTAGTTCAAGAGGTAAGTGACATGCTTTTCCATATACAATTTTATACGGAGACATACCCATAGGATTTTTGTATGCAGTTCTATAGGCCCATAATGCATCATCAAGTTTCTTGGACCGATTCTTTCTAGATCTATTAATAGTATTTTGCAAAATTAATTTAAGCTCTCTATTGCTCAGCTCTACTTGACCACTAGACTGTGGATGATAAGGAGATGCAATTCTATGATTAACATCATACTTACCAAGCATTTTACGAAAAGCACCATGAATAAAATGTGAACCACCATCAGTCATTAGATATCTAGGGACTCCAAACCACGAAAAAATAACTTCTTTAAGCATCTTAATAGAGGTGTTATGATTAGCACTACTAGTTGGAATAGCTTCTACCCACTTAGTAATGTAATCAACAGCAACTAAAATATGAGTATACCCATTAGAGGAAGGAAACGGTCCCATATAATAAAGCCCCAAACATCAAATGGTTCAATAATAACTGAATAATTCATAGGCATTTCTTGACGTCTACTAATATTACCATTCTTTGACATTCATCACAAGACAAAACAAACTTACGGGCATCTTTGAAGAGAGTAGGAAAATAAAAACCAGATTGCAATACCTTATGTGCAGTTCTGTCTCCAGAATGGTGTCCTCCATAAGCCTCGGAGTGACACTTGCGTAGGATTTGTTCCTGTTCATGCTTAGGTACACAACGTCTAATAACACCATCTACTCCTTCTTTATAAAGATGTGGGTCATCCCAGAAATAATGTCTTAAATCATAGAAGAACTTTTTCTTTTGCTGGTATGTGAAACTAGGTGGTATAAATTTAGCAACAATGTAATTAGCATAATCAGCATACCATGGAGCAGTACGAGAAGCATTTATGATAGCTAATTGTTCATCAGGAAAGCTACCATCAATAGGTAGTGGGTCATCAAGAACATTTTCTAACCTAGACAAGTTGTCTGCAACGGGGTTCTCAGCTCCCTTTCTATCAATAATATGCAAATCAAATTCTTGTAGCAAGAGAACCCATCTAATAAGTCTAGGTTTAGCATCTTTCTTTTCCATGAGATATTAAATAGCAGCATGATCAGTGTGAACAGTTACTTTAGAATCAATAATGTAAGGTCTGAACTTATAACAAGAAAATACAACAGCTAAAAATACTTTTTCAGTAGTAGCATAATTTCTTTGAGCACTGTCTAGAGTTTTACTGGCATATTGAATAACATCTAATTTCTTATCAACTCTTTGTCCTAGAACAGCCCCTCCAGCATAATCACTAGCATCACACATAATTTCAAATGGTAAATTCCAATCAGGAGGCTGAATAATAGGTGCAGAAACCAAAGCTTTCTTAAGTATTTAAAATGCTTCTACACAATCATCATCAAAGACAAAAGGGACATCTTTTCATAAGAGATTAGTCAGAGGCCGAGAAATTTTTAGAGAAGTCCTTAATGAACCTCCAATAAAAACTGGCATGACCAAGGAAACTTCTTATACCTTTAATGTCCTTGGGACACGACATCTTTTCAATAGCATCAACTTTAGCTTTATCAACTTGAATACCTCTTTCAGAAATTTTATGCCCCAAGACAATACCTTCATTAAGCATAAAGTGGCACTTCTCCCAATTCAAGACAATATTAGTTTCTTCACATCTCTGCAAAACTCGATCAAGGTTGCTTAAGCAATCATCAAAAGAAGTCCCATAAACGGAGAAATCATTCATGAATACCTCAACAATCTTTTCATAAAAGTTAGAGAATATAGCAGTCATACATCTTTGAAAAGTAGTAGGTGCATTACATAAACCAAAAGGCATATGTCTATAAGCAAAAGTACCAAAAGGGCAAGTAAAAGTTGTCTTTTCTTGATCCTCTTTTGACATAGGTATTTGAGAGAAACCAGAATAACCATCTAGAAAGCAAAAATGTGTATGCCTGGATAATCTTTCTAGCATTTAATCAGTAAAAGGTAAAGTGTAATGATCCTTTTTAGTAGCTTTATTTAATTTGCGGAAATCAATTACCATTCTATAACCTGTAACAATTCTTTGTGGGATCAATTCATGTTTATCATTAGGAACAATAGTAATACCTCCCTTCTTAGGGACACAAGGGACAGGACTTACCCACTGACTATCAGCAACGGGATAAATTATACCTACCTCTAGAAGCTTTAGTATTTCTTTTCTTACCACTTCTTTCATCTTAGGATTTAACCTTCGTTGGTGATCAACAACTGGTTTAGCGTCTTTCTCCAATTTTATTTTGTGCTGGCATAGAGTGGGACTAATGCCCTTAAGATCATCCAGAGTATATCCAATAGCAGCACAGTGTTTCTTCAGAATTTTCAATAATTTCTTTTCTTCATGCTCTGAAAGGTTAGCACTAATAATAACAGGATATATCTCTTTCTCATCAAGATAAGCATATTTAAGAGTATCAGGCAAAGGCTTAAGCTCAAACACGGGATCAGCCTTAGCTGGAGGAGGATCCCCTAAGATTTCAACAGGCAAGTTGTGTTTCAAAATGGGTCCTTGTTTAAAGAATACTTCATCTATTTCCCTTCTTTCATTCATAAACATATCATTTTCATGGTCTAGCAAATATTGTTCTAAAGGATCACTAGGAGGCACGACAATAGAAGCAAGACCAATAATTTCATCTTTACTAGGCAATTCTTTATCATGGGGCTATCTATGAAATTTAGCAAAATTAAACTCATGAGACATATACCCTAAACCAACAGAAACAATATCCTTATTGCAGTCTATCTTAACATTAATAGTATTCAAGAAGGGTCTACCAAATATAATGGGACAAAAGTCATCTTGTGGGGAACCAAGAACAAGAAAATCAGTAGGATATTTAACTTTCCCACACAAGACTTCAACATCTCTAACAATCCCAACTGGTGAAATAGTATCCCTCTTCAAGAATTCATCTAATTAACCAGTTAACTTGCCGATTAATCCCTACTCATAGGGTCCCCGAGTAGCCGATTACCCGATAAATCATCTGATTAATTGATTAACTTGCCGATTAACTTGCCGATTAGCCTATTAATGCCCTACTCACCAGCCGACCAAGCAGCTACCAGTTAACGATTTCCTCAACAATGAATGGTATCTCTATTGGCAAGCTTAATTGTAACATCTATCTCTTCTATCTCAGCAGGTGCAATATCATGCATAATTTCTTTGTATAAGGAATGAGGTATTGCACTTGCACTAGCACACATATCACATAAGCCATGATAGCAATGATCTCCTATTTTAACAAAAATAATAGGCATGCCTACAATAGGTCTATGTTTATTTTTAGTATCAGGTCTAGCAATTCTAGCAGATTCATTGCAGAAGTAAATAACATGCCCATCAGTATTATCAGCCAAGAGATCTTTAACCATAGCAACACTAGGTTCAACTTTAATTTTCTCAGGGGGTTTGGGTGTCTTAATATTACTTTTGTTAACCACAGTTGAAGCTTCAGCATGATCCTTTATTCTAACAGGGAAATGTGGTTTCTCAATATAAGCAGTAGGACCAATAGGATCATTAAAAGTGATAGTATTTTCTTCAACTTTAATAGGTGCAACTACTTTTACTTCAATGGGAGGATTATATTTAGACCACTTCTCCTTCGGGAGATCAACATGAGTAGCGAAGGATTCACAGAAAGAAGCTACTATCTCAGAGTCAAGTCCATATTTAGTGCTAAATTCACGGAAAGCATCAGTATCCATAAAAGATTTAACACAATCAAACTTAGGTGTTATAATAGATTTAACACAATCAAACTTACCTTCCTCGAGGTCCCAATCTTCAAAGTTGCATTTAATTATTTCCAATAGATACCATTTGAATTCAGTAGTGTTCATCATAAAAGATCCAGTACAAGAAGTATCGAGCATGGAGCGATTACTGAGAGAAAGCCGAGCATAAAATTTTTGAATAATCATTTCTTTTGAGAGCTCATGATTGGGGCATGAATACAACATTGACTTAAGCCTCCCCCAAGCTTGAGCGCGATGCTTTCTCCTTCGCGAGGCCAAAAATTATATATATATATATATATATATATATATATATATATATATATATATATATATATATATATATATATATATATATACATAAACACTATTCTGATCACGGGATCAGAATAATATTCTGATCACAACCTGAACTGCCTGAGTAACGCGCCTGAACTTCTCTCTGTACGAACCCGACCTTCGGGCTATCTTCGCAACCGTGCCTTCTACCGCGAGTTTTTCTGGTTAGTCGTGTTTCATGTGATGTAAGTGTAATCTTCAAACGATTTTTAGCAACTAAATACTCGTTTTAGATAGGAATCTCGCTCATAGGCGGATTTTGCACTCGGGTCGTGAAGAACTCGTGTTTTTTGCAATTTTACTACCTGAGTTGTTCGACCTGAACTTCCCCCTGTGCTAGGTTGAACTTCCCGCAACATTGCCAAAATAGGGCTTGCTATATACCGTTGGAAAGCTATGGACACGAGTATCATGACCCAAGTTAAATTTTTCGCAAAATGTAAGCGGTTTAAGAGCAGTTTTGAAAACCGTTTTTTCTTCACACAAAAAACGTGAATCGTAATTTTGATCGCATTTCTAAACCGTTTATCGGAATGAGGCAAGTAATATAGCGTTGGAAAACTGCTTCAAAACCGCTCCTTCCACATGTTAAAAGTTTTCTCTAATTCCCTACGGTTAAAGAGTAATTTGAAAAATCGTAAAATTTTACAAACCGAACAGCCGTGTTCGTATTTTCGATGTTATTTCTAAACGGCTAATCCAATTGAGGCAAATGATATGGCGTTGGAAAGCTTATGAAATTGCGCTACTTTTTCAAGTTGAAAGTTTTTTCTAATTTTAAATGGTTTAGAAGTGATTTATAAAATGGTCCAAGTTACAACGAGTGTGTATTTTCGAGCTAATTTTTTAACCGCACGTCCGAATGTAGCAAATGATACGGCATTGGAAAGCTTGAGGAAATGTGAAACTTTTTGGTATATATTTTTTCTCCCAATTCCTTACTGTTTTAAGTCAGTTTTGAAAATGGATAAAAACGTATTTTCGCCGTAATTTTTACAAACTTTATCGGAATGGGGCAAATAATATACCACTAAAAGCTACGGAAAATTCAAAAAAATTTCGTGTTGATGGTTTTCTCTAATTCCTAGCCGTTTTCAAGTAATTTTGAAAACGGCGAGATCATTCGTTCTGCCTTTATCGCGAAACAGATTCTTCGAAAATGCACCACGTGAAGAACCTGAACTTCTCGGCGCGTGTACCTGAACTTCACTCTGTTTTCATGTGATTTTTTTGCTCGTAGTTCTCCATCCATTGCTCGTAGCTCTCCATCCACTAATCGGAATTGAGCAAGTGATATACCAATGGAAAGCTGTTGTGAACATGCAACTTTCCCGTGTTGATCGTTTTTTCATACTCGCGACGATTTTACAAGTTTTTCATCTGAAATTCATCCACTTTAGTAGTTGAACTTCCTGCTGTTTTCAGTTGAACTTCCTGTTGTCAGTTTTACACAAATGATATTCGTTTTGTACAAATATCTCTCAGAATAATTTTTTAAACTTTCTTCGACGAAGGACTTGAACTTATAACAACAAACTTTTAGCGTTTGCTTTTTTATTCTTTTTTAATACAAAATGCACACCGTGTAGTACGTGAACTTCTGTCAGTTATCAACCTGAACTTCTCTCGGTTACGCGAATTTTTTTGAGTTTTTTATAAATTTTTAATCTGATTTTCTTAATCATTTTTTATGAATTTTGAAGCGCTCTATTTTTAATAGTTTAACTTCTTGTTATTTTATTTTTGAAATTCTTGTTTTGATTTTTTTAATAACGAGGAAAATCATCGAACTTCTCCATCTTTTTAATATGGACTTCCTAGTTTTATTTTCTTAATTCTTTTTACGAAATTTTGAAGCGCTCTATTATTAAAAGTTGAACTTCTTGTTATTTAATTTTTGAACTTCTTATTTACATTCTTTAATAACAAAGAAAATTTGAGTTTTCTATAATCATCGAACTTCTCCATCTTTTTAAATTGGACTTCCTGGTTTATTTCTTTTAGTAACGGAAAAAATCTTATATTTTGATAGACATCGAACCGCTCCTTTTTTAAATTTTAACTTCTAGGTTTATTTTAAGAGAGAAAATCTTTGTTATAAAATTGTTTGAGATGCTTTTTTAATGACCTTCTTTGGGTTTGTAACAAGCATTGAGCCAGTTGTGTCGCACCAATGAAATTAAAACTCAGAAATTTATTGACGATTTTAAAACTTTTTTATCTGAAATTCATTCAGTGTAGTAGTTGAACTTCCTGTTGTTTTCACATTGAACTTCTGTGATGTATTGTCGTTTGCAATTTTCTCATCCATTCGTCAGTGTTACACAAATAATATTCCTTTTGTACAAATCTCTCTCACAATAATTTTTTAACTCTCTCTGACCGGGGACTTGAACTTACACAAATGATATACGTGTCTCCTTTTTTTCGAGCTTCCCTACCCTCGACTACAAACTTTTTGCAACATATTTATTTCTCCCTCTCTTTTTCTGTCTTACTTCACAACACATTTCTCCATTTATTTTTCTTGAGGAAATTTTAAACATGGTCTCTTTATTGTTTTTTGGATGTGGCTTCGTTTCCTCTACACTCACTTATCTGGCATATTGTCTTCGTACTTACCCACTTCCGAAACCTGAACTTCACACGTTCATTTGAATCTTTTTTCCATGTACTAATGAAAATTGTCTCCATGTGTTTTACTTTTTTTGTTTCTCTAATTTCCCATGGTTCTTTTACATACTAACTTCTCGGGTTGCAGTCTGAATATTTCCCAAAATTTTACAAGTGTTGCAGTCTGAATATTTTCCATAATTTTACAAGTGTTCTAGTATAGACTGATCATACAAAAATAAGACATTACAACGCTATACGTCAGTGCTATATCATTGTTGACCAAGAAGTATCGACCTGTAATAACAAATACAATACAATGCCCACATGACCATTTGCACGAACACGTTCCACGAACCAAATGGTGAGAGCATATGAGTTGTGTACATCTCTGCGGCCTCAACGTGGGCAGGTACCATCTTACTGAGAGTGAAGGCCACCTCCATCAGCGTGTCAAGTCCAAGTTGCCGCAAGAACCTGAAGCTGCAATGCGCATGTAGAGGGAGAGAAGAAGTGCAAGCCGCCGCAGTTGGTGTTGAGCGCGTGCGGCAGTGGGAGGAGCAAGCTTGGCCGCCAGAGCTGGATGGGGGTCAGGTGAGGAACTAGGGAGGCAGAGCTGGAGCTGTACATCACCACAACCCTGCCCGCAGCCTGCGCTGCCGCCCCCATCCTACTCCCAACTGAGTTTGGCAGCAGTGTAGGAGCCGTGCAGCGGCTGGGATAGTGGACGCCGCTCAAGCGGGTCGTGGGAGACGAGTCCTCGAGAGGATGAGTAGAGCACAGCGTCGGGCAGCACCTCGTCTCCCGGTGGGCTCATCGCCGGCGTGCTAAGGAGCCATATTTTTCGTTGGCGTGCCGAGGAGCTCGCGTGCAGAAGCCACCCGTGATGGGAGGAGAGGATCCAGGGGACTCAACAGGTGCGGCGGGGATGGACTCCGACCATGGAAGGGTGGAAGTGGTCGCTGCTCGGGGTAGTGGCGTCGCACCATGGGCCACAGCTTTGCTCTGAAAGGAGCCGGCCAACGCAAGAAGGAACAAGGGCGGAGCAGGTGCTGGACGCCGGATCCGGGGACAATGGAGGCGACGGCCGGATCCGGGTCGTTGGCAGCGCGGTGGCCGGGTACTGCGGTGGGGGAGTGGTCGGCGCTGAGACCGGATCCCGGCGAGTGGGGCGGCATGAGGGCAGGATTCGAGTGAGTGCCGTTTTGGGGGGCGAATCTATGTGTTGGCGGCTCCAGCGGCGGAGGTCGCGCTGTTGCCGGCGATGGGATCAGGAAGTTAGGGATCGGGGAAGGTGGGAGGACGAGCGGTCGGCGGTCGTGGGGTGTTTTTTCTTTTTTTTTCTCTGTGTATCGATTCGGTAGTTCAGGAACACCTCCCCGCGCCCTATATAGGGCTGCTGTGATCCAAATAGTTGTTCTAATCCCATGATCATAATAGTGCTACTCTATATATATATATAATTACGATCACGGTGAACAAGATACATAGGGTAAAACTTCTGATGAAATTCCAATTTCAATCGTTGGTAGTTCCATGATCCAATATCATCAAATAGCCTAAACCATGTCCATGCATCTCCCTTCAAAGATAAAGGGAAGGCCTTCTTCTTGATAACATCCTCGGGCATACATGCAAGCTTAAATAATCCACAAACTTCATCCACATAGATTAGGTGCAAATTAGGATGTAATGTTCCATCACCTATGAAAGGATTAGCTAGCAGTTTCTCTATCATACCCGAAGGAATTTCAAAGTAAACAATTTTAGTAGGTTCAGTAGGTTGAGAAGTAACTCTTTGCTCTACTGGTCGGGGTGAAGATACCCCGAACAAGCCCCTCAAAGGATTATGTTCCATAGTAACAAGTGCCAGTAAATTTCAGCAGACTATATAAATTTTTCCTTACCAAATTCCACCTACCAAAGGCGCTTCACTCCCCAGAAACGGCACCAGAAAAGAGTCTTGATGACCCACAAGTGTAGGGGATCTATCATAGCCTTTTCGATAAGTAAGAGTGTCGAACCCAACGAGGTGCAGAAGGAAATGATAAGCGGTTTCAGCAAAGTATTTTCTCCAAGCACTGAAAATATCAGTAACAGATAGTTTTGTGATACGGTAATTGGTAACAGGTAACAAATAGTAAAAGTAAATAAGGTGCAGCAAGATGGCCCAATCAATTTTGTAGCAAAGGACAAGCCTGGACAAACTCTTATATATGGTAAAGCGCTCCCGAGGACACATGGGAATTATCGTCAAGCTACTCACAAAGCATATTCATGTTCATAATCAGAGGGGTATTAATATGCATAATGGATCTGAACATATGATCTTCCACAGAGTAAACCAACTAGCATCAACTACAAGGAGTAATCAACACTACTAGCAACCCACAGGTACCAATCTGAGGTTTGGATACAAAGATTGGATACAAGAGATGAACTAGGGTTTGAGATGAGATCGTGCTGGTGAATATGTTGATGGATATTGACCCCCTCACGATGAGAGGATCGTTGGTGATGATTTCCCCCTTCCGGAGGGAAGTTTCCCCGGCAGAACAGCTCCGCCGGAGCCCTAGATTGGTTCCGCCAAGGTTCCGCCTTGTGGTGGCGGAGTTTCGTCCCGTGAGCTTGCTTATGATTTTTTCCTCGACAAATGACTCCATATAGACAAATATGGGCATTAGAGGGCCACCAGGGGGCCCACGAGGCAGGGGGTGCGCCCAGGGGGGTAGGGCGTGCCCCCCACCCTCATGGACGGTACTTCTTTCGCCCAATATTTTTTATATATTCTTAAAATAATTCCTGTGGAGTTTCAGGACTTTTGGAGATGTGCAGAATAGGTCTCTAATATTTGCTCCTTCTCTAGCCTAGAATTCCAGCTGCCGGCATCCCCCCTCTTAATGTAAACCTTGTAAAATAAGAGAGAATAGGCATAAGTATTGTGACATAACATATAATAACAGCCCATAATGCAATAAATATCGATATAAAAGCATGATGCAAAATGGACGTATCAAATAACTCCGGAAAAGAAAAGAAGACTCAGGTAAGATCCTAGAAAGAGACATGTGGGTTAAGGCCCACTCAAAAGATACACCATTGAACGATTTAAAAAAAAAAGATTGCGTCGGTTGAATTAAATGACTTGAATGAGATAATAACCTTGAGATAGCTTGAACGCATTAAGAATGAAAATGCGAACCTCTTGAGATATCTTCAATACTTCAAAACAAATGAATGGAGAAGTGGATGATTAGGAGGTGCACCGTCATGAGAAAACATTTGAAATGAGGAAAGCATATGATCGACAAAGCTTGAAGTGAATCCACCGAAAAAACAAAAAAATGAAGAATGATGAACTTGAAGCTCCGTTAGAATCTTCCTGAGAATCACCGGATAAGAACAATGTCGGAAAAGAATGGAGAGACTTACCATCAATAAAAGGATACTTGATTAAGAAATCTGAGTCCTTGAAGAAAAAGGGTTGGAGGGCGGGAAAACAAAGGCAACTTGGTACGGATGGAACAAATACCATTGAGAAAACTTAGAATTGATCTTGCCGATGTTGAAATGATCGGATCCACTTGAAGAGAAGCATGCCGGTTGAAAAAGAATCAACATGGCAACCTGATGATCAAGAAGGATTAGCACTCCCATAGAAATGTGAGAACACCATTTAGGGAAGGTATGGATTAACACTTGACATCGAAGCAACTCGAATACCACAAATAAAACAAAACAAAGGATTGGCTTGCAGAATAAGCCAGAACAAACATATGGTAGGGATTTCGTCCGAAGTTTTCGTGGTGGGGCCCACACGGGCTCGATCATACGACACCATCATGTACAAGGTAGTGCACATGACATATGAAGTGTCCCCAAGTCAGCATAGCCAAGGACTCTTTAAGACACAACGAGACCACTGTAAAACCAACCGTGGATAGGAGGACCACTAGATGTCGAACCCCAATCTCATATCATGCATCTGTCGGAACGATATCCTAGGAGCTACTTGAATTCCCACCTATAAACTCCCGAAACTTTCTGGTTATGCAATATGGTGTTGGGGATACAGGGAGGCACAATATATATCACACAACTAACAAGCCCTACGCTCCAACTGTATCCATCCGTCAACACATAACCAAGAAAACTCCGGAAATCATGTACCTCAACCTTCGAAAAGCATCCGTTATACGAGCTATGGCAATACTCTCGAACTCCTGCCCCAGTACTGGGTAGCATCGAGGTTATCTCACCAACAACTGCATAAAAGAGATTTTCGATGTCAGTGAACTCGGGTATTCCAGAACTGCAACGATAAAATTGTGATGACAACACCTCGGAGCTCAACTCCCCAGGACACTGCCACAACCCCTAAATGTCAGGAGGCACCAAGAACAATGTTCTCTTCACAAGAATATCAAAACAATCCCAAGATACCCGCATGATCCTAAATTTTTTTTAGTGAAATTTGAGGAGAGGAAAGTCAAAACATCTACGTCAGGAGGCCTCACCAGAGCGACGAAGGGACTAAGGAGTAAAAAGAATCCTACTCTCCGATATATATAATCCTAAGACTCAAAACATTTTTGTTCTAGACTCAACAACGTCAGCGATTCAATCAAGCAGGGGGCTCTTAAGTCGGGGGTGGCTCTGATACAACCTTGTAAGGCCCACAATGCGGCTATATCTCCCACATGTCGTGGCACGACTTAGAGGCATAACTGCATGGTAGTTTTGTAGCAAGAGGGGTAATCTTCACACAATCCCATGTACTGAATAAGAAAGGGATAAAGAGTTGGCTTACAATGGCCAATTCACACAAATAACAAGTTAAACATACATCATCCAGAGCACAATCAAGGTCTGACTACGGAACCAAAATAAAAGAAGACAACCCCAAATGCTAGATCCCCGATCGCCCCAACTGGACTCCACCACTGATCATCCGGAAAATACACATAATAACGACTAAGATCTTCACTGAACTCCCACTTGAGCTCGGTTGCGTCACCTGCACTGGTATCATCGGAACCTGTAACTGTTTGTAAGTATCCGTGGGTCACGAGGACTCCGCAATCTCACACCCGCGAGATCAAGATTATTTAAGCTTATGGGTAGGATAAGGTAATGAGGTGGAGCTGCAGCAAGCACTAAGAAAATATGGTGCCTAACATACGCAAATAAGAGTAAGATGAGAAGCTACGCAATGGGGCCTCCGGCGCCGCCGGCCGTCCTGGGGACGATGACGCCCCCAAGCGCACCCGAGGGCGCGCGATTGTAGCGTGGCCCGTCGTGAGGCCCAGGGGCGGCTCGGGAAGGAAGCAGATAGCAGAAAGGCGGCGCTCCTGACGCTGCCGCATCTAGCAGCTCAGCGACACGTTCCAGCAATGCATCGCGTCCGCTCTCCATCATCCGGCACCGCAGCAACTCCAGCGCCACCGTGAGCGCGGCCCGCATGTTCGCCTACTCCCGTCGGCTGTGTGGTGCCATTGCTGCGGCATGGCTTGCGGCCCTTGCAGCGGCTCGCGTTTGTCGTGGGGTAGGGGTGCATGATGTCTGGCTGCACCGCCCACGCCTTGTAGTGTTAGGCGGCGCCCGCGCCACCTGGGCCACGGGGTTGAGGTCTTCGTGGGCTGGTGTCACCGCCCAGGCTGGCCAAGCTGCCCAGCATTCGGAGTCAGCCCTTGGGTCGCCGGACATCGGGGCCGCGGAGCGTCGGTGGGTTGATTGGCGAGGAAGAGACTCCGGCGCACCCCTACCTGGCGCGCCAAATGTCGGATCATGGGTTCCGGCGAACCCTTAAGGTTCGAACTCTGGGGTGCGCGCGAAGTTCTTTCCCTCCTACCGATCTACGCCCTAGCTCGCTAAGGTCTTGCGGACGAACTCGACGCACTCGCAACACAAAGACACAAGGTTTATACTGGTTTGGGCCACCGTTGTGGTGTAATACCCTACTCCAGTGTGGTGGTGGTGGATTGCCTCTTAGGCTGATGAAGAACAGTACAAGGGGAAGAACAGCCTCCTGAGGTTGAGGTGTTCTTGTGGCTAAGGAGCAGGTGAGATACCTCTGAATGAGTTGAGATCGGATCCCCACGGTGGTGGCTGGTTCTACTTATATAGGCCCTGGTCCTCTCCCCAAATATTGAGCGGGAAGGGATCCAACAACGGCGGCCAATTTGAAAGGGGACAGCCAGTACAAGCTATCCTGACAAAAGGTGGTCTTCGCCTGGCAAAGGTTCTGGTGATGACGTCGTCCTGGGCTCCATGGTGACGTCCGTCCTGCCGTCCTTCTGGTCTTGGTCTTGTTGCACCGATATGGAAACCTTTTCTCTATGCCTCGGTACTCCGTGTCTGCGCTTGCTCCTTGGCTCCAAAGAGGAAACAAGGACGCTGCACACGCTAGTGCCCGCCTGGTGTCGATCGTTATGGCTCACGTCACGAGAGCCTCACGAGGTTCACGCCGCCTTGATATCTCCGATCCTCGCGAGGAAGTTTGGTGAGGCCACTCTTGAGGAGGTCTTGCATCGTCCGCCTCGCGAGGCTTGGCCCCTCGCGAGGGTCTTGAATGCCTTGTTGATGATGATGGGCCATACAGACCTGCCAGCACAGCCACGCCATGGGCCGCAGCCAGGCAAGTCTGGGGACCCCCGTTCCCAGAACGCCGACAGTATTCACCTTGCAAACCAACACACACAATAGCCCAAACGACGGGGTTATGTCCAAGAATATGCATTTTCATCTTATGCTTCCAACTAGCAAAATTAGTACCATCAAAGTAAGGACCTCTATGGTGGTAATTTCCCTCGCTAGACGCCATACTCTCCTAGGTTGTGAAACCAAGGCTATGATCACCAAAGCTATGGAAATCAAGGCAAATGGAGACCAAAGCTCTGATACCAATTGTAGGATCGAAAGTAGGTTTAGAGGGGGTGATTAGACTACTTGACCAAATAAAAATATAGCCTTTTCCCAATTTTAAGTGTTGGCAGATTTTAGCAATTAGAACAAGTCAAGTGACCAACCTACACATGCAATTCTAAGAGTGTAGCAGCGAAAGTAAAACATTGCATATGAAGGTAAATGGAAGCGTTTGGAGAGTGCAAACGCAATGGAGACACAGAGATTTTTGGCATGGTTCCGATAGGTGGTGATATCATACGTCCACATTGATGGAGACTTCTACCCACGAAGGGTAACGGCTGTGCGAGTCCACGGAGGGCTCCACCCACGAAGGGTCCACAAAGAAGCAACCTTGTCTATCCCACCATGGCCACCGCCCACGAAGGACTTGCCTCAACTAGGCACATCTTCATGAAGTAGGCGAACTCCTTGCCCTTACAAACTCTTTGGTTCAACTTCACAATCTTGTCGGAGGCTCCCAAGTGACACCTAACCAATCTAGGAGACACCACTCTCCAAAAGGTAATATATGGTGTGTTGATGATGAACTCCTTGCTCTTGTGCTTCAAGTGATAGTCTCCCCAACACTCAACTCTCTCTCTCACATAGATTGGGATATGGTGGAAAGATGATTTGAGTGGAAAGCAACTTGGGGAAGGCTAGAGATCAAGATTCTTGTGGTAGGATTAATATATCTTGGTCTAAACACATGAGTAGGTGGTTCTCTCTCACAAAATGAGTAGTGGAAATGTAGGCACATTCTGATGGCTCTCTCACCAATGGAGAAGGGGTGGAGGGGTATATATAGCCTCCACACAAAATCCAACCATTACACACATTTGACCCAACTCGGTCAGACCGAATAGAAGAACTCGGTGAGACCGAACCAGTTCAAAATGTGAACGTTAGGAATCTCGGTGGGACCGACATGATCAACTCAGTGGGACCGATGTGCTAGGGTTAGGGCAAAACCTCATCTCGGTGGCGCCGATTGCATGAACTCGGTGAGACCGATTTCAGCAAAGAGCAATGCAGATAGTTGGTCAAGAAAACTTGGTGGGACCGATCGCTCATTTCGATGAGACCAAAACGTTACAAAATGGAAACAGAGAGTTTGCAGGCCATCTCGGTGAGACCGAGATCCGTATCGGTGTGACCAAATTGTCAAGGGTTTCTGACAATGCTTATGTCAAATGAACTCGGTGGCGCCGGATGGATCAAATCGGTGGGGCCGAGTTTGACTTAGGGTTTTGGACAAATGTGAATTTGAGAAAGTGGTTGATGGTTTTGGAGCAATATCACTAAGCACTTGAGCAACCAGATCATTAAGCAACACCTCATCCCCTTTTAATAGTATTGGCTTTCCAATAGACTCAATGTGATCTTGGGTCACTAAAATGAAAAAGATGAGTCTTGAGCTTTTCCCAACCTTTGTCCTTAGCATTTTGAGGGGTCCACATCTCTAGTCCATGCCATGCCAATCATTGAACTTCCTGAAATATTTAACTTGAATGGACATTAGTTCAATGAGCTATATGTTGTTATTAATTACCAAAATCACTCGTGGATTAGTTGCACTTTCATTGTTGTTTGTCTCGTGTTAGTAGGTCTTTAGAGCAACTCAAACGGGGTAACCCATTTCGTCTGCCAATGTCTGTTTGGGTCTGCGCGGACAAAAACACCAGCCCAACGGGCCTACCCATTTCCAAAAGCCGTCCACCTCACGTCTGCGCCGACCCATTTCTGGCCCAAAATTGCGCCTGAAATGCGTCGGCGTGAACGTGAAGTGGACGTGTCATGCGTCTCCTTGGTGTCCTGCGCGGTCCCACTTGGCGGCCACCCAACTACCACCCGTCCTCTAATTTATGACGACCACCGACACCGGGCCCACTAGTCAGCCATTGGAGGCATCCTTTTTTAACCCACGCGTGCGGTGGGGCCGGCCTCATCCACTTCCGTCCACATCTAGCCCTCCACCACCCCGGTCATGCTTCCTTGCCGGTGACACACCAAAACCCTAGCCATGGGTCTTTTCGGCGGCAGCTCCGGTAGCAGCAAGGGCAAGGGCACCCCCGGCACCTCATCTTCCCGTGGTCCTCCTCCTCCGCTACTGGCGCGTGACTGCTCTGCACATCCCGGTGCACCAAGCGTGGTGGCACTGAGAGTACAGGCAGCCGCTGCCTTACCCCGACATGACGCTGCCGCACCACTGGCACCTGGATCCGCAGTGGATCCCGGTGCCAGCGGTTCACAACGGGCACACTACAAGGAGGTGCGCAGGCGCCGGGCGCAGCTCACGCCGGCACAACGGCGGATGCCCGAGTGCGCCGCCGACTCTCCCAACTGGGAGGTCTGGTTTTCCCTCGAACACGAGGAGCAACTGCCGTGTGGTGTAGACGCCAACCAGTCATTCCCATCGCCGCCCCCGCGGGAAGAAACGGAGGAAGAGGAGGCGGAGTACCAAGCTTCCCTTCAGGAGGCCCTACAGTACGCGTTGGAGGTGATTCGGCTCGAGGAGGATGCGCACTGGGATGGGCTGGAGCAAGCCCTTGCCTTGTCCGCGGCTGGGGACTCCGTCCACTTGCCCCTTCGTGCCACCACCGCCACTCAAG
>NC_041388.1:375383030-375420818 GCF_002162155.2 Triticum dicoccoides | reverse complement strand
TTAGCCTAAGGAGTCCTACTCGTGGACCGGCGAGTACCGTGAGTGGGTGAGCGCGCCTCCTTGCCACTATGTCGCCATGCCAGAAGAAGAGGCGGCGCACCTTGAGTAGTGGAAGGCGCACTAGCTCGCCGAGGAGGGGTCCGACGCCGAGCGGCAGATGCAACATGAGCAGCTGCTGCACCGCGACGCCGAGGCTCTACGTCTCGAGGAGGAGGAGGAGGAGTGTGCCCGCCTCGCCGCTATGCTGCAGCCACAGCAGACGCCGGAGGAGGCTACCCTGGTGGCCTATCAAGCCGCGTTTGGTTGAGCTGGGCCTGCCCCCGTCTTCATTGACCTCATCGGCGGTGAGGGCGAGGGCGATGACGGCAAGGACAAGGGTCCAGCGGTCTAGAGCAGCATGCGTTTCAGTGTTTTTAATTTTCTAGTTATGTTTAAGTGGACTTTGGCCGGCAGTTGACCGGCCATTTATGTATATTATGTTTAATGCATTAGCCTCTCGTTGGGTGCACCTGCTGACCCAAATGGAAACCGGACACGCACGTCCGCCTGGCCGACCCAAACGGATGAAAAGCGGACAAAGCGCGCGTCTGTTTGGGTCGCCCCATTGGAGTTGCTGTTATAGGTATTTTTTTATATTAACATGTACATTTTTTAGAATCACCGGGGGGTTTCCCCACCTGAATATATTACTCAAAGTGGCCAAAATGCCAGAGTGATGATCCAGTTTATAAGGAAAACCGGATCAAAAACCTTACCAAATTGACCCCATTTTGTAACGCCCATGATGCGGCTATATCTCCCACGTGTCGTGGCACGACTTAGAGGCATAACCGCATGGTGGTTTTGTCGCAAGAGGGGTAATCTTCACACAATCCCATGTACTAAATAAGAAAGGGATAAAGAGTTAGCTTACAATTGCCACTTCACACAAATAACAAGTTAAACATACATCATCCAAAGTACAATCAAGGTCCGACTACGGAACCAAAATAAAAGAAGACAACCCCAAATGCTAGATCCCCGATCTCCCCAACTGGGCTCCACTACTGATCATCCGGAAAAGACACATAATAATGACTAAGATCTGCACTGAACTCCCACTTGAGCTCGGTTGCGTCACCTGCACTCGTATCATCGGAATGTGTAACTGTTTGGAAGTATCCGTGAGTCACGAGGACTCGGCAATCTCACACCCGCGAGATCAAGATTATTTAAGCTTATGGGTAGGATAAGGTAATGAGGTGGAGCTGCAGCAAGCACTAAGCAAATATGGTGCCTAACATACGCAAATAAGAGTAAGATGAGAAGCTACGCAATGGTCGAAAAGCTAGAAGTGATCAAGAAGTGATCCTGAAACTACTTACGTTCAAACATAACCCAAACCGTGTTCACTTCCCGGACTCCGCCTAAAAGAGACCATCACGGCCACACACGCAGTTGATTCATTTTAATTAAGTCAAGTGTCAAGTTCTCTACAACCGGATATTAACAAATTCCCATCTGCCACATAACCGCGGGCACGGCTCTCGAAAGTTTATACCCTGCAGGGGTGTCCCAACTTAGCCCATGACAAGCTCACGATCCGCAGAGACAATCCTCCATCGCGGGACATCCGATCAGACTCGGGATCCCGGTGCACAAGACATTTCGGCAATGGTAAAACAAAACCAGCAAGACCGCCTGAATGTGTCGACAAATCTCGATAGGAGCTACACATATCTTGTTCTCAGGGCACACCGGATGGGCAAGACGTCGGGTTGGCATAGAACCTGGTTGCCTAGGGGGCGCCGGACATCGCCCAGTTCGGACCAACACTTAGAGAAGCACTGGCCCGGGGGGGTTAAAATAAAGATTACCCTCGGGTTTATAACTCCCAAGGGAAAAGTTTAGGTTGTTAGTTAGGCAAATGTTAAAACCAAGGTTGGGCCTTGCTGGAAGAGTTTTATTCAAAGCGAAACGTCAAGAGGGTCCCATACCCCTCATCGTGTTAGGGACGCAAAATCAAGGAACATAACACCGGTATGACGGAAACTAAGGCGACAAGAGTGGAACAAAACACCAGGCATAAGACCGAACCTTCCACCATTTACCAAGTATATAGATGCATTAATTAAATAAGAGATATTGTGATATCCCAACATAAACATGATCCAACAAGGAGCAAACTTCAACTTCAGCTGCAACTAACAACGCTATAAGAGGGGCTGAGCAAAAGCGGTAACATAGCCAAACAACAGTTTACTAGGAAGGTGGGTTAGAGGCTTGACATGGCAATATGGGAGGCATGATAACCAAGTGGTAGGTAGAGCGACATTGTGATAGAACAAACAACTAGCAAGCAAAGATAGAAGTGATATCGAGGGTAATGATCATCTTTCCTGAAATCCCGCAAGGAGGAAGAACGAGTCCATGAAGAAGACAAACAGACGTAGTCGAACGAATCCTCACAACTCCGGAATGAGACCGGAGCTAACGAGAGAAGCAAACTGGAAAGAAGCAAGCAATAAGGTAAACCAACAAGCATAAGCATGGCATGACGCACAAACAAGTATGATGCATGACCGGTTTAAATATGCATGGCATGGCAAAGTGCACAAACAATACTACAAATTAAGTGGAGCTCAATATGCAACGAGTTGCATATTGACGAAACCCGCATCAATTATTTAGTTCTCTCTCGTTTCTGTACCCAACAATATTAAATGTTATTAAACATGGCAAGGGGTGAAGCATAAGTAAACTAACTATCTAGGCAAGTTTAAATGAGGCCGGGACAACAAACAACAATTCCGGAAAATCCTCATATGCAATTTATGGATTTGGTACTGTTCTTCCCTAAACCATATTTTAGAGTTGTTAAACATGCAAAGTAATTCCAACATCTTAAACTATGCATTTTTCTACCCCATTTACATATAAAGTTTATTTAAATCCAAGCTACGGTTAATTAGTTATGAAATAAAACATTTTAACATGGCATTATGCAAAATAAACACAAACAGCATTTTAAACATTTTAAGAATGGATGAAAGTTGCATATTATGAAACTAGACGAAATTCTAAGCATTTTCCATATATAAAACATTTTAAACTGATGCACGGTTTGTGAGCTATTACATGCATGAAGTGCAAGGGATTTTCTGTAAAACATGTTTCTTTGGATTAATAGGTAAAATGTCCAGAACGGAAAATAAATGATGCGGGCTGAAACTGCTGGCCCAACAGCGAAAAAAAAACAAGAGGGCGCTTGGGGGCTGCTCACCCATGGGCCTCGACCTGGCTCACTGGAGAAGGAGGCAGGCCCGCAACTGGTCTTGCAGATCTGGGCCACGGGAAGGCTGCAGCGGGCCGACCCACGAAGGCAAGGCGAGGGCGCGGCCCATGTGCATGAGAAGGAAGCCCTCGTCCTCTGCTCGCATGAGGACGAGGCAGGAGGTCAACGCGTCGGCGATCGGCGATGGGACGGCGCTCCGGTGGAGGGGCTGACCCGTAGATGGCGGGGATGGGTAGATTCGGCGATGGGGATCCCCGATCCGGCCGGAGGAGGGGTTGGTGATGCGGCAACGATGGCGACTACGAGCACAGCGGCGACGTTCATGGCGGTGGTGGCTTGCTGCGAGAGAGGGAGAGCTAGTGAGGCAGGGGAGAAGAAGGGCGGCGAGGTCGGGGCTCACCGTGGCAGCGGTGGTCGTCGGCGGGAGGCTAGGAGGCGGGGACGCGAGGGAGGGGAGATCGGAGCTCTCCCGATCCGAATCAGAGGCGACGGCGCGCGTGCTGGTCGGGCACGATCGGCGGCGGGGTTCGGCCCACGGTGGGTCGGTTGCGGGCTTCGGCGAGTCCGGTGCGGTGGGAGGCGGCTGGGGGACGCGGGGAGACTGAGGGAGTCCTAGACTAAGGGGTCCTCGGGCATCTGGCTTGTTATCTATGGGCCGGACTGATGGGCTGTGAAGATATGAAGACCGAAGACTACACCCGTGTCTGGATAAGACTCTCCTTGGCGTGGAAGGCAAGCTTGGCGAACAACTATGAAGATTCCATCTTATGTAACCGACTCTATGTAACCCTAGATCCCCCCGGTGTCTATATAAACCGGAGGGTGTAGTCCGGAAAGGATATACTCAATACCTTAGTCATACAGGCTAGACTTCTAGGGTTTAGCCATTACGATCTCGTGGTAGATCAACTCTTGTAATACTCATATTCATCAATATCAATCAAGCAGGACGTAGGGTATTACCTCCATCAAGAGGGCCCAAACCTGGGTAAAACTTCGTGTTCCCTGTCTCCTGTTACCATCAACCTTAAACGCACAGTTCGTGATGCAGAGCATCCTACGATCATCCCCATGTACACTCAAGCATACGCCTTTGGACCTAAGGTGAACTCGCTCCTTTCCGAATCTTCCTTTTCTGCACGTAAGACATGGATGCTACTTCAAGCGCGGACCTTGTGCATACTCAGGTACACCCAACAAGACCATGGAGAGCCCAAGGACCAAGGCCAAGCGTGCACGGAAGTGAAGGAAGGAGAAGGAAGAAGGGCCCGCTACTACAGCGGCTGGACATCCGGCCCTAGCCCAGACATCCGACCCAGCCCGGACATCCGGCCCGACCCTCGGAAATCCGGCATCGGCCATCCAGATAGCACCGCAAAGGCACAACGCAGCCCGGACATCCGGCCATCACCACGGACATCCGGCTCCTCCCGAAGCCCCGGACATCCAGCCCCCTTCGCCCAGAAATCCGGCCCCTCCATCACCGAATGCATCTGGAAGACCCAGGCCAGCCCGGACATCCGGCCCCTACCTGTGCGCAGAGAATGGGCCAAGGGCCCATGTATCCTCTCCCACTTACCCCTTTGTGGCTAAGGCCTATATATACTCCTCCACCTCCTTCTAGTTAGGGTTAGCGTTGTGATAGCTCATTTGAGAGATAGAGCTTCGTTCATCCATATCGGATCTACTCCACGAGAGAGACCGCGGCCCCTCTACGGAGAAGATCCACCTTGGATTCAAAACCTCCTCACAGAGAAGAATTGGTTACCCTTTGTATCGTCCCTTGTTGATCGTGGATCTTGTATCTCTCTTTGTGTTTCAAGGATCTAGCACATGTGTGATCATTCTTGTTGGTTTTAGTGTTTCTATCGTGTTTCCCCTCATGATTCCCCTCGTTTTCCCCTAGTGTTCTTCATGTTCATCGCGGGATCTGCTCCTTTCATGAAAGATCGGCCGATTAGGGTTCTACCCTACATCATCTTGGTATCATGAGCCACATTGATCACGATTTCAGAGCCTCCCTCGTTGTTTTCTAGCCTAATTTATTTGATTTCGTCCTAAATTCAAAAATTCCCCACAAAATAGCCCCCAATTTTTTTTGTGATTTGTTGGTGTGATGATATTTTGTTGATTCTGATCCATGGATTTGCTTGGTTTCGAGTGGATCTAGCATATCCCCAAGTTTCCCCACTTTCCATCCACGAAATCTCCACAATTTTTCCCCTAAAATCATCTATTTCCGCCCCCAAATCGAGTTTCGAAGTCCAAATCCCGATCTGGAATCGTCGGGCCGGACATCCGGGCCTCAGGCCGGACATCCGGGCCACCTGGCCGGACATCCGGGGCCCAAGCCAGACATCCGGCTCTTGGAGCACAATTCGCACGCGGTTCTGGACATCAGGTCCCGAATTTCCGGCCCCGAGCCCGGATGTCCGGCCCCTGTACATTTCGGCTTTCCTGTTTCACCGTTTTGTCCATAACTAATTTATCCGGAGTCTGATTTTCGTGTTCTTTAGCTCGTTGAAAAGCTCTTGACATCCCCCTTCCCACAAAAATACCAGCAACATCTTTTGACTCCATCAAATTTTGTGAATGTTGGCATCTTTGCCTAGGGCTTCCACCACATCATCCGCTACACCACCACCGACTTCCGCAACCTAACCAATTTTGTTCCCCATCATCAATTGCATGATCACATACTCATCTTGAGCATCCATTGCCATATTCATGATATTGATAAACCATCTCTCTATGACATCATTTTGCACCATGGTTGCATTGATCGTATTCACAACACATTTGTGTGTGCAATGAATGTTTTTTCTCCCATGAATGCTTTGCATACCATTCCATATCTTTTGGATAAGCTTCATGCACCTTGTCATGATCAATCTTGTCGCACGGATTCTTTCTATTTGATGGACACTTTGTGTGCACTGATCATTGTATTTTTGAGTGTCGTTTGTGTTTGCTCCTTTTGCATGTATACCACTCCGGCGACACCTTGGAGTACTTGGATTGCGCAATGTCTTCAACTCCGTCCAACTACAAGTCCATCCACAACAACCGTTTCCATGGTGATGAGGATCATGATTCGAGGTTGGATCTTTCCCAAGGGAGGGGAGATGATGCGGAGCATCCTACGATCATCCCCATGTACACTCAAGCATACGCCTTTGGACCTAAGGTGAACTCGCTCCTTTCCGAATCTTCCTTTTTCGCATGTAAGACATGGATGCTACTTCAAGCGCGGACCTTGTGCATACTCAGGTACACCCAAGGAGACCATGGAGAGCCCAAGGACCAAGGCCAAGCGTGCACGAAAGTGAAGGCAGGAGAAGGAAGAAGGGCCAACTACTACAGCGGCCGGACATCTGGCCCTAGCCCGGACATTCGGCCCGACCCTCGGAAATCCGGCATCGGGCATCCAGAGAGCACCACAAAGGCCCAGCGCAGCCCGGACATCTGGCCATCACCCCGGACATCCGGCCCCCTTCGCCTGGAAATCCAGCCCCTCCATCACCAAATGCATCTGGAAGACCCAGCCCAGCCCGGACATCCGGCCCCATGCCCCGGACATCCGGCCCGTCCTGAATCCCCGGACATCCGGCCCCTGCCTGTGCGTAGAGAACAGGCCAAGGGCCCATGTATCCTCTCCCACTTAACCCTTCGTGGCTAAGGCCTATATATACTCCTCTACCTCCTTCTAGTTAGGGTTAGCGTTGTGACAGCTCATTTGAGAGATAGAGCTTCGCTCATCCATATCGGATCTACTCCACAAGAGAGACCGCGACCCCTCTACGGAGAAGATCAACCTTGGATTCAAGACCTCCTCATGGAGAAGGCATCAAGACCTCCTCACAGAGAAGAACCGGTTACCCTTTGTATCATCCCTTGTCGATCGTGGATCTTGTATCTCTCTTTGTGTTTCGAGGATCTAGCACATGTTCGATCATTCTTGTTGGTTTTAGTGTTTCTCTCGTGTTTCCCCTCATGATTCCCCTCGTTTTCCCCTCGTGTTCTTCGTGTTCATCGCGGTATCTGCTCCTTTCGTGAAAGATCGGCCGATTAGGGTTCTACCCTACATCAGTTCGGGACCCCCTACCTGAGATCTGCCGGTTTTGACACCGACATTGGTGATTTCATTGAGAGTTCCAATGTGCCGTCATCGCAGAGGTTGATGGCTCAACTTATCGTCAAGGAAAATATCACCTCAGGAGGAGCTTTGTCCTCGGGCCAAACCCTCCGGCTGGGCGGTTTTACCATGATCGCCCGCTCGGCCTCTGAGCCGATGAGGATGACCTCCTGAGTCATCGAAAAATGTATCTGCATTGATTCTGGATACGACAAACGGATGGATCCGATGGAGTTATCGTCTTTGAATGAAGTCTTAGATCGCATCGCCGCCTTGGGAGTCGCTACAGACTACAATCGGATTGGGCTTAAACCCGACCAGAGAGAGATTAACTCTCCACCGATCACCCACCAGATAGAGGTAGTCGAGGAGCAAGATAACCCATCCTCTATGCTGAGTGATACGTCCATTTTGCATCATGCTTTTATATCCATATTTATCGCATTATGGACTGTTATTTCACTTTATGTCACAATACTTATGGCTATTCTCTCTTATTTTACAAGGTTTACATAAGGAGGGAGAATGCCGGCAGCTGGAATTCTGGGCTAGAAAAGGAGCAAATATTAGAGACCTATTCTGTGCAACTCCAAAGGTCCTGAAACTCTACGGAACATCTTAAAACAAATAAAGAAAAATCCTCGCCAAAGATGAAGGCCAGAGGGCCCACACCCTGCTCACGAGGGTGGGGCCCCCCCTAGGGCGCGCCCCCTACCTTGTGGGCCCCCTGGTGGCTCTTCGACGTCCATCTTCTCCTATATGAAGTCTTTCAATGAGAAAAATATAAAGAGGAACCTTTCGGGACGAGACTCCGCCGCCACGAGGCGGAACCTTGGCAGAACCAATCTAGAGCTCTGGTAGAGCTGTTCTACCGGGGATACTTCCCTCCGGGAGGGGGAAGTCATCACCAACGCTCCTCTCATCGGGAGAGGGCAATCTCCATCAACATCTTCACCAGCGCCATCTCATCTCCAAACCCTAGTTCATCTCTTGTATCCAATTCTTGTCTCAAAGTCCGAGATTGGTGCTAGTAGGTCGCTAGTAGTGTTGATTACTCCTTGTAGTTGATGCTAATTGGTTTAATTGGTGGAAGATCATTTGTTTAGATCCTATATGCATATTATTACCCCTCTGATTATGAACATGAATATGCTTTATGAGTAATTACGTTTGTTCCTGAGGACAAGGGAGAAGTCTTGCTATTAGTAGTCATGTGAATTTGGTATTCGTTTGATATTTTGATAAGATGTATGTTGTCTAGCCTCTAGTGGTCTTATGTGAACGTCGACTACATAACACTTCACCATTATTTGGGCCTAGAGGAAGTCATTGGGAAGTAATAAGTAGATGATGGGTTGCTAGAGTGACAGAAGCTTAAACCCTAGTTTATGCGTTGCTTCGTAAGGGGCTGATTGGGATCCATATGTTTCATGCTATGGTTAGGTTTACCTTAATACTTTTGGTGTAGTTGCGGATGCTTGCAATAGAGGTTAATCATAAGTGGGATGCTTGTTCAAGTAAGAACAGCACCCAAGCACCGGTCCACCCACATATCAAATTATCAAAGCATCGAAAGTGAATCATATGAACGTGATGAAAACTAGCTTGACGATATTCCCATGTGTCCTCGGGAGCGCTTTTCCTATTATAAGAGTTTGTTCCGGCTTGTCCTTTGCTACAAAAAGGATTGGGCCACCTTGCTGCACTTTATTTACTTTTGTTACTTGTTGCTCGTTACAATTTATCCTATCACAAAACTATCTGTTACCACTTATTTCAGTACTTGCAGAGAATACCTTGCTGAAAACCGCTTATCATTTCCTTCTACTCCTCGTTGGGTTCGACACTCTTACTTATCAAAAGGACTACGATAGATCCCCTATACTTGTGGGTCATCAAGACTCTTTTCTGGCGCCGTTGCCGGGGAGTGTAGCGCATTTGGTAGGTGGAATTTGGTAAGGAAAAATTTATATAGTGTGCTGAAATTTACTGTCACTTGTTACTATGGTAAGTAATTCTCTGAGGGGCTTGTTCGGGGTATCTTCACCCCGTCTAGTAGAGCAAAGAGTTGCTCCTCAACCTACTGAACCTATTGAAAATGAAACTCCTTTTGAATTTCCTTCGGGTATGATGGAAAAACTGCTAGATAACCCTTTTACAGGAGATGGAACAAAGCATCCTGATGAGCACTTAATATATGTGGATGAAGTTTGTGGATTATTTAAGCTTGCAGGTATACCCGATGATGTTGCTAAGAAGAAGTTCTTCCCTTTATCTTTGAAGGGAGACGCATTGATATGGTATAGGCTATGTGATGATATGAGATCATGGGACTATAAAAGATTGAAGTTGGAATTTCATCAAAAGTATTACCCTATGCATCTTGTTCATCGTGATTGCAATTATATATATAATTTCTGGCCTCGCGAAGGAGAAAGCATCCCTCAAGCTTGGGGGAGGCTTAAATCAATGTTATATTCATGCCCCAATCATGAGCTCCTGAGAGATATAATTATGCCAAGTTTTTATGCTCGGCTTTCTAATAACAATCGCACCATGCTCGATACTTCTTGTGTTGGCTCTTTTATGATGAAGACTATTGAATTCAGATGGAATTTATTGGATAGAATTAAATGCAACTCTGAAGATTGGGACCTCGACGAAGGTAAGGAGTCAGGTATGACACTTAAGTTTGATTGTGTTAAATCTTTTATGGACACCGATATTTTCCGTAAGTTTAGCACTAAAAATGGACTTAACTCTGAGATAGTAGCTTCTTTCTGTGAATCTTTTGCTACTTATGTTGATCTCCCTAAGGAGAAGTGGTTTAAATATCATCCTCCCATAGAAGTAAAAGTAGCTACATCTATTAAACCTGAAGAAAAGACTGTCACTTATAATGATCCTATTGTTCCTACTTCTTATGTTGAGAAACCACCTTTCCCTGTTAGAATAAAGGATCATGCTAAAGCTTCAACTGTTGTTCGTAAAAGCAATATTAGAACTTATACACCTCCTGAGCAAGTTAAAGTAGAACCTAATATTGCTATTGTTAAAGATCTCTTGTCTGATAATATTGATGGGCATGTTATTCAGTTCGAAGGTGAAACTGCTAAAATTGCTAAACCTTGTGCTAAAGATAAACATAGACCTGTGGTAGGCATGCTTGTTATTTCTGTTAAAATAGGAGATCATTGTTATCATGGCTTATGTGATATGGGTGCAAGTGCTAGTGTTATACCGCATACTTTATACGAAGAAATTAAGAATGAAATTGCACCTGCTGAGTTAGAAGGTATTGATGTCACAATTAAACTTGCCAATAGAGATACTATTTCACCAATTGGAATTGTTAGAGATGTTGAAGTCTTGTGTGGGAAAACTAAATATCCTGCTAATTTTCTTGTTCTTACTTCTCCGCAAGATAGCTTTTGTCCCATTATATTTGGTAGACCCTTCTTAAATACTGTCAATGCTACCATAGATTGCACAAAGAATGTTGTTACTGTTGGCTGGGATGATATGGTTCATGAGTTTAATTTCTCTAAATTTAGTAAACAACATCGTGAGGAAGAATTACCTATTAAGGATGAAATTATTGGTCTTGCTTCTATTGCCGTACCTCCTAGTGATCCTTTAGAACACTATTTGCTAGACCATGAAAATGATATATTCATGAATGAAAGAAGGGAAATAGATGAAGTATTCTTTAAACAGGAACCTATTCTGCAACACAATTTGCCTGTTGAAATTTTAGGGGATCCACCTCCACCCAAGGGTGATCCCGTGTTTGAGCTCAAACCGTTGCCTGATAATCTTAAATATGCTTATCTTGACGAAAAGAAGATATATCCTATTATTATTAGTGCTAACCTTTCAGAGCATGAAGAAGAAAGATTATTGAAAACTCTAAAGAAGCATTGTGCTGCTATTGGATATACTCTTGATGATATTAAGGGCATTACTCCCACTCTATGTCAACATAAAATAAATTTGGAAGCAGATGCCAAACCAGTTCATGATCCTCAACGACGTCTGAATCCTAAAATGAAAGAAGTGGTAAGAAAAGAAATACTAAAGCTTCTGGAGGCAGGTATAATCTATCATGTTGTTGATAGTGAGTGGGTAAGTCCTGTCCATTGTGTCCCTAAGAAGGGAGGTATTACTGTTGTTCTTAATGATAAAGATGAATTGATTCCACAAAGAATTATCACAGGTTATAGGATGGTAATTGATTTCCGCAAATTAAATAAAGCTACTAAGAAAGATCATTACCCCTTAACTTTTATTGATCAAATGCTAGAAAGATTATGCAAACATACACACTATTGCTTTCTAGATGGTTATTCTGGTTTCTCTCAAATACATGTGTCGGCTAGAGATCAATCAAAGACTACTTTTACATGCCCTTTTGGTACTTTTGCTTATAGATGTATGCCTTTTGGTTTATGTAATGCACCTGCTACCTTTCAAAGATGCATCATGGCTATATTCTCTGACTTTTGTGAAAAGATTTGTGAGGTTTTCATGGACGACTTTTCCGTCTATGGTTCCTCTTTTGATGATTGCTTGAGCAATCTTGATCGAGTTTTGCAGAGATGTGAAGAAACTAATCTTGTCTTGAATTGGGAAAAGTGCCACTTTATGGTTAATGAAGGTATTGTCTTGGGGCACAAAGTTTCTGAAAGAGGTATTGAAGTTGATAAAGCCAAGGTTGATGCTATTGAAAAGATGCCATGTCCCAACGACATCAAAGGTATAAGAAGTTTCCTTGGCCAGGCTGGATTTTATAGGAGGTTCATTAAGGACTTCTCAAAAATTTCTCGGCCTCTGACTAATTTATTGCAAAAATATATACCATTTGTCTTTGATGATAATTGTGTAGAAGCATTTGAAATACTTAAGAAAGCATTAGTCACTGCACCTGTTGTTCAGCCACCTGATTGGAACCTACCCTTTGAAATTATGTGTGATGCTAGTGATTATGCTGTAGGTGTTGTTCTAGGACAAAGAGTTGATAAGAAATTAAATGTTATTCATTATGCTAGTAAGACTCTAGACAATGCTCAAAGAAATTATGCTACTACTGAAAAGGAGCTTTTAGCAGTTGTATTTTCTTGTGATAAGTTCAGATCTTATATTGTTGATTCTAAAGTAACTATTCAAACTGATCATGCTGCTATTAAATGTCTTATGGAAAAGAAAGATGCTAAACCTAGACTTATTAGATGGGTTCTCTTGCTACAAGAATTTGATTTGCATGTTGTTGATAGAAAGGGAGCTGAGAACCCCGTTGCAGACAACTTGTTTAGGTTAGAAAATATTCTTGATGACCCACTACCTATTAATGATAGCTTTCCTGATGAACAATTAAATGTTATAAGTACTTCTCGTAGTACTCCATGGTATGTTGATTATGCTAATTATATTGTTGCTAAATTTATACCACCTAGCTTCACATACCAACAAAAGAAAAAGTTCTTCTATAATTTGAGACATTACTTTTGGGATGACCCACATCTTTATAAAGAAGGAGTAGATGGTGTTATTAGACGTTGTGTACCTACGCATGAACAGGAACAGATCCTACGCAAGTGTCATTCCGAGTCTTATGGAGGACACCACGCTGGAGATAGAACTGCACATAAGGTATTGCAATCTGGTTTCTATTGGCCTACTCTCTTCAAGGATGCCCGTAAGTTTGTCTTGTCTTGTGATGAATGTCAAAGAATTGGTAATATTAGTAGACGTCAAGAAATGCCTATGAATTATTCACTTGTTATTGAACCGTTTGACGTTTGGGGCTTTGACTATATGGGACCTTTTCCTGCCTCTAATGGATACACACATATTCTAGTTGCTGTTGATTACGTTACTAAGTGGGTAGAAGCTATTCCAACTAGTAGTGCTGATAATAACACTTCTATTAAAATGCTTAAAGAAGTTATTTTCCTGAGGTTTGGAGTCCCTAGATATTTAATGACTGATGGTGGTTCACACTTTATTCATGGTGCTTTCCGTAAAATGCTGGCTAAATATGATGTTAATCATAAAATTGCATCTCCTTATCACCCTCAGTCTAGTGGTCAAGTAGAGTTGAGCAATAGAGAGCTCAAATTAATTTTGCAAAATACTGTTAATAGGTCTAGAAAGAATTGGTCCAAGAAACTTGATGATGCATTATGGGCTTATAGAACTGCATACAAAAATCATATGGTTATGTCTCCGTATAAAATGGTTTATGGAAAAGCATGTCACTTACCTCTCGAACTAGAACATAAGGCATATTGGGCTATTAAAGAGCTCAACTATGATTTTAAACTTGCCGGTGAGAAGAGGTTATTTGATATTAGCTCACTTGATGAATGGAGAACCCAAGCTTATGAAAATGCCAAGTTGTTTAAAGAAAAAGTTAAAAGATGGCATGACAAAAGGATACAAAAGCGTGAGTTTAATGTAGGTGATTACGTATTGCTATACAACTCTCGTTTAAGATGTTTTGCAGGAAAACTTCTCTCTAAATGGGAAGGCCCCTATGTTATCAAAGAGGTCTATCGTTCCGGTGCCATAAAGATCAACAACTTCGAGGGCACAAATCCGAAAGTGGTAAACGGTCAAAGAATCAAACATTATATCTCAGGTAATCCCATAAATGTTGAAACCAATATTATTGAAACCGTAACCCCGGAGGAATACATAAGAGACACTTTCCGGAACGTTTCAGACTCCGAAAAGGAATAGGTATGTGGTATGGTAAGTAAACCGACTCCAAAACAATTTTTAAGGCAATATTTCTCCGTTTTGGAATATTTAGAAAAATAGAAAAATAAGTAGCAGTCCGGGAAGGACACGAGGGCCCCACGAGGGTGCTGGGCGCGCCCTACCCCTCTAGGCGCGCCACCCTACCACGTGAGCACCTCGTGTGCCTTCCGTACTCTGTTTTCTTGCACGTTACGTATTTTGGTCGGTAAAAATTTATTATATATTCTCCAGAAGGTTTTGACTCCCGTATCACGCAATTATTCTCTGTTCTTGTTTCGAGCTATTTTTCTGACAGATCTAGATTATCATGACGTCCCCAAGTGCTTCCAAGGACAAGTTCTTCGAGAAGGTCATCAACCCTTACCTCGTGGAGGTGCTGCGACACCCTCAAACCATTGAGATGCGTGATGGGTTGTTGCATATCCGCGATGTTGAGGGACCAAAGGGAACCGGAAGCGTGGAGACGAGGCTCGAAGCAATGGAGCAACAAGTTTTCAAGTGCCAGGGGATGGTGGAGCGTGTAATCAACGCTAGCCACACGATTCTCGCAGAGTTCACTAACAACTACAAGACGGATGCCAAGAACACCGAGGAGGCCATCTTTAAGCTATATGAGAAGATCGAGCACCTCCAAGCCCAAATCTATGACCTGCAAAACCAAAACTGTGAGTATGAATATAGATTCAAAAGAATGAGTTTGGCTACAGATTCGAGGATTCCGGAGACTTGATCATCCTTCTATGATGGTGAACCTATGCCTTGGAAGATGGATGACAAGCCCGCATCATCAACAACACCTCCACCTTCTTCACCGACAAAGGAGATATAATCACATGGGTATGGGCACTCCCCTTGGCAACTGCCAAGCTTGGGGGAGGTGCCCCGGTATCGTATCACAATCACAACTCCTATCTTTACCGTTTTTCTTAGTTCGATCCTATTAGTAGTATCTTGATCTAGTAGAATAAAGTTTATGGCATGATCTAGTTTTGAGTTTTGCTTTATGATCTCTCTATGTAATCGAGCCAGTGAGCTATATATAATAAAGATTAGTGTTGCATCAAGGGCTTGATTATTTTGCCATGATCTTGGGTGAATAAAAGAAAAGAGAAAAAGAATAAAAAGAAACAAAAAAGTTCATATTGATCTTATTGAGAGTAATGACTTCACATAGAAAGAGTATGATGATTAAAAGTTGTTGGGAGTTGGCAAGCATAGCTTTGGTCATTGTTGCAATTAATAGGAAGTAATAAGGAAAGAGAGGTTTTCACATATAGATATATTATCATTGACATCTTTTACGATTGGGAGCACTCATTAAAATATGACATGCTAAAGAGTTGATGTTGGACAAGGAAGACAACGTAATGAGTTATGTATTTCTTATATCTGAGATAAAGTACGTTGTCATGGATCCTCTAACTTGTTGAGCTTGCCTTTCCCCCTCATGCTAGCCAAATTCTCAGCACTAAGTAGAAATACTACTTGTGCTTCCAAAATCCCTAAACCAGTTTTGCCATGAGAGTCCACCATATCTACCTATGGATTGAGTAAGATCCTTCAAGTAAGTTGTCATCGGTGCAAAGCAATAAAAATTGCTCTAAATATGTATGATTGATTGGTGTGGGAGAAATAAGCTTTATACGATCTTGTGATGTGGAAGTAATAAAAGCGACGGACTGCATAATAAAGGTTCATATCACAAGGGGCAATATAAAGTGACGTTCTTTCGCATTGAGATTTTATGCATCCAACCATAAAAGCGCATGGAAACCTCTGCTTCCCTCTACGAAGGGCCTATCCTTTATTATTATCTTCTACCTTATGCAAGAGTCATGGTGATATTCACCTTTTCTTTTTCATTTTATCCTTTGGCAAGCTCAGCATGTTGGAAAGAACATGATATATATATATATATATCTAATTGGATGTAGGGGAGCATGAACCATTATTGTTGACATTACCCTTGAGGTAAAAGGTTGTGGGGCAAAACTATAAGCCCCTATATTTCTCTGTGTCCGATTAAAACTCCGTAACCACAAGTATTGCGTGAGTGTTAGCAATTATGGAGGACTAAATGATAGTTGAGTATGTGGACTTGTTTTTTAGCTCTGACATAGACTCTTTCCGATGTTATGATAAATTGCAATTGCTTCAATGACTGAGATTATAGTTTGTCGGAGCCCAATAAGGTTTATTATTTACAATTTTGCATTGTGAATAGATCATCACTTGAACATAAGTAATCATATGACAAAATCTATATATGTTGCTATTATGAGAATAATCATGATGCCTTCATGTCCGTATTTTATTTTTATTGATGCCTCTACCTCTAAACATGAGGACATATTTATTGTTATCGGCTTTTCGCTTGAGGACAAGCGAGGTCTAAGCTTGGGGGAGTTGATACGTCCATTTTGCATCATGCTTTTATATCGATATTTATCGCATTATGGACTGTTATTTCACTTTATGTCACAATACTTATGGCTATTCTCTCTTATTTTACAAGGTTTACATAAGGAGGGAGAATGCCGGCAGCTGGAATTCTGGGCTGGAAAAGGAGCAAATATTAGAGACCTATTCTGTGCAACTCCAAAGGTCCTGAAACTCTACGGAACATCTTAAAACAAATAAAGAAAAATCCTCACCAAAGATGAAGGCCAGAGGGCCCACACCCTGCTCACGAGGGTGGGCCCCCCCCTAGGGCGCGCCCCTACCTCGTGGGCCCCCTGGTGGCTCTCCGACGTCCATCTTCTCCTATATGAAGTCTTTCGATGAGAAAAAATAAAGAGGAACCTTTCGGGACGAGACTCCGCCGCCACGAGGCGGAACCTTGGAAGAACCAGTCTAGAGCTCTTGTAGAGTTGTTCTGCCGGGGATACTTCCCTCCGGGAGGGGGAAGTCATCACCAACGCTCCTCTCATCGGGAGAGGGCAATCTCCATCAACATCTTCACCAGCGCCATCTCATCTCCAAACCCTAGTTCATCTCTTGTATCCAATTCTTGTCTCAAAGTCCGAGATTGGTGCTAGTAGGTCGCTAGTAGTGTTGATTACTCCTTGTAGTTGATGCTAATTGGTTTAATTGGTGGAAGATCATTTGTTTAGATCCTATATGCATATTATTACCCCTCTGATTATGAACATGAATATGCTTTGTGAGTAATTACGTTTGTTCCTGAGGACAAGGGAGAAGTCTTGCTATTAGTAGTCATGTGAATTTGGTATTCGTTTGATATTTTGATAAGATGTATGTTGTCTAGCCTCTAGTGGTCTTATGTGAACGTCGACTACATAACACTTCACCATTATTTGGGCCTAGAGGAAGTCATTGGGAAGTAATAAGTAGATGATGGGTTGCTAGAGTGACAGAAGCTTAAACCCTAGTTTATGTGTTGCTTCGTAAGGGGCTGATTTGGATCCATATGTTTCATGCTATGGTTAGGTTTACCTTAATACTTTTGTTGTAGTTGCGGATGCTTGCAATAGAGGTTAATCATAAGTGGGATGCTTGTTCAAGTAAGAACAGCACCCAAGCACCGGTCCACCCACATATCAAATTATCAAAGTATCGAAAGTGAATCATATGAACGTGATGAAAACTAGCTTGACGATATTCCCATGTGTCCTCGGGAGCGCTTTTCCTATTATAAGAGTTTGTTCCGGCTTGTCCTTTGCTACAAAAAGGATTGGGCCACCTTGCTGCACTTTATTTACTTTTGTTACTTGTTGCTCGTTACAATTTATCCTATCACAAAACTATCTGTTACCACTTATTTCAGTACTTGCAGAGAATACCTTGCTGAAAACCGCTTATCATTTCCTTCTGCTCCTCGTTGGGTTCGACACTCTTACTTATCAAAAGGACTACGATAGATCCCCTATACTTGTGGGTCATCAAGACTCTTTTCTGGCACCGTTGCCGGGGAGTGTAGCGCCTTTGGTAGGTGGAATTTGGTAAGGAAAAATTTATATAGTGTGTTGAAATTTACTGTCACTTGTTACTATGGTAAGTAATTCTCTGAGGGGCTTGTTCGGGGTATCTTCACCCCGTCTAGTAGAGCAAAGAGTTGCTCCTCAACCTACTGAACCTATTGAAAATGAAACTCCTTTTGAATTTCCTTCGGGTATGATGGAAAAACTGCTAGATAACCCTTTTACAGGAGATGGAACAAAGCATCCTGATGAGCACTTAATATATGTGGATGAAGTTTGTGGATTATTTAAGCTTGCAGGTATACCCGATGATGTTGCTAAGAAGAAGTTCTTCCCTTTATCTTTGAAGGGAGACGCATTGATATGGTATAGGCTATGTGATGATATGAGATCATGGGACTATAAAAGATTGAAGTTGGAATTTCATCAAAAGTATTACCCTATGCATCTTGTTCATCGTGATTGCAATTATATATATAATTTCTGGCCTCGCGAAGGAGAAAGCATCCCTCAAGCTTGGGGGAGGCTTAAATCAATGTTATATTCATGCCCCAATCATGAGCTCCCGAGAGATATAATTATGCCAAGTTTTTATGCTCGGCTTTCTGATAACAATCGCACCATGCTCGATACTTCTTGTGTTGGCTCTTTTATGATGAAGACTATTGAATTCAGATGGAATTTATTGGATAGAATTAAATGCAACTCTGAAGATTGGGACCTCGACGAAGGTAAGGAGTCAGGTATGACACCTAAGTTTGATTGTGTTAAATCTTTTATGGACACCGATATTTTCCGTAAGTTTAGCACTAAAAATGGACTTGACTCTGAGATAGTAGCTTCTTTCTGTGAATCTTTTGCTACTTATGTTGATCTCCCTAAGGAGAAGTGGTTTCAATGTCATCCTCCCATAGAAGTAAAAGTAGCTGCATCTATTAAAGCTGAAGAAAAGACTGTCACTTATAATGATCCTATTGTTCCTACTTCTTATGTTGAGAAACCACCTTTCCCTGTTAGAATAAAGGATCATGCTAAAGCTTCAACTGTTGTTCGTAAAAGCAATATTAGAACTTATACACCTGCTGAGCAAGTTAAAGTAGAACCTAATATTGCTATTGTTAAAGATCTCTTGTCTGATAATATTGATGGGCATGTTATTCAGTTCGAAGGTGAAACTGCTAAAATTGCTAAACCTTGTGCTAAAGATAAACATAGACCTGTGGTAGGCATGCTTGTTATTTCTGTTAAAATAGGAGATCATTGTTATCATGGCTTATGTGATATGGGTGCAAGTGCTAGTGTTATACCGCATACTTTATACGAAGAAATTAAGAATGAAATTGCACCTGCTGAGTTAGAAGGTATTGATGTCACAATTAAACTTGCCAATAGAAATACTATTTCACCAATTGGAATTGTTAGAGATGTTGAAGTCTTGTGTGGGAAAACTAAATATCCTGCTAATTTTCTTGTTCTTACTTCTCCGCAAGATAGCTTTTGTCCCATTATATTTGGTAGACCCTTCTTAAATACTGTCAATGCTACCATAGATTGCACAAAGAATGTTGTTACTGTTGGCTGGGATGATATGGTTCATGAGTTTAATTTCTCTAAATTTAGTAAACAACATCGTGAGGAAGAATTACCTATTAAGGATGAAATTATTGGTCTTGCTTCTATTGCCGTACCTCCTAGTGATCCTTTAGAACACTATTTGCTAGACCATGAAAATGATATGTTCATGAATGAAAGATGGGAAATAGATGAAGTATTCTTTAAACAGGAACCTATTCTGCAACACAACTTGTCTGTTGAAATTTTAGGGGATCCACCTCCACCCAAGGGTGATCCCGTGTTTGAGCTCAAACCGTTGCCTGATAATCTTAAATATGCTTATCTTGACGAAAAGAAGATATATCCTATTATTATTAGTGCTAACCTTTCAGAGCATGAAGAAGAAAGATTATTGAAAACTCTAAAGAAGCATTGTGCTGCTATTGGATATACTCTTGATGATATTAAGGGCATTAGTCCCACTCTATGTCAACATAAAATAAATTTGGAAGCAGATGCCAAACCAGTTCGTGATCCTCAACGACGTCTGAATCCTAAAATGAAAGAAGTGGTAAGAAAAGAAATACTAAAGCTTCTGGAGGCAGGTATAATCTATCCTGTTGCTAATAGTGAGTGGGTAAGTCCTGTCCATTGTGTCCCTAAGAAGGGAGGTATTACTGTTGTTCTTAATGATAAAGATGAATTGATTCCACAAAGAATTATCACAGGTTATAGGATGGTAATTGATTTCCGCAAATTAAATAAAGCTACTAAGAAAGATCATTACCCCTTAACTTTTATTGATCAAATGCTATAAAGATTATGCAAACATACACACTATTGCTTTCTAGATGGTTATTCTGGTTTCTCTCAAATACATGTGTCGGCTAGAGATCAATCAAAGACTACTTTTACATGCCCTTTTGGTACTTTTGCTTATAGATGTATGCCTTTTGGTTTATGTAATGCACCTGCTACCTTTCAAAGATGCATCATGGCTATATTCTCTGACTTTTGTGAAAAGATTTGTGAGGTTATCATGGACGACTTTTCCGTCTATGGTTCCTCTTTTGATGATTGCTTGAGCAATCTTGATCGAGTTTTGCAGAGATGTGAAGAAACTAATCTTGTCTTGAATTGGGAAAAGTGCCACTTTATGGTTAATGAAGGTATTGTCTTGGGGCACAAAGTTTCTGAAAGAGGTATTGAAGTTGATAAAGCCAAGGTTGATGCTATTGAAAAGATGCCATGTCCCAACGACATCAAAGGTATAAGAAGTTTCCTTGGCCAGGCTGGATTTTATAGGAGGTTCATTAAGGACTTCTCAAAAATTTCTCGGCCTCTGACTAATTTATTGCAAAAATATATACCATTTGTCTTTGATGATAATTGTGTAGAAGCATTTGAAATACTTAAGAAAGCATTAGTCACTGCACCTGTTGTTCAGCCACCTGATTGGAACCTACCCTTTGAAATTATGTGTGATGCTAGTGATTATGTTGTAGGTGCTGTTCTAGGACAAAGAGTTGATAAGAAATTAAATGTTATTCATTATGCTAGTAAGACTCTAGACAATGCTCAAAGAAATTATGCTACTACTGAAAAGGAGCTTTTAGTAGTTGTATTTTATTGTGATAAGTTCAGATCTTATATTGTTGATTCTAAAGTAACTATTCAAACTGATCATGCTGCTATTAAATGTCTTATGGAAAAGAAAGATGCTAAACCTAGACTTATTAGATGGGTTCTCTTGCTACAAGAATTTGATTTGCATGTTGTTGATAGAAAGGGAGCTGAGAACCCCGTTGCAGACAACTTGTTTAGGTTAGAAAATATTCTTGATGACCCACTACCTATTAATGATAGCTTTCCTGATGAACAATTAAATGTTATAAGTACTTCTCATAGTACTCCATGGTATGCTGATTATGCTAATTATATTGTTGCTAAATTTATACCACCTAGCTTCACATACCAACAAAAGAAAAAGTTCTTCTATAATTTGAGACATTACTTTTGGGATGACCCACATCTTTATAAAGAAGGAGTAGATGGTGTTATTAGACGTTGTGTACCTAAGCATGAACAGGAACAGATCCTACGCAAGTGTCATTCCGAGTCTTATGGAGGACACCACGCTGGAGATAGAACTGCACATAAGGTATTGCAATCTGGTTTCTATTGGCCTACTCTCTTCAAGGATGCCCGTAAGTTTGTCTTGTCTTGTGATGAATGTCAAAGAATTGGTAATATTAGTAGACGTCAAGAAATGCCTATGAATTATTCACTTGTTATTGAACCGTTTGATGTTTGGGGCTTTGACTATATGGGACCTCTTCCTGCCTCTAATGGATACACACATATTCTAGTTGCTGTTGATTACGTTACTAAGTGGGTAGAAGCTATTCCAACTAGTAGTGCTGATAATAACACTTCTATTAAAATGCTTAAAGAAGTTATTTTCCTGAGGTTTGGAGTCCCTAGATATTTAATGACTGATGGTGGTTCACACTTTATTCATGGTGCTTTCCGTAAAATGCTGGCTAAATATGATGTTAATCATAGAATTGCATCTCCTTATCACCCTCAGTCTAGTGGTCAAGTAGAGTTGAGCAATAGAGAGCTCAAATTAATTTTGCAAAAGACTGTTAATAGGTCTAGAAAGAATTGGTCCAAGAAACTTGATGATGCATTATGGGCTTATAGAACTGCATACAAAAATCCTATGGTTATGTCTCTGTATAAAATGGTTTATGGAAAAGCATGTCACTTACCTCTCGAACTAGAACATAAGGCATATTGGGCTATTAAAGAGCTCAACTATGATTTTAAACTTGCCGGTGAGAAGAGGTTATTTGATATTAGCTCACTTGATGAATGGAGAACCCAAGCTTATGAAAATGCCAAGTTGTTTAAAGAAAAAGTAAAAAGATGGCATGACAAAAGGATACAAAAGCGTGAGTTTAATGTAGGTGATTATGTATTGCTATACAACTCTCGTTTAAGATGTTTTGCAGGAAAACTTCTCTCTAAATGGGAAGGCCCCTATGTTATCAAAGAGGTCTATCGTTCCGGTGCCATAAAGATCAACAACTTCGAGGGCACAAATCTGAAAGTGGTAAACGGTCAAAGAATCAAACATTATATCTCAGGTAATCCCATAAATGTTGAAACCAATATTATTGAAACCGTAACCCCGGAGGAATACATAAGAGACACTTTCCGAAACGTTTCAGACTCCGAAAAGGAATAGGTATGTGGTATGGTAAGTAAACCAACTCCAAAACAAATTTTAAGGCAATATTTCTCCGTTTTGGAATATTTAGAAAAATAGAAAAATAAGTAGCAGTCCGGGAAGGACACGAGGGCCCCACGAGGGTGCTGGGCGTGCCCTACCCCTCTAGGCGTGCCACCCTACCACGTGAGCACCTCGTGTGCCTTCCGCACTCTGTTTTCTTGCACGTTACGTATTTTGGTCGGTAAAAATTCATTATATATTCTCCAGAAGGTTTTGACTCCCGTATCACGCAATTATTCTCTGTTCTTGTTTCGAGCTATTTTTCTGACAGATCTAGATTATCATGACGTCCCCAAGTGCTTCCAAGGACAAGTTCTTCGAGAAGGTCATCAACCCTTACCTCGTGGAGGTGCTGCGACACCCTCAAACCATTGAGATGCGTGATGGGTTGTTGCATATCCGCGATGTTGAGGGACCAAAGGGAACCGGAAGCGTGGAGACGAGGCTCGAAGCAATGGAGCAACAAGTTTTCAAGTGCCAGGGGATGGTGGAGCGTGTAATCAACGCTAGCCACACGATTCTCGCAGAGTTCACTAACAACTACAAGACGGATGCCAAGAACACCGAGGAGGCCATATTTAAGCTATATGAGAAGATCGAGCACCTCCAAGCCCAAATCTATGACCTGCAAAACCAAAACTGTGAGTATGAATATAGATTCAAAAGAATGAGTTTGGCTACAGATTCGAGGATTCCGGAGACTCGATCATCCTTCTATGATGGTGAACCTATGCCTTGGAAGATGGATGACAAGCCCGCATCATCAACAACACCTCCACCTTCTTCACCGACAAAGGAGATATAATCACATGGGTATGGGCACTCCCCTTGGCAACTGCCAAGCTTGGGGGAGGTGCCCGGTATCGTATCACAATCACAACTCCTATCTTTACCGTTTTTCTTAGTTCGATCCTATTAGTAGTATCTTGATCTAGTAGAATAAAGTTTATGGCATGATCTAGTTTTGAGTTTTGCTTTATGATCTCTCTATGTAATCGAGCCAGTGAGCTATATATAATAAAGATTAGTGTTGAATCAGGGGCTTGATTATTTTGCCATGATCTTGGGTCAATAAAAGAAAAGAGAAAAAGAATAAAAAGAAACAAAAAAGTTCATATTGATCTTATTGAGAGTAATGACTTCACATAGAAAGAGTATGATGATTAAAAGTTGTTGGGAGTTGGCAAGCATAGCTTTGGTCATTGTTGCAATTAATAGGAAGTAATAAGGAAAGAGAGGTTTTCACATATAGATATATTATCATTGACATCTTTTACGATTGAGAGCACTCATTAAAATATGACATGCTAAAGAGTTGATGTTGGACAAGGAAGACAACGTAATGAGTTATGTATTTCTTATATCTGAGATAAAGTACGTTGTCATGGATCCTCTAACTTGTTGAGCTTGCCTTTCCCCCTCATGCTAGCCAAATTCTCAGCACTAAGTAGAAATACTACTTGTGCTTCCAAAATCCCTAAACCAGTTTTGCCATGAGAGTCCACCATATCTACCTATGGATTGAGTAAGATCCTTCAAGTAAGTTGTCATCGGTGCAAAGAAATAAAAATTGCTCTAAATATGTATGATTGATTGGTGTGGGAGAAATAAGCTTTATACGATCTTGTGATGTGGAAGTAATAAAAGCGACGGACTGCATAATAAAGGTTCATATCACAAGGGGCAATATAAAGTGATGTTCTTTCGCATTGAGATTTTATGCATCCAACCATAAAAGCGCATGGCAACCTCTGCTTCCCTCTACGAAGGGCCTATCCTTTATTATTATCTTCTACCTTATGCAAGAGTCATGGTGATCTTCACCTTTTCTTTTTCATTTTATCCTTTGGCAAGCTCAGCATGTTGGAAAGAACATGATATATATATATATATATATATATATATCTAATTGGATGTAGGGGAGCATGAACCATTATTGTTGACATTACCCTTGAGGTAAAAGGTTGTGGGGCAAAACTATAAGCCCCTATATTTCTCTGTGTCCAATTAAAACTCCGTAACCACAAGTATTGCGTGAGTGTTAGCAATTATGGAGGACTAAATGATAGTTGAGTATGTGGACTTGTTTTTTAGCTCTGACATAGACTCTTTCCGATGTTATGATAAATTGCAATTGCTTCAATGACTGAGATTATAGTTTGTCGGAGCCCAATAAGGTTTATGATTTATAATTTTGCATTGTGAATAGATCATCACTTGAACATAAGTAATCATATGACAAAATCTATATATGTTGCTGTTATGAGAATAATCATGATGCCTTCATGTCCGCATTTTATTTTTATTGATGCCTCTACCTCTAAACATGAGGTCATATTTATTGTTATCGGCTTTTCGCTTGAGGACAAGCGAGGTCTAAGCTTGGGGGAGTTGATACGTCCATTTTGCATCATGCTTTTATATTGATATTTATCGCATTATGGACTGTTATTTCACTTTATGTCACAATACTTATGGCTATTCTCTCTTATTTTACAAGGTTTACATAAGGAGGGAGAATGCCGGCAGCTGGAATTCTGGGCTGGAAAAGGAGCAAATATTAGAGACCTATTCTGTGCAACTCCAAAGGTCCTGAAACTCTATGGAACATCTTAAAACAAATAAAGAAAAATCCTCGATAAAGATGAAGGCCAGAGGGCCCACACCCTGCTCACGAGGGTGGCCCCCCCCTAGGGCGCGCCCCTACCTCGTGGGCCCCCTGGTGGCTCTCTGACGTCCAGCTTCTCCTATATGAAGTCTTTCGATGAGAAAAAAATAAAGAGGAACCTTTCGGAACGAGACTCCGCCGCCACGAGGCGGAACCTTGGCAGAACCAATCTAGAGCTCTGGTAGAGCTGTTCTGCCGGGGATACTTCCCTCCGGGAGGGGGAAGTCATCACCAACGCTCCTCTCATCGGGAGAGGGCAATCTCCATCAACATCTTCACCAGCGCCATCTCATCTCCAAACCCTAGTTCATCTCTTGTATCCAATTCTTGTCTCAAAGTCCGAGATTGGTGCTAGTAGGTCGCTAGTAGTGTTGATTACTCCTTGTAGTTGATGCTAGTTGGTTTAATTGGTGGAAGATCATTTGTTTAGATCCTATATGCATATTATTACCCCTCTCATTATGAACATGAATATGCTTTGTGAGTAATTACGTTTGTTCCTGAGGACAAGGGAGAAGTCTTGCTATTAGTAGTCATGTGAATTTGGTATTCGTTTGATATTTTGATAAGATGTATGTTGTCTAGCCTCTAGTGGTCTTATGTGAACGTCGACTACATAACACTTCACCATTATTTGGGCCTAGAGGAAGTCATTGGGAAGTAATAAGTAGATGATGGGTTGCTAGAGTGACAGAAGCTTAAACCCTAGTTTATGCGTTGCTTCGTAAGGGGCTGATTTGGATCCATATGTTTCATGCTATGGTTAGGTTTACCTTAATACTTTTGTTGTAGTTGCGGATGCTTGCAATAGAGGTTAATCATAAGTGGGATGCTTGTTCAAGTAAGAACAGCACCCAAGCACCGGTCCACCCACATATCAAATTATCAGAGCATCGAAAGTGAATCATATGAACGTGATGAAAACTAGCTTGACGATATTCCCATGTGTCCTCGGGAGCGCTTTTCCTATTATAAGAGTTTGTTCCGGCTTGTCCTTTGCTACAAAAAGGATTGGGCCACCTTGCTGCACTTTATTTACTTTTGTTACTTGTTGCTCGTTACAATTTATCCTATCACAAAACTATCTGTTACCACTTATTTCAGTACTTGCAGAGAATACCTTGCTGAAAACCGCTTATCATTTCCTTCTGCTCCTCGTTGGGTTCGACACTCTTACTTATCAAAAGGACTATGATAGATCCCCTATACTTGTGGGTCATCAAGACTCTTTTCTGGCGCCGTTGCCGGGGAGTGTAGCGCCTTTGGTAGGTGGAATTTGGTAAGGAAAAATTTATATAGTGTGCTGAAATTTACTGTCACTTGTTACTATGGTAAGTAATTCTCTGAGGGGCTTGTTCGGGGTATCTTCACCCCGTCTAGTAGAGCAAAGAGTTGCTCCTCAACCTACTGAACCTATTTAAAATGAAACTCCTTTTGAATTTCCTTCGGGTATGATGGAAAAACTGCTAGATAACCCTTTTACAGGAGATGGAACAAAGCATCCTGATGAGCACTTAATATATGTGGATGAAGTTTGTGGATTATTTAAGCTTGCAGGTATACCCGATGATGTTGCTAAGAAGAAGTTCTTCCCTTTATCTTTGAAGGGAGACGCATTGATATGGTATAGGCTATGTGATGATATGAGATCATGGGACTATAAAAGATTGAAGTTGGAATTTCATCAAAAGTATTACCCTATGCATCTTGTTCATCGTGATTGCAATTATATATATAATTTCTGGCCTCGCGAAGGAGAAAGCATCCCTCAAGCTTGGGGGAGGCTTAAATCAATGTTATATTCATGCCCCAATCATGAGCTCCCGAGAGATATAATTATGCCAAGTTTTTATGCTCGGCTTTCTGATAACAATCGCACCATGCTCGATACTTCTTGTGTTGGCTCTTTTATGATGAAGACTATTGAATTCAGATGGAATTTATTGGATAGAATTAAATGCAACTCTGAAGATTGGGACCTCGACGAAGGTAAGGAGTCAGGTATGACACCTAAGTTTGATTGTGTTAAATCTTTTATGGACACCGATATTTTCCGTAAGTTTAGCACTAAAAATGGACTTGACTCTGAGATAGTAGCTTCTTTCTGTGAATCTTTTGCTACTTATGTTGATCTCCCTAAGGAGAAGTGGTTTCAATGTCATCCTCCCATAGAAGTAAAAGTAGCTGCATCTATTAAAGCTGAAGAAAAGACTGTCACTTATAATGATCCTATTGTTCCTACTTCTTATGTTGAGAAACCACCTTTCCCTGTTAGAATAAAGGATCATGCTAAAGCTTCAACTGTTGTTCGTAAAAGCAATATTAGAACTTATACACCTGCTGAGCAAGTTAAAGTAGAACCTAATATTGCTATTGTTAAAGATCTCTTGTCTGATAATATTGATGGGCATGTTATTCAGTTCGAAGGTGAAACTGCTAAAATTGCTAAACCTTGTGCTAAAGATAAACATAGACCTGTGGTAGGCATGCTTGTTATTTCTGTTAAAATAGGAGATCATTGTTATCATGGCTTATGTGATATGGGTGCAAGTGCTAGTGTTATACCGTATACTTTATACGAAGAAATTAAGAATGAAATTGCACCTGCTGAGTTAGAAGGTATTGATGTCACAATTAAACTTGCCAATAGAAATACTATTTCACCAATTGGAATTGTTAGAGATGTTGAAGTCTTGTGTGGGAAAACTAAATATCCTGCTAATTTTCTTGTTCTTACTTCTCCGCAAGATAGCTTTTGTCCCATTATATTTGGTAGACCCTTCTTAAATACTGTCAATGCTACCATAGATTGCACAAAGAATGTTGTTACTGTTGGCTGGGATGATATGGTTCATGAGTTTAATTTCTCTAAATTTAGTAAACAACATCGTGAGGAAGAATTACCTATTAAGGATGAAATTATTGGTCTTGCTTCTATTGCCGTACCTCCTAGTGATCCTTTAGAACACTATTTGCTAGACCATGAAAATGATATGTTCATGAATGAAAGATGGGAAATAGATGAAGTATTCTTTAAACAGGAACCTATTCTGCAACACAACTTGTCTATTGAAATTTTAGGGGATCCACCTCCACCCAAGGGTGATCCCGTGTTTGAGCTCAAACCGTTGCCTGATAATCTTAAATATGCTTATCTTGACGAAAAGAAGATATATCCTATTATTATTAGTGCTAACCTTTCAGAGCATGAAGAAGAAAGATTATTGAAAACTCTAAAGAAGCATTGTGCTGCTATTGGATATACTCTTGATGATATTAAGGGCATTAGTCCCACTCTATGTCAACATAAAATAAATTTGGAAGCAGATGCCAAACCAGTTCGTGATCCTCAACGACGTCTGAATCCTAAAATGAAAGAAGTGGTAAGAAAAGAAATACTAAAGCTTCTGGAGGCAGGTATAATCTATCCTGTTGCTAATAGTGAGTGGGTAAGTCCTGTCCATTGTGTCCCTAAGAAGGGAGGTATTACTGTTGTTCTTAATGATAAAGATGAATTGATTCCACAAAGAATTATCACAGGTTATAGGATGGTAATTGATTTCCGCAAATTAAATAAAGCTACTAAGAAAGATCATTACCCCTTAACTTTTATTGATCAAATGCTAGAAAGATTATGCAAACATACACACTATTGCTTTCTAGATGGTTATTCTGGTTTCTCTCAAATACATGTGTCGGCTAGAGATCAATCAAAGACTACTTTTACATGCCCTTTTGGTACTTTTTCTTATAGATGTATGCCTTTTGGTTTATGTAATGCACCTGCTACCTTTCAAAGATGCATGATGGCTATATTCTCTGACTTTTGTGAAAAGATTTGTGAGGTTTTCATGGACGACTTTTCCGTCTATGGTTCCTCTTTTGATGATTGCTTGAGCAATCTTGATCGAGTTTTGCAGAGATGTGAAGAAACTAATCTTGTCTTGAATTGGGAAAAGTGCCACTTTATGGTTAATGAAGGTATTGTCTTGGGGCACAAAGTTTCTGAAAGAGGTATTGAAGTTGATAAATCCAAGGTTGATGCTATTGAAAAGATGCCATGTCCCAACGACATCAAAGGTATAAGAAGTTTCCTTGGCCAGGCTGGACTTTATAGGAGGTTCATTAAGGACTTCTCAAAAATTTCTCGGCCTCTGACTAATTTATTGCAAAAATATATACCATTTGTCTTTGATGATAATTGTGTAGAAGCATTTGAAATACTTAAGAAAGCATTAGTCACTGCACCTGTTGTTCAGCCACCTGATTGGAACCTACCCTTTGAAATTATGTGTGATGCTAGTGATTATGCTGTAGGTGCTGTTCTAGGACAAAGAGTTGATAAGAAATTAAATGTTATTCATTATGCTAGTAAGACTCTAGACAATGCTCAAAGAAATTATGCTACTACTGAAAAGGAGCTTTTAGCAGTTGTATTTTCTTGTGATAAGTTCAGATCTTATATTGTTGATTCTAAAGTAACTATTCAAACTGATCATGCTGCTATTAAATGTCTTATGGAAAAGAAAGATGCTAAACCTAGACTTATTAGATGGGTTCTCTTGCTACAAGAATTTGATTTGCATGTTGTTGATAGAAAGGGAGCTGAGAACCCCGTTGCAGACAACTTGTTTAGGTTAGAAAATATTCTTGATGACCCACTACCTATTAATGATAGCTTTCCTGATGAACAATTAAATGTTATAAGTACTTCTCGTAGTACTCCATGGTATGCTGATTATGCTAATTATATTGTTGCTAAATTTATACCACCTAGCTTCACATACCAACAAAAGAAAAAGTTCTTCTATAATTTGAGACATTACTTTTGGGATGACCCACATCTTTATAAAGAAGGAGTAGATGGTGTTATTAGACGTTGTGTACCTAAGCATGAACAGGAACAGATCCTACGCAAGTGTCATTCCGAGTCTTATGGAGGACACCACGCTGGAGATAGAACTGCACATAAGGTATTGCAATCTGGTTTCTATTCGCCTACTCTCTTCAAGGATGCCCGTAAGTTTGTCTTGTCTTGTGATGAATGTCAAAGAATTGGTAATATTAGTAGACGTCAAGAAATGCCTATGAATTATTCACTTGTTATTGAACCGTTTGATGTTTGGGGCTTTGACTATATGGGACCTTTTCCTGCCTCTAATGGATACACACATATTCTAGTTGCTGTTGATTACGTTACTAAGTGGGTAGAAGCTATTCCAACTAGTAGTGCTGATAATAACACTTCTATTAAAATGCTTAAAGAAGTTATTTTCCTGAGGTTTGGAGTCCCTAGATATTTAATGACTGATGGTGGTTCACACTTTATTCATGGTGCTTTCCGTAAAATGCTGGCTAAATATGATGTTAATCATAGAATTGCATCTCCTTATCACCCTCAGTCTAGTGGTCAAGTAGAGTTGAGCAATAGAGAGCTCAAATTAATTTTCCAAAAGACTGTTAATAGGTCTAGAAAGAATTGGTCCAAGAAACTTGATGATGCATTATGGGCTTATAGGACTGCATACAAAAATCCTATGGGTATGTCTCCGTATAAAATGGTTTATGGAAAAGCATGTCACTTACCTCTCGAACTAGAACATAAGGCATATTGGGCTATTAAAGAGCTCAACTATGATTTTAAACTTGCCGGTGAGAAGAGGTTATTTGATATTAGCTCACTTGATGAATGGAGAACCCAAGCTTATGAAAATGCCAAGTTGTTTAAAGAAAAAGTTAAAAGATGGCATGACAAAAGGATACAAAAGCGTGAGTTTAGTGTAGGTGATTATGTATTGCTATACAACTCTCGTTTAAGATGTTTTGCAGGAAAACTTCTCTCTAAATGGGAAGGCCCCTATGTTATCAAAGAGGTCTATCGTTCCGGTGCCATAAAGATCAACAACTTCGAGGGCACAAATCCGAAAGTGGTAAACGGTCAAAGAATCAAACATTATATCTCAGGTAATCCCATAAATGTTGAAACCAATATTATTGAAACCGTAACCCCGGAGGAATACATAAGAGACACTTTCCGGAACGTTTCAGACTCCGAAAAGGAATAGGTATGTGGTACGGTAAGTAAACCGACTCCAAAACAATTTTTAAGGCAATATTTCTCCGTTTTGAAATATTTAGAAAAATAGAAAAATAAGTAGCAGTCCGGGAAGGACACGAGGGCGCCACGAGGGTGCTGGGCGCGCCCTACCCCTCTAGGCGCGCCACCCTACCACGTGAGCACCTCGTGTGCCTTCCGTACTCTGTTTTCTTGCACGTTACGTATTTTGGTCGGTAAAAATTCATTATATATTCTCCAGAAGGTTTTGACTCCCGTATCACGCAATTATTCTCTGTTCTTGTTTCGAGCTATTTTTCTGACAGATCTAGATTATCATGACGTCCCCAAGTGCTTCCAAGGACAAGTTCTTCGAGAAGGTCATCAACCCTTACCTCGTGGAGGTGCTGCGACACCCTCAAACCATTGAGATGCGTGATGGGTTGTTGCATATCCACGATGTTGAGGGACCAAAGGGAACCGGAAGCGTGGAGACGAGGCTCGAAGCAATGGAGCAACAAGTTTTCAAGTGCCAGGGGATGGTGGAGCGTGTAATCAACGCTAGCCACACGATTCTCCCAGAGTTCACTAACAACTACAAGACGGATGCCAAGAACACCGAGGAGGCCATATTTAAGCTATATGAGAAGATCGAGCACCTCCAAGCCCAAATCTATGACCTGCAAAACCAAAACTGTGAGTATGAATATAGATTCAAAAGAATGAGTTTGGCTACAGATTCGAGGATTCCGAAGACTCGATCATCCTTCTATGATGGTGAACCTATGACTTGGAAGATGGATGACAAGCCCGCATCATCAACAACACCTCCACCTTCTTCACCGACAAAGGAGATATAATCACATGGGTATGGGCACTCCCCTTGGCAACTGCCAAGCTTGGGGGAGGTGCCCCGGTATTGTATCACAATCACAACTCCTATCTTTACCGTTTTTCTTAGTTCGATCCTATTAGTAGTATCTTGATCTAGTAGAATAAAGTTTATGGCATGATCTAGTTTTGAGTTTTGCTTTATGATCTCTCTATGTAATCGAGCCAGTGAGCTATATATAATAAAGATTAGTGTTGAATCAAGGGCTTGATTATTTTGCCATGATCTTGGGTGAATAAAAGAAAAGAGAAAAAGAATAAAAAGAAACAAAAAAGTTCATATTGATCTTATTGAGAGTAATGACTTCACATAGAAAGAGTATGATGATTAAAAGTTGTTGGGAGTTGGCAAGCATAGCTTTGGTCATTGTTGCAATTAATAGGAAGTAATAAGGAAAGAGAGGTTTTCACATATAGATATATTATCATTGACATCTTTTACGATTGGGAGCACTCATTAAAATATGACATGCTAAAGAGTTGATGTTGGACAAGGAAGACAACGTAATGAGTTATGTATTTCTTATATCTGAGATAAAGTACGTTGTCATGGATCCTCTAACTTGTTGAGCTTGCCTTTCCCCCTCATGCTAGCCAAATTCTCAGCACTAAGTAGAAATACTACTTGTGCTTCCAAAATCCCTAAACCAGTTTTGCCATGAGAGTCCACCATATCTACCTATGGATTGAGTAAGATCCTTCAAGTAAGTTGTCATCGGTGCAAAGCAATAAAAATTGCTCTAAATATGTATGATTGATTGGTGTGGGAGAAATAAGCTTTATACGATCTTGTGATGTGGAAGTAATAAAAGCGACGGACTGCATAATAAAGGTTCATATCACAAGGGGAAATATAAAGTGACATTCTTTCGCATTGAGATTTTATGCATCCAACCATAAAAGCGCATGGCAACCTCTGCTTCCCTCTACGAAGGGCCTATCCTTTATTATTATCTTCTACCTTATGCAAGAGTCATGGTGATCTTCACCTTTTCTTTTTCATTTTATCCTTTGGCAAGCTCAGCATGTTGGAAAGAACATGATATATATATATCTAATTGGATGTAGGGGAGCATGAACCATTATTGTTGAAATTACCCTTGAGGTAAAAGGTTGTGGGGCAAAACAATAAGCCCCTATATTTCTCCGTGTCCGATTAAAACTCCGTAACCACAAGTATTGCGTGAGTGTTAGCAATTATGGAGGACTAAATGATAGTTGAGTATGTGGACTTGTTTTTTAGCTCTGACATAGACTCTTTCCGATGTTATGATAAATTGCAATTGCTTCAATGACTGAGGTTATAGTTTGTCGGAGCCCAATAAGGTTTATGATTTATAATTTTGCATTGTGAATAGATCATCACTTGAACATAAGTAATCATATGACAAAATCTATATATGTTGCTGTTATGAGAATAATCATGATGCCTTCATGTCCGTATTTTATTTTTATTGATGCCTCTACCTCTAAACATGAGGACATATTTATTGTTATCGGCTTTTCGCTTGAGGACAAGCGAGGTCTAAGCTTGGGGGAGTTGATACGTCCATTTTGCATCATGCTTTTATATCGATATTTATCGCATTATGGACTGTTATTTCACTTTATGTCACAATACTTATGGCTATTCTCTCTTATTTTACAAGGTTTACATAAGGAGGGAGAATGCCGGCAGCTGGAATTCTGGGCTGGAAAAGGAGCAAATATTAGAGACCTATTCTGGGCAACTCCAAAGGTCCTGAAACTCTATGGAACATCTTAAAACAAATAAAGAAAAATCCTCGCCAAAGATGAAGGCCAGAGGGCCCACACCCTGCTCACGAGGGTGGCCCCCCCCCTAGGGCGCGCCCCTACCTCGTGGGCCCCCTGGTGGCTCTCCGACGTCCATCTTCTCCTATATGAAGTCTTTCGATGAGAAAAAAATAAAGAGGAACCTTTCGGGACGAGACTCCGCCGCCACGAGGCGGAACCTTGGCAGAACCAATCTAGAGCTCTGGTAGAGCTGTTCTGCCGGGGATACTTCCCTCCGGGAGGGGGAAGTCATCACCAACGCTCCTCTCATCGGGAGAGGGCAATCTCCATCAACATCTTCACCAGCACCATCTCATCTCCAAACCCTAGTTCATCTCTTGTATCCAATTCTTGTCTCAAAGTCCGAGATTGGTGCTAGTAGGTCGCTAGTAGTGTTGATTACTCCTTGTAGTTGATGCTAGTTGGTTTAATTGGTGGAAGATCATTTGTTTAGATCCTATATGCATATTATTACCCCTCTGATTATGAACATGAATATGCTTTGTGAGTAATTACGTTTGTTCCTGAGGACAAGGGAGAAGTCTTGCTATTAGTAGTCATGTGAATTTGGTATTCGTTTGATATTTTGATAAGATGTATGTTATCTAGCCTCTAGTGGTGTTATGTGAACGTCGACTACATAACACTTCACCATTATTTGGGCCTAGAGGAAGGCATTGGGAAGTAATAAGTAGATGATGGGTTGCTAGAGTGACAGAAGCTTAAACCCTAGTTTATGTGTTGCTTCGTAAGGGGCTGATTTGGATCCATATGTTTCATGCTATGGTTAGCTTTACCTTAATACTTTTGTTGTAGTTGCGGATGCTTGCAATAGAGGTTAATCATAAGTGGGATGCTTGTTCAAGTAAGAACAGCACCCAAGCACCGGTCCACCCACATATCAAATTATCAAAGTATCGAACGTGAATCATATGAACGTGATGAAAACTAGCTTGACGATATTCCCATGTGTCCTCGGGAGCGCTTTTCCTATTATAAGAGTTTGTTCCGGCTTGTCCTTTGCTACAAAAAGGATTGGGCCACCTTGCTGCACTTTATTTACTTTTGTTACTTGTTGCTCGTTACAATTTATCCTATCACAAAACTATCTGTTACCACTTATTTCAGTACTTGCCTATGTTGCAAAAGGCAGTGCCTAGGAGGCACTTAGGCACGCCTAGGCGCTAGGCAATGGCCAAACGCCTCGCCTAGGGCATAAGTAGAAGTCTAGGCAGCGCAAGTAAGAAATTTTCTACCCAAGCGAGAAATCATGCCATATTGCACTGATGTGCCAAAAGGGCCATATTCCAATTGTAGTAGCTGGTAGTTAACATTCTTATATGCCCTAAATCAATAAAGTACACATATAATAACCACATATACACCCTAATAGTAAAAAAAATTGCCTAGGCTGTGCCTATGGCACTTAAGCACCGCCTAGGCACTAGGCGAAGGTGAACCGCCTCGCTTACGCCTACCGCTTTTTCCAACCTTGGTACTTGCAGAGAATACCTTGGTGAAAACCGTTTATCATTTCCTTCTGCTCCTCGTTGGGTTCGACACTCTTACTTATCGAAAGGACTACGATAGATCCCCTATACTTGTGGGTCATCACTGAGGACAAATTACGTTCGGATCTCCGACCTCGAGAAGCCGGACACCTACCGGCAGAAAGACACGCCTCGTCCTCCGAACTTAGAGTCGGACGGCGGGCTTCAAAAATCAGAAGATACTCCGGAGCCCGGACTGTTCAGTCCAGAAAAACCTCAGACTCCGGATCATCGATCGGGTCAGGGTTCAGATCCAACTCCACCCACCCACCCAGACATAAGTGCTCTGACAAGCATCCAACAGCAGCCCCGGGAAACGGTCCACCATTTTTGTGCCAGATTCCTCCTTGTCAAGGATAAGGTCAAAGATTGCTGCGACGAGGACGCAATATCAGCATTCCGCAACAATTGCATGAATGAAGGACTCCTCAACGCCATTAATTGTCGCCGCATACTACACTTCGCTGACTTGGCAACTATTGTACAGAAGTACAGCGTAATGGAGAGCGCCTGGAGAGATCAGACAGTCTGGGGGCTATCGGTCCCACCGGTCCAGGCAAAAAGGGTGCCCCCCTGTAACGCGCCCAGACCAATAGCCAAAAAATGCAAACCCATTACGTGGCATGGAACTGTTCTGGAGGGACGGCTTGATGGCCCATGCAAAATACACACCACACCGGATACCATACCAACCCACAGCCTTAGAGCATGTTGTATACTCCGGCAGGTAGCCAAAAACGGCGAGGACATCCTCACCAAAGACACCTCAGAGCAACACCCTCCAGAAGACGACAAACCCAGAGTCCTAACAGTCTTTGAGACATTCACTTCAAACAATAGGCGCAAAAGAGCACTCTGCGAACTCGCAGAAGTCTGCCAGATCGCAACAGTAAACCCTTGGAACGACACAGTGATAACCTTTAACGCTAGCGACGAACCAAAACACACGACGGTCCGAACACCAGCCGCCTTGGTCCTCAGCCCAATTGTGGATGGCTTTCGGCTCACCAAGGTTCTCGACGGCGGCAGCGGACTAAACCTCATCTATGAGGATACAATACGAAAAATGGAAATAGACAGGAGCCGCATCGAGCAAAGCAGCACAACCTTCTGAGGCATCATTCCCAGTCAAGAGGCACGGTGTGCGGGAAATAATCACGCTCGACATGGTATTCGGCACGCCGGAGAACTATCGGTCCGAAGAGATAACCTTCCAGGTGGCCCCCTTCAACAGTGGATATCACGCCCTCTTAGGGGGAGATGCATTTACGCGCTTTCAAGCAATACCCCTTTACGGGTACATGAAGCTTAAGATGCCCGGGCCCAACGGTATAATCACTCTAGTTAGTGATCCGTACATAGCACTCCGCGCCGAGAATAAAACTGCGTCCCTGGCCCTTGAGACATTATCTGAGGCCCTCGCGGCCGAAGAGTTAACCATGCTACGCTCCACGGTGGACAAAGATGATGTGGTCCTAGACAAACGACCCAAATCCACCTCATTCAAACCGGCAGAAGAAATAGCCAAATTCTAAGTCCATCCAACGGACCCCAAGAAGATAGCATCCATCGGAGCACAACTAGACCCGATGGTTGACGCCGCTCTACGAGAGTTCCTGCGCGAGAATTGGGATATATTCGCCTAGAAGCCTTTCGATATGCCAGGAATCCCACGCGAGTTGGCCGAACACAGCCTCAATATATTGAAGGGACACAAGCCGGTCAAGCAAACACTGCGGCGCTTTTCCGAACCCAAATGCCAAGCTATGTGGGAAGAGCTAGCCAAGTGAATCGAGGTCGGATTCATTAGAGAAATAAAACATCTAGATTGGCTAGCAAATTTGGTGATGGTACCAAAGAAGGACA
>NC_041388.1:375375570-375382599 GCF_002162155.2 Triticum dicoccoides | reverse complement strand
AATCATTGACGCCACCGCAGGACACGAATCACTATGTTTTTTGACGCATATTCCAGATACCATCAAATCAAAATGAAGGAATCCGACCAAGCGGCAACAGCATTCATCACCCCATATGGGCCATTCTGCTTCAACACCATGCCCTTCGGGCTCAAGAACGCTGGCGCCACATACCAACGCATGATTCAAACATGCCTGGAGAAACAGGTCGGCAAAACAGTTGAAGCTTATGTGGACGACGTATCATCAAAACTAGGCACGTTGAAACACTAATAGACGATTTACGTCTCACATTCGACAACCTCCACGTGTATGACATTAAGCTCAATCCGAAAAATGCGTTTTCGGCGTCCTTGCTGGAAAACTGCTGGGCTTCATAGTTTCCAATAGAGGAATTGAAGCAAACCCAGCCAAAATCCGAGCTTTGTCACAATTGGCTAAGCCAACAGACCTTAAACAAGTTCAAAAGCTCGCGGGTTGCGTAGCAGCTCTAAGCCGCTTTATCCCCAGAGTGGGAGAAAAGGCACTGCCACTCTATCGCCTTCTAAAGCGAACCAACCACTTCGAGTGGACGGACGCGACAATAGCCGGACTGGAGGAAATAAAAGCCCTTCCTACGAGCAATCCAATCCTGGCCGCACCAAACGTCGGCGAACCGATGTTATTATACATGTTGGCAACACATCAGGTGGTGAGCGTTGTACTCGTCGTTGAACAGAACATGACGGGCATAAATTCCCGCTTCAGAAGCCAGTATACTACATATCTACTGTCCTTACACCATGCAAATCCCGATACCCTCGTTATTAAAAGATAGCATGCGCGGTCTTCATGGCATCCCGAAAGCTCCTTCACTACTTTCAGGAGTGTTCGATCACGGTGGCCTCCGAAGTACCACTCAATGACATTATGAACAACAGCGATGCTATGGGCCGGATTGCCAAATGGGCCATCGAGCTCCTCCCATTTGACTTTACATATAAACCACGTCGAGCTATCAAATCCCAGTTACTGGCCGACTTCATCGTCGAATGGACAGAGGCCGAACTCCCTGAAGAGTACGGCACATACTCCAATTGGGTCATGTATTTCGATGGCTCCAAAATGCTGGCAGGGTTAGGAGCGGGCATCGTTTTAACATCCCCTACTGGAGACATCGTTCAGTACATCCTCCAAATACTATACACAGACTCCAATAACATAGCCGAATATGAGGCCTTATTACATGGTCTCTGGATGGCTGTCTCCATGGGCATACAACGCCTAGAGGTGCGTGGGGACTCAAACTTGGCAATATCTCAAATAAATGGAGACTTCGACGCCAAAGATCCGAAGATGGCAGCGTATCGTAACGCAGTCATAAAAATGTTGGCCCGGTTTGAGGGGCTCGAGTTCCATCATGTGGCTCGAGAAAGTAATCAAGCGGCGGATGTTCTTGCTCGTATCGGTGCTAAACGCGACCCCGTCCCACCTAATATCTTCCTGGAAAGGCTTTTTAAGCCATCCGTGGTGTGGCAGGGGGAAAACGACAATACTAGTCCGGATCCAAACATAACCCCAGATCCCGGAAACACCGACGTCATTGGGGGCTCAGCCACCGAAATAACACCATCGGTGCATCTCATCATGGCAGTCATTGCCCCATGGACCGAACCCTTCCTGGCCTACCTTAACAGGAAGGAACTTCCTGAGGACCAGAATGAGGCCCGCTGCATTGTCCGGCGTTCAAAGGCCTACAAGGTTCATGATGGAGAGCTCTATAAGAAAAGCGCTACCAGAGTCCTTCAACGATGTATATCAGTGGAAGAGGGGCGGCAGCTCTTGGTTGAAATCCATGCCAGACTCGGCGGTCACCACGCCGTAGCTCGGGCCCTTGTTAGCAAGGCCTTCCATACAGGGTTTTATTGGCCGACGGCCCGAGCAGATGCACAGGACCTTGTCCAACATTGTGTCGTATGCCAACTCTTTGCCAACCAAAGCCATATGCCCCCCACTACCTTACAAACAATCCCCGTCATTTGGCCTTTTGCGGTCTGGGGGCTCGATATGGTCGGACCCCTTAAAGGAGGAAGTCATAAGAGAAAGTATCTGCTGGTCATGGTGGATAAATTCACTAAGTGGATAGAGGCCAAACCAGTCAAAACGGCTGAAGCGGGGCCAGTAATAGATTTCAGATCCGACGTGGTACACTGTTACGATGTCCCGCATAGTATAATCACCGATAATGGCTCAAACTTTACAGCCGATGAGGTGAAAACCTGGTGCACTAATCTAGGCATTAAGCTCGATTACGCCTCTGTCTATCACCCGCAGACAAACGGTCAAGTCGAACGGGCTAATGGTCTCATTATGAGCGGCATCAAACCCATACTAGTGCGGTCTCTAAAGGAATCGGACAAGCACTGGGTGGAGGAACTTGACTCTGTACTTTGGGGGCTGCGGACCACACCCAACCGCACTACCGGATATACACCCTTCTTCATGGTGTACGGTGCGGAAGCAGTGTTACCCTGCGATATTATTCATGACTCACCTCGAGTGCGTATGTATGAAGAGAGAGAAGCCGAGCTAGATTGGCAGGACAACTTAGATACCTTGGAGGAGGAGCGTGACGTCGCAAAAGCCCGTTCCGCATATAATCAACAGCAGGCTCGCAGGTACCAAAGCAGAGAAGTGCGGGCCAAGACTTATGACGTTGGTGAACTCGTTCTACGCTTGCTGGAGAAGAAAAAGGACAAACTCAAGCCCAAGTGGGAGGGTCCCTTCATCATTGACGAAGTTCTCACCGGAGGAGCATACCGCCTACGTGATGCGTTGGACAATCACCTGGAGCCGAACCCCTGGAACGCGGCCAGACTACGACGAATTTATGCCTAGCGCTGAACTCTCTGTTCGTTTCCTCCCTCCTGTTATTACAGTTATTTTTCTTCCCTCTCCTTTCATCTTTTACCTTTTTTTCATTTTTTTCTTTAGCCTTACGGCTTTAGTACGGCTAGACCATCCCTACATGATGCGTACATCTCTAAATATGTACGTTCATTATACCTGGGGGCTTCTCGTACAGAAGCTTGCGACTATTCTTCAAGCACCAAGCTCAGCACATATGCGGTTTTGCGATATGTACCTTTCCTTCGCCATTATATGCATCGATATGACTTAAGTTTTGGCCAAGCTGGGTTGCCTGGCTCCTGTGCTTATGCCCTACGTTCCCATTAGTTCGGCTAGGGCATAAAGGGAGCACCTCTGCAATTGTTACTGTCGGGTCATCCGGATGTGTACCTCGGACTGGGTGAAGCCGAAAGCTAGCATTCTTAAGGGAATATTCGGTCGGTGAATTAAAGGTGTTTCCGCATTCACTCCATTGTGAACCCCAGATGTTACTTACTCTAAGAGTTTTTCAATCACAGTTCGGACATGCACATTAAATGCATGCACACCCAGGGAAAGGAACCCTTAATAGAACTATTCTCTCTGGAAGATGTTTCTTACATAATGTAATATAACATAACTAGCCGGATACACATTGTCTATTCGAGCAATTATGACCCCTACACCTGGTTTCCATGCATACCCCGGTATATTCTGCCGCTAGGGTATTCGGAAACACTCCGCACCTTCGGGTCCAGAGGTTGAAGCGAAAAGGTCAGCGATGACAATTGTCTTTATTATCCATCTAGAAGGAAAGTACATAGTCACTCACAACTCAAACACTTCCTCCTCTATACCGTCTAAAAGGCGGTCTAATTTACAATCATGTTGGAAATATTTGGCGGCCACCTCTACTTGGTCATATACTAAACTAACGGGAATTTCTTCCCCATTCGGCCCTAGCGGTCCGACACGAGCCATGTGATTAGGATCCAGCTTGGTATATCGCGTCTTCACTATGGCCCAGGCCTCTCGCGCACCCTCTCAACAGGCCGATATCTTCCATAGTCGGATACGTCGCCGCGCTCCCTTGAACAGCTCTACCATCTTCTCCATACTTCCTGGAGGGGAGTCGAATGGCCATAAGGCCTTGGCTACACTCCGCATCGCCTGCCGAGCTTGCTCGTGCAACTGCGATAGCCCTTGCAGAAGATCACTTGATGATCCGGACACCTCCTCTTCGGGGCGGTTGGTCAATATACCTGCAATTACAGCTATATCAGCTATGGTTACCTCCAAACTGTTATAAGATAAAAGCGGGCACGTACTGAATATGCCGCCTTGCAGCTTCTTGTTCTCCTTCATAGAGTCTGCTAGCTGAGCTCGCACATCTTTCAGTTCTTCGCCTAGTTTGGTGTTCGAATCCTGGAGTTTCTTTTTCTCTTGAACGACTTTTGTCAATACACGCTCGCCCGCTGCTAGTAGCTTTTTGGCTCCGTGTTCTTTGCTTTGAGCGGAGTCCAGCTGCTCTTGTAATTGGTCTAACAACCCAACACAAAGATAAGCACCCAGATTCACACTATTAGTGTATCATTATGAATTTTCGATAGAGGGAAATATTACTGGGAGATGCCTTGTATTTCTCCAGTTTGGCATTGGCAGCAAGCAGCTGGCGCTGACACTTTTATAGTTCCTGAGCTAACAGGGTGTTCTTCTCCGTAAGCACCTGGTTGTACATTGATCCTTAAATTAGTTGTTTCAACTCCTTTAAGTCCCGGGGGCTACTGGCATATGGTTATCATAGTCAGACAAAACAAATTTATCTGCACATCTTTCAAATGCTGCCTTGTGGCCCTGTTAAGCCCATCTCGAGCAGCTCGGATGTATGCATCGGCCGAGCTGAAGGCGTTAAACGACTCTTCTGAAAAAAACCAGGGTCTTGTAAAATGGCCCAGCGGTGTCGATGATTCATGGCACTCTCCACTTCCGAGTTGGTGACGGATACATCATCCAAGTCCTCGGCTGGAGGACAGTCCGGCATCGCCCCCGCATCAGCCCCCGTCTTCACGGCAGGATTTGAATCCTGGCTGCGGGAAGTACGGCCGCTCGAACCTCCGGATATAGTCCGGCGCACCTTTTTCCTGACACATGGAAAACGGGAAGGTCATGGTCGGACGTGACTGCCTAGGTGCACATTGGCAAATGTATACCTCTTCGATGAAGGACCGGCCATGTCTTCGTTTGCTTTCCTCTTGGGAGGCTCGTCTGGTGTGGAGGACGCTCTCTTCGGAGATACCCCTGGGGCGGTACGGCGCGCCGAACCCTTCCCCTTTTGAGCACATGATGGTGCGGTGGGTGAGAAGGAAGGAGGGGTCTCTTTTGGATAAGGTGTCTTTGGATTACTTACGTGGGAAGCTGGAAGGAGGCTGGGGTAATCGGCGATAATGGGTACATATGTACCGTCGTAGCTCATCTGATAAAATGTCCCGTCCTCAAGCTCCACGAATGTGTCCGGATCTTCTTCATATCCGGGGTCAAGATCCCGGTTGCGATTCTCCGGCTGAGGGGCAGGGTCATAGATCCCCTCGACAGCCTTTCGCCATTCCTGTTAGGAGCAGATAAGATGCTGCCTGTCAACGAATGATCCAGGGACAGGATAAAATAAGCGGGGCCGAACCTTACCCAGCTAGGAGGATTGTACATGGAAAGTCCATCTCGATGTTGGAGACGGTTGAACTCCTCCTTCTCCCCTTTATACAGCTTGGCCAGAATCTTGGCTAGAGTAGCGGGGGTCTTCGGGCCCTTTCGGCCATAACGTGAGGCGTCGTCTTCTCCGTTATAATGCCACATGGGCAGTCCTCGGTATTGGAGTGGCTGGACCCCCCTGTGTTATAGAAATCGCCATCACCTCGACTATTGACAATCCGGACTGGGCAAGAGTTTCAATCTTGCCCAGTAGCAAGCTGATCTCCGCGCTATCCTCTTCCTCGAGGCTCCGAGGACGCCAGCTATGGCGCTTCTTTAGCGGAGCGTTTGAAAACTCGGGGAGGCCTATGCGGACGGGGTCGGGTACAGCGACGTCGTCAATGTAGAACCATTCCGAAGGCCACTCTTCCGGAGCATTCTTCGGCGTGCCAGACAGGTATCCGGTCCCGGCAATGCGCCACATTTCGGCTCCTCCCACTTCAAAAATTGATCCACCTTGATTGTGAGGGACGAGGCAGAACAGTCTTCTCCATAAATCAAAATGGGCCTCGCAACCCAGGAATAGTTCGCATAGGGCGACATAACCCGCAATGTGGAGGATGGAGCCGGGGGTAAATTTGTGCAGCTGGAGGCCATAGTACTCCAGCAGCCCTCGGAGGAATGGGTGAATTGGAAACCCCACTCCCCTCAGTAGATAGGGGACGAAGCACACCCGTTCTCTCGCAGACGGATTGGGAAAATCCTCTGCCTGGGTTTTTGTAACACCCCGGATGTAATTTACCCAATATGTACTCCAACTCTTGCCGTTTCCGGCCTTAAGTTATTTTATTTTCTCGGGTTCGGGTTTTTGTCTCCGTGAGTTGTTGTTGTTGTCATGCATCTCATATCATGTCATCATGTGCATTGCATTTGCATACGTGTTCATCTCATGCATTCAAGCTTTTTCCCCGTTGTCCGTTTTGCATTCCGGCGCTTCGTTCTCCTCCGGTGGTCATTTCTACCTTTCTTTCGTGTGTGGGGATTAAACATTTCCGGATTGGACCGAGACTTTCCAAGCGACCTTGGTTTACTACCGGTAGACCGCCTGTCAAGTTTCGTATCATTTGGACTTCGTTTGATACTCCAACGGTCAACCGAGGGACCGAAAAGGCCTCGTGTGTGTTGCAGCCCAACACCCCTCCAATTTGGCCCAAAACCCACCAAAACCCTCTCCATCATCTAGAGCGTTCGATCACGATCGCGTGGCCGAAAACCGCACCTCATTTGGACTCTCCTAACTCCCTCTACCTATAAATATAGCCTCCCCTTCGAAAATCCCGGGTCATTTCGCACCCTAACCTAGCCCACGTCCTCCCCGCGCGCCGGACAACGTCCGGGCCGCGCCGGACAACCGCGCCCAGCCAGCCAGGACGCGACACATGGCATGCCGGCCACCTCCCACCGCCGCGGCCCACC
>NC_041388.1:375372898-375375264 GCF_002162155.2 Triticum dicoccoides | reverse complement strand
CCCCGCGCCTCCTCACCGCTCGCACGCCGCCGCACTTCGCCCCGGCCGGCCGCCGCGTTCCTCGCCGGCCGAAGGAGAGCTCCGACTCCGGCGAGCCCCCCTCGCCGCCCGAGCCGGCGCCGACCTCCACCACGCTCCTCCGTCGTCCTCTCCGCCCGGATCCGGCCACCCCGCCTCTTCCTCATCAGCGCCGGCGCCCCCAAGTCCGACTCCGGCGACTCTCCGGCGAGCACCTCGAAACACGTGCGATCCGGATCTGGATCTGGATCCCGACGGTTGACTTTCTCCCGAAACCCTAGTTCAAATGCCCTTGTTCATCGTGCCGTAACTTTGCATCCGTAACTCCGTTTTGCGCATATAGCATATCAAAATGTTCGTCTCGGAGAGTACATCATTTGATCTCATTGCATCATTTTCATTTGAGTTCATCTTGATGCCCGAAATGCTGTTAGAAGAGTGCTACTTGAGATAATTGTTAGATCTGCTGCTCCAATTAGATATTTGTCATTTTTGCCATGATTATTGTGTGCATGATATGCCCATGAGCTCTACATATGTTTTATGAAGGGTTTTTCCATCTTTCCAGAGGTGCAACCCATGTATTTTTGTGATGTGTGTGGTGACTAGCACAAGCTGGCAAAGTGAGGCACTTGGTAATGATGATTTCAGGGACTTAGCATTTCCACTAAGTCCTTGACCTGTTTATCTCATTATGCCATATGTTCTTGTTGTTTCCTAGTGATCCGTGCCTCTTTTGAGGATGATCAGTAAGGATGTTTTGTTAATATTGTATTGCTCTATCCATCCATGTCTTTGTTTGCAATTATGGAGCATCCTAACTTGAGTCAATCGAGCTCTACTTTTGCTACTTCGTGAATCCGGGCAGATTGTCTACTTGTTAGCAATTTTGCCGGGGATGTTGTAGTTGATCCGTGCATGCTATGTTATTGTTCTTGCCATGTCTAGCTTGCATTTTGTGTATTCTTGATGGGTGTATGCTTAGCTTATCATGACATGCTCCGTAGTGAGTGCATCGAGCTCGTGAACATGCCTACTTGATATTTGTTTTCAGCATGTTCCAGTTTTCACTAAGTCTGAAAACTGATTATGTTTTGCCATGTTCACATGCTTGTAAATGTGTTTTCTGATCCCTTTTGGCTCAAGGTCACTAAGGGACTTTTGTTAAGCTTTTTGAGTAGCTCCATGCCATGTTTTACTTTGCCATGTTCAGGTCCTGTAGCATGTAGTTTTGTTGCTCCAAAGAGTGCTACCTGATCTGAGATTCCAGACAAGTGTTAATTTCACTAAGTCTGAAATCTGTTTACCATATGCATTTTTGCCATGCTTGTTTGAACCTGTTCATGGATGAATTGGCCGTAGCTCAGTGCTAGACTTTTGTTAAGCTTCTTGAATGCATCCCTTCCATGTATTTGTATGACATGTTTGGGTGTTGTAGCATGTTCATCTTGTTGCATTTAGATGGCTACTTGCTGTAAATCGCAGATCGTGGTCATATTTGAATCGCTTGCCATTTCCAAACCGTGACTCCGATTCCAGCGTTCTTTATATCGTTTTCAAGCGATTTCATCTCATCTTTCCAGTGGCACACTTGGTTTTCCAAGTTGAGGCCAGGTTCATGCATTCCTTGCCAAATCTTGCATATGCATACCGCATCGCATCCCGCATAGCGTACCATCTTTGCATCTTGTTGTTTGAGTTTGCACGTGGTTGATTGTGCTCCGTTTGCTTGTTTGTCTTGTTTGGGTAGATCCGGGAGACGAGTTCGCTAATGAGGAGCCCGTTGAGTTTGCTTTCGAGGATCCAGTCAACTCTGACAACTTTGCAGGCAAGATGATCATACCCTCGAAATCACTACTATCTTTGCTTTGCTAGATGCTCGCTCTTTTGCTATGCCTATGCTATGATGCCTACCACTTGCTTTCAAGCCTCCCATATTTCCATGTCAAACCTCTAACCCACCACGTCCTAGCAAACCATTGATTGGCTATGTTACCGCTTTGCTCAGCCCCTCTCTAGTTGCAGGTGAAGATTGGAGACCGTTCCTTGTTGGAACATTAATTACTTGTTGGGATATCATTATATTGCCATGTTATCTTAATGCATCTATATACTTGGTAAAGGGTGGAAGGCTCGGCCTCTCGCCTAGTGTTTTGTTCCACTCTTGCCGCCCTAGTTTCCGTCATATCGGTGTTATGTTCCCGGATTTTGCGTTCCTTACGCGGTTGGGTTATAATGGGAACCCCTTGATAGTTCGCCTTGATTAAAGCTTTTCCAGCAATGCCCAACTTTGGTTTTACCATTTGCCACCTAGCCTCTTTTTCCCTTGGGTTTCCGGAGCCCGAGGG
>NC_041388.1:375323918-375372456 GCF_002162155.2 Triticum dicoccoides | reverse complement strand
TCAGCCGCCGGTGGCTACCAGGGGCAACTCTGGGCTGGCCTACCGGAAGTTTGGACAATCTGAGTGTGCCCTGAGAAAGAGATATGTGCAGCTCCTATCGGGATTTGTCGGCACATTCGGGCGGTGTTGCTGGATTAGTTTTAACCTATCGAAGTGTCTTGAAGAACCGAGGTACCGAGTCTGATCGGAACGTCTCGGGAGGAGGTCTATTCCTTCATTGACTGTGAGACCTTGTCATGGGCTAAGTTGGGACTCCCCTGTAGGGTTTCGAACTTTCAAAAGCTGTGCCCGCGGTTATGGGCAGATGGGAATTTGTTAATGTCCGGTTGTAGACAACTTGAACCTTAATTTAATTAAAATGAATCAACAGTGTGAGTTACCGTGATGGTCTCTTCTCGGCGGAGTCAGGGAAGTGAACACAGTGTTGGAGTAATGCTTGCGCAGGTTGCCCTCTAATTACTCACTCGCGCTTTGCCTCCTCTTCTCGCTCTCTTTTGCGAACAGGTTAGCCACCATATATGCTAGTCTCTTGCTGCAGCTCCACTTATATTTACCTTGCCTTACCTATTAAGCTTAAATAGTCTTGATCGCGAGGGTGCGAGATTGCTGAGTCCCCGTGGCTCACAGATTACTGTTAAACCAGATGCAGGGCCTGATGATTCCGCTCCAGGTGACGCGCTTGAGCTCAAGTGGGAGTTCGATGAGGACTCTCAATGATACTATGTTTCTTTTCCTGATGATCAGTAGTGGTGCCCAGTTGGGGTGATAGGGACCGTGTCGCATGTTGGGTTGTCTTTTATTTTTGGCGCCGTAGACGGGCCATGAGTGTTTGAATGTTGTAATGCTATTTATGTACTTGATTGACGTGGCGAGTGTAAGCCAACTATGTTATCTCCCCTTTTATTATTTATATTACATGGGATGTTGTGAAGATTGCCTAACTTGCGACATATGCCTTCAATGTGATTATGTCTCTAAGTCGTGCCTCGACGCGTGGGAGCTATAGTCGCATCGAGGGTGTTATAACTTGGTAATCAGAGCCTTCCCCGACCTTAGGAGCCCCATTGCTTGATCGTTTTTAGCAGCCGTTGTTGAGTCTAGAAAAATGTTTTGAGTCATTTAGGAATTATATATCAGAGAGTTTAGGAATTATTTTTACTTCCCAGTCTCCTCATCGCTCTGGTAAGGCATCCTGACGTAGAGTTTTGACTCTTCTCTTCTCAAATTTCCCTAAAATAAATTTAGGATCACGCGGGTATCTTGGAATCGTTCCGATGGTTTTGTGACAAGAACATTGTCTTGGTGCCTCCTGTCAGGGGTTTTGTGGAAGTGTCCCGGGGAGTTGAGCTCCGAGGTGTTGTCGTCATAATTTTATCATTGCAGTTCTAGAATACCTGAGTTTAGTACGCCGACATCGAAAATCTCTTTTATGCAGTTCGTTGGTGAGATAACCTCGACGCCACCCAGTACTGGGGCGGGAGTTCGGGAGTATCGCCATAACTTGTATAACGGATGCTTTTCGAAGGTTGAGATAGATGGTTTCCGAAGTTTTCTCGGTTATGTGTTGAAGGATGGATATAGCTGGATGTAGGATTTGCTAGATTTGGGTGAGATATTATGCTTCCCCTATATCCCCAACACCTGATTGCATAACCAGAAAGGTTCGGGAGTTTCATAGGTGGGAATTCTTGTAGCTCTAGTTCTTCTTCCACGGATATTTGGTTTGAGATTGGGATTTCTTACCGAGTATTCGTTCTTGATCCGTACCTTGTTGATTTATTTCTCTACCTTAATTCTACGTGGCTTCTCAATTTATGGATATGTGACCATTTCAAGAGGAATACATTCGTTCATTTTGTTCAGATGTGAAGACTTTATGTTGCAATTTTCATTCCGTTGGATTCAGCTTCATTTATCTGTCTATGTGCTAACGGTGGTCAACCTCTTCAGGATGGCTCCCGCTAAGAGCACCAATCAGAATCAGAATCAGGATCCGCCACCACCTCCACCTCCTCCGAAGGCATGGCAAGCTGTGATGGCCGCAACCAATGCAAACACACAGTTGATCATGCAAATTCTTCAAGAGCGCAATCAAGCGAACCAAGGCAACCAAGGCAACAATCAGAATCACTTTGCTACACTCAACCAGTTCCTTGCTAACGGGCCAAAGACTTTCAGCAATTGTGTTGAGGCAACTGATGCTGATGATTGGCTCGTGGATCTGTGCAAGCATTTCGAGTGCAGTAATGTCAGGCCTGAGGACTTTTTCAAGTTCGCTTCCTTCCAACTCAAAGACCAAGCTGCAGAATGGTTCCAGCAGTACAAGGATTCCAGAGGTGGACGTGTGATTACCTGGGATGAATTCCGTCAAGATTTCAGAGCTCACCATATCCCTCAGAGCGTGGTTGAAAGCAAGCGTGAGGAATTCCGCAACCTCAAGCAAGGCTCTTTGTCTGTCTATGACTGCAACAAGTTGTTCCAGAAGCTCGCCTGCTTTGCCAAGCAGGACGTTCCTGATGAGAAGAGCATGATATACCAGTTCAGGGGTGGTCTCAGAGAAGAAATCCAGCTAGCTCTTGTTCTCTTTGAGCCCTTGAGGTACGATGAGTTCTACAACATGGCATTGAAGCAAGAGGCCGCTCAACTGAGGTGTGATGCTTCCAAGAAGCGAGTCAGAGACACTACTCCTTCTTCCTCTACTCAAGTGGCCAAGCAGCAGAAATATTGGCTTCCTCCTCCTCCGTTCCGTCAGCCGTATCAGAAGAGCAAAGGTGGCAGTGGTTCTTCCCACCCACCCAACCCTGGCTTTTAGAACAAGACTTCGTCTCAAGCTCCAAGATCGAGTGCTCCGTACCACCGTCCGCTTTCAGAGGTCACGTGCAACAAGTGCCAACAGAAGGGTCGCTATGCCAACAAGTGTTTCAACCAGAGGCGTCTTCCTCCTCCTCCTCCTGTCAGATCGGCAAGTACAGCTGTGGTCAAGCATAACCCCAAGCACGCCAAGGTCAACTTGATGAACACAGCTCGGGCAGAGGACTCGTCAGATGTCATCATGGGTAACCTTCCTGTTAACGATGTTCCCGCAAAAGTTCTTTTTGACACTGGTGCATCGCATTGTTTCTTCTCGAAGCCTTTTGCATCTAAGCATGAGTTGACTTCCCAAGTTATGCATAAACCGTTAGCAGTTGTCTCTCCGGGTAAATGTTTGCTTGCTAACCACGAGATTCCGGATATTTCTATCATGATGGGTGATTTCAAGTTTCTAGCTTCTCCTATGGTTCTTGGTAACTCGGATATTGATCTTATTCTCGGAATGGATTGGCTTTCTAAGCACAAGGCTAAGCTTAATTGTGTAGCTAGACAGATTCAATTGACTCATTCGTCTGAGGATGTAATTGTCTTTGCCACTCAGGATAATACTATCCGTATGTTTTCTCTCAATGAGAAGGGTGAACTGGATGCTATCTCACAAATTCCAGTCGTTTGCGAATATCAAGACGTCTTTCCAGAAGAGCTTCCAGGAATGCCTCCGCACTGGCCAGTTGAATTCGTCATCGATCTTGAGCCTGGCACGGAACCAGTGTGCAAGCGTCCTTACAAGCTCGGACCTGAAGAGTTGAAGGAGCTGAAGAAGCAACTCGATATTCAAGAGAGAATGGGTCTCATCCGGCCTAGTTCTTCTCCGTGGGGTTGTGGTGTTCTTTTTGTGAAGAAGAAGGATGGAACGGACCGACTTTGTGTTGAGTACCGTCCATTGAACAAGAAGACCATCAAGAACAAATACCCACTTCCCAACATCAATGAGTTGTTCTAACAACTCAAAGGTGCCCAAGTATTCTCCAAACTTGATCTCCGTATGGGTTATCATCAGATTCGAATCTGTGAGCAAGATATTCCCAAGACGGCTTTCAGGACAAGCTATGGGTCATATGAATACACTGTCATGTCTTTTGTCCTCGTCAACGCTCCTCCGACGTTCTCTCGCATGATGAACTTCATCTTCAACGCCTACAACAATGACTTTGTTTTGGTCTATCTCGATGACATTCTGGTTTTCTCGAAGAACAAGGAAGATCATGCCAAGCACTTGCGTTTGGTACTCGATAAGCTGAGGGAACACCAGTTCTACGCCAAGTTCTCCAAGTGCAAATTTTGGCTCGATGAGGTTCTTTATCTTGGTCATATCATCTCTGCCAAGGGCATTGCGGTGAATCTTGAGAAGGTGTCTACAATTGTGAATTGGGAACCCTCTCAGAACGTGAAGCAACTCCGTAGCTTCCTCGGTCTCGCAAGCTATTGTCGAAGATTCGTTGAAAAAATTTCTAAGATCGCGAAGCCTCTCTCAAATCTTCTCCAGAAGCACGTCAAGTACGTTTGGTCTCCGGAGTGTGACATTGCTTTCAACACTTTGAAAGAGAAATTGATCACCGCTCCAGTTCTGACTCCGCCTGATGAATCCAAGCCGTACGAGGTCTTTTGTGATGCCTCTCTCCAAGGTCTTGGTGCAGTGTTGATGCAAGAGAAGAAATTTGTGGCTTATACCTCTCGCCAGTTGAAGCCCAATGAGAAGAACTACCCCACTCATGATCTCGAGTTGGCGGCAGTTGTGTATGCTCTTTTGACTTGGAGACATCTCTTATTGGGAAGAAAAGTGGACATTTTCACTGATCACAAGAGTCTCAAGTACATCTTCACTCAGCCTAATCTCAACCTCAGGCAGACTCGATGGGTCGAAATGATTCAAGAGTATAATCCAAGTATCGAGTATACTCCAGGCAAGGCCAATGTGATTGCTGACGCATTGAGCAGGAAGGCTTATTGCAACAGTCTGATTCTCAAGCCTTATCATCCCGAGCTTTGTGAACCTTTCCGCAAACTTAATCTGCAAGTTGTTCCTCAAGGTTTCCTCGCCAACCTTCAAGTCTCTCCTACCTTGGAAGACCAGATTCGCCAAGCTCAGCTTCTTGATGCTATGGTGAAAAAGGTGAAGATTGGGATTGCCAAGAGTCAACCCAAGTACAAGTGCTATCCCCTTGATGACAAGGATACTCTCTTCTTCGAGGATCGTATTGTTGTGCCCAAAGGTGACCTTCGTAAAGTGATCATGAACGAGGCTCACAATTCTCTCCTCTCCATCCACCCTGGGAGCACGAAGATGTATCAGGACCTCAAGCAGGCTTATTGGTGGACTCGAATGAAGCGCGAGATTGCTCAATTCGTGAATGAATGTGATGTCTGCAGAAGAGTGAAGGCAGAACATCAAAGGCCAGCGGGTCTCCTCCGACCTCTTGCCATCCCAGAATGGAAGTTTGACCACATTGAGATGGACTTCGTGACTGGGTTTCCAAAGTCCAAACGTGGCAATGATGCTATATTCGTTGTCATCGACAAACTCACTAAAGTGGCTCACTTTCTGCCTATCAAAGAGTCTATCACTGCAGCTCAATTGGCGGAACTCTATACCTCTCGAATTGTCTCTCTGCACGGTATTCCACAAGTGATCTCTTCAGACCGTGGCAGCATCTTTACCTCCAAGTTTTGGGATTCTTTTCAGAAGGGCATGGGCACCAACATCCGCTTCAGCACAGCTTTCCATCCTCAAACTAGCGGTCAAGTCGAGCGTGTCAATCAGATTCTTGAAGATATGCTCAGGGCTTGTGTGATCTCCTTCGGCATGAAGTGGGAGGATTGTCTTTCTTATGCTGAATTCTCCTACAACAACAGTTTTCAAGCAAGTTCGGGCAAGGCCCCATTTGAAATTCTGTATGGCAGGAAGTGTCGTACCCCTCTCAACTGGTCTGAAACCGGTGAACGTCAACTTTTGGGTAATGACTTAATCACAGAGGCAGAGGAAATGTGCAAAGTCATTCGAGATAACCTCAAAGCAGCCCAATCCCTCCAGAAGAGCTACTATGACAGTAAGCACCATGATTTGGCTTTCGAGATCAGAGATCATGTTTACCTCCGCGTCTCTCCTATGAAAGGTACTCGTCGCTTCGGTATCAAAGGGAAGCTTGCCCCTAGATACGTCGGACCTTTCAAGATTGTCAGCAAGAGAGGCGATCTCGCCTATCAACTCGAGCTTCCTTCAAACTTAGCAAATGTTCATGACGTGTTCCATGTCTCTCAGCTCCGAAAGTGCTTCAAGACTCCTGACCGCACCGTCAACTTCGAGGACATTGAGCTCCAAGAAGATCTCTCCTATCGTGAGCACCCCGTTGCTATTCTTGAAGAGACTGAACGCAAGACTCGCAACAAGTCAATCAAATTCCTCAAAGTCAAGTGGTCACACCATTCCGACCGTGAAGCTACCTGGGAACGCGAGGATCACCTCCGTTCTGAGTACCGGTGTTCTTTCAGTCCTAGATCTCGGGACGAGATCCTTTCATAGTGGTGGAGTGTTGTAACACCCCGGATGTAATTTACCCAATATGTACTCCAACTCTTGCCGTTTCCAGCCTTAAGTTATTTTATTTTCTCGGGTTCGGGTTTTTGTCTCTGTGAGTTGTTGTCGTTGTCATGCATCTCATATCATGTCATCATGTGCATTGCATTTGCATACGTGTTCATCTCATGCATTCGAGCTTTTTCCCCGTTGTCCGTTTTGCATTCCGGCGCTTCGTTCTCCTCCAGTGGTCATTTCTACCTTTCTTTCGTGTGTGGGGATTAAACATTTCCGAATTTGACCGGGACTTTCCAAGCGGCCTTGGTTTACTACCGGTAGACCGCATGTCAAGTTTCGTATCATTTGGACTTCGTTTGATACTCCAACGGTTAACCGAGGGACCGAAAAGGCCTCGTGTGTGTTGCAGCCCAACACCCCTCCAATTTGGCCCAAAACCCACCAAAACCCTCTCCATCATCTAGAGCGTTCGATCACGATCGCGTGGCCGAAAACCGCACCTCATTTGGACTCTCCTAGCTCCCTCTACCTATAAATATAGCCTCCCCTCCGAAAATCCCGGATCATTTCGCACCCTAACCTAGCCCCCGTCCTCTCCGCGCGCCGGACAACGTCCGGGCCGCGCCGGACAACCGCGCCCAGCCAGCCAGGACGCGACACGTGGCACGCCGGCCACCTCCCACCGCCGCGGCCCGCCGAGCCTGGAACCGGCCCCCGCGGCCCACGTCGCCCGCCGCCAGCTACCGCGCGCCCCGCGCCTCCTCACCGCTCACGCGCCGCCGCACTTCGCCCCGGCCGGCCGCCACGTTCCTCACCGGCCGGAGGAGAGCTCCGACTCCGGCGAGCCCCCCTCGCCGCCCGAGCCGGCGCCGACCTCCACCGCGCTCCTCCGTCGTCCTCTCCGCCCGGATCCGGCCACCCCGCCTCTTCCTCGTCAACGTCGGCGCCCCCAAGTCCGACTCCGGCGACTCTCCGGCGAGCACCTCGAAACGCGTGCGATCCGGATCTGGATCTGGATCCGACGGTTGACTTTCTCCTGAAACCCTAGTTCAAATGCCCTTGTTCATCGTGCCGTAACTTTGCATCCGTAACTCCGTTTTGCGCATATAGCATATCAAAATGTTCGTCTCAGAGAGTACATCATTTCATCTCATTGCATCATTTTCATTTGAGTTCATCTTGATGCCCGAAATGCTATTAGAAGAGTGCTACTTGAGATAATTGTCAGATCTGCTGCTCCAATTAGATATTTGTCATTTTTTTCCATGATTATTGTGTGCATGATATGCCCATGAGCTCTACATATGTTTTGTTAAGGGTTTTGCCATCTTTCCAGAGGTGCAACCCATGTATTTTTGTGATGTGTGTGGTGACTAGCACAAGCTGGCAAAGTGAGGCACTTGTTAATGCTGATTTCAGGGACTTAGCATTTCCACCAAGTCCTTGACCTGTTTATCTCATTATGCCATATGTTCTTGTTGTTTCCTAGTGATCCGTGCCTCTTTTGAGGATGATCAGTAAGGATGTTTTGTTAATCTTGTATTGCTCTATCCATCCATGTCTTTGTTTGCAATTATGGAGCACCCTAGCTTGAGTCAATCGAGCTCTACTTTTGCTACTTCGTGAATCCGGGCAGATTGTTTACTTGTTAGCAATTTTGCCGGGGATGTTGTAGTTGATCTGTGCATGCTATGTTATTGTTCTTGCCATGTCTAGCTTGCATTTTGTGTATTCTTGATGGGTGTATGCTTAGCTTATCATGACATGCTCCGTAGTGAGTGCATCGAGCTCGTGAACATGCCTACTTGATATCTGTTTTCAGCATGTTCCAGTTTTCACTAAGTCTGAAAACTGATTATGTTTTGCCATGTTCACATGCTTGTAAATGTGTTTTCTGATCCCTTTTGGCTCAAGGTCACTAAGGGACTTTTGTTAAGCTTTTTGAGTAGCTCCATGCCATGTTTTACTTTGCCATGTTCAGGTCCTGTAGCATGTAGTTTTGTTGCTCCAAAGAGTGCTACCTGATCTGAGATTCCAGACAAGTGTTAATTTCACTAAGTCTGAAATTTGTTTTCCAAGTTGAGGCCAGGTTCATGCATTCCTTGCCAAATCTTGCATATGCATACCGCCTCACATCCCGCATAGCGTACCATCTTTGCATCTTGTTGTTTGAGTTTGCACGTGGTTGATTGTGCTCCGTTTGCTTGTTTGTCTTGTTTGGGTAGAGCCGGGAGACGAGTTCGCTAACGAGGAGCCCATTGAGTTTGCTTTCGAGGATCCAGTCAACTCTGACAACTTTGCAGGCAAGATGATCATACCCTCGAAATCACTACTATCTTTGATTTGCTAGATGCTCGCTCTTTTGCTATGCCTATGCTACGATGCCTACCACTTGCTTTCAAGCCTCCCATATTGCCATGTCAAATCTCTAACCCACCATGTCCTAGCAAACCGTTGATTGGCTATGTTACCGCTTTGCTCAGCCCCTCTTATAGCGTTGCTAGTTGCAGGTGAAGATTGGAGACCGTTCCTTGTTGGAACATTAATTACTTGTTGGGATATCATTATATTGCCATGTTATCTTAATGCATCTATATACTTGGTAAAGGGTGGAAGGCTCGGCCTCTCGCCTAGTGTTTTGTTCCACTCTTGCCGCCCTAGTTTCCGTCATATCAGTGTTATGTTCCCGGATTTTGCGTTCCTTACGCGGTTGGGTTATAATGGGAACCCCTTGATAGTTCGCCTTGATTAAAGCTTTTCCAGTAATGCCCAACCTTGGTTTTACCATTTGCCACCTAGCCTCTTTTTCCCTTGGGTTTCCGGAGCCCGAGGGTCATCTTATTTAAACCCCCCCAGGCCAGTGCTCCTCTGAGTGTTGGTCCAACTCGGCAGCCGCCAGTGGCTACCAGGGGCAACTCTGGGCTGGCCTACCGGAAGTTTGGACAATCTGTGTGTGCCCTGAGAAAGAGATATGTGCAGCTCCTATCGGGATTTGTCGGCACATTCGGACAGTGTTGCTGGATTAGTTTTAACCTGTCGAAGTGTCTTGAAGAACCGAGGTACCGAGTCTGATCGGAACGTCTCGGGAGGAGGTCTATTCCTTCGTTGACCGTGAGAGCTTGTCATGGGCTAAGTTGGGACTCCCCTGCAGGGTTTTGAACTTTCGAAAGCCGTGCCTGCGGTTATGGGCAGATGGGAATTTGTTAATGTCCGGTTGTAGACAACTTGAACCTTAATTTAATTAAAATGAATCAACAGTGTGAGTTACCGTGATGGTCTCTTCTCGGCGGAGTCCGGGAAGTGAACACGGTGTTGGAGTAATGCTTGCGCAGGTTGCCCTCTAGTTACTCGCTCGCGCTTTGCCTCCTCTTCTCGCTCTCTTTTGCGAACAGGTTAGCCACCATATATGCTAGTCGCTTGCTGCAGCTCCACTTATATTTACCTTGCCTTACCTATTAAGCTTAAATAGTCTTGATCGCGAGGGTGCGAGATTGCTGAGTCCCCGTGGCTCACAGATTACTGTTAAACCAGATGCAGGGCCTGATGATTCCGCTCCAGGTGACGCGCTTGAGCTCAAGTGGGAGTTCGACGAGGACTCTCAATGATACTATGTTTCTTTTCCTGATGATCAGTAGTGGTGCCCAGTTGGGGTGATAGGGACCGTGTCGCATGTTGGGTTGTCTTTTATTTTTGGTGCCGTAGACAGGCCATGAGTGTTTGAATGTTGTAATTCTATTTATGTACTTGATTGACGTGGCAAGTGTAAGCCAACTATGTTATCTCCCCTTTTATTATTTATATTACATGGGATGTTGTGAAGATTGCCTAACTTGCGACATATGCCTTCAATGCGATTATGTCTCTAAGTCGTGCCTCGACACGTGGGAGCTATAGTCGCATCGAGGGTGTTATAATTTTGCCGTTGAAGGAGGCCAACCCTGCTCGAACAGGGACCAGATCTGCTGGAGGAAGAAATCCCTGCGCTTGCAGCTTCGCCAATCGGCTATGGGACATAGAACACCTCTCCCACTCGCCTCTCTCTAGGTTGGAACGGGAAGAGGAGCTGGGATTGTTGGCCATGTTGGAATGGTCTTGCCTGGCGGTCTCTGAGGATTTTCTCCGCTTGGTGCCGAAAGGATCTGAGATCCATTCTCTTTAAATAGATACTCTTCCTTGCAGGATTGGGGTGTTATTTACAAAAAATACCCTGACTGGCCACATTCCCTCGACACGTGGAAAATGAGGACATTAAGCGCGCAGAAGCCAAGGGGAGACATCGAATCTACGGCCGAAGACAATCTGTGTGGTGAACACCTTGCTATTGAAGACTGGTTCGGGGGCTACTGAGGGAGTCCTGGACTAAGGGGGTCCTCGGGCGTCCGGCCTGTTATCTATGGGCCGGACCGATGGGCTGTGAAGTATGAAGACCGAATACTACACCCGTGTCCGAATAAGACTCTCCTTGGCATGGAAGGCAAGCTTGGCGAACAACTATGAAGATTCCATCTTATGTAACCGACTCTATGTAACCCTAGATCCCCCCGGTGTCTATATAAACCGGAGGGTGTAGTCCGGAAAGGATATACTCAATACCTTAGTCATACAGGCTAGACTTCTAGGGTTTAGCCATTACGATCTCGTGGTAGATCAACTCTTGTAATACTCATATTCATCAATATCAATCAAGCAGGACGTAGGGTATTACCTCTATCAAGAGGGACCGAACATGGGTAAAACTTCGTGTTCCCTGTCTCCTATTACCATCAACCTTAGACGCACAGTTCGGGACCCCCTACCCGAGATCCACCGGTTTTGACACTGGCAGAGGCCGCATGGCACATGGGGATTGGCCGCGGTCGGCGCTGGGTGGCGGAGGAGCCAATCGGGGCGTGCCAAGTGGCAATGGAGGGGTGGATCTCGCCAGAATTTGAGGAGGAGGGGGTTGGCTGTGGCTGGAGGCGGCGGATCCGAGGAGAAGGGGGGTCTAGGGGTAGGGGAAGACTAGGGTAGCCCATTTTGGAAGGGGGTGTCTATATATAGACATGAGCTAGGCTTACAGGGGGTTTGGGGGGCTTTCGGACCCTCCGATCTTGATCGGACGGCACCGTACGCGAGGAGGGGTAGGTTGGAACTTGTGGGTTGTGGAGAAGGCCTCCGGCTAAGAGGAGAGAGAGAGAGAGAGAGAGAGAGAGAGAGAGAGAGAGAGCAGTTTTCGGAGACTGAAAACGTCCGCGTATGACCGACTATAATGCCGCTATATGTTTAACGGTTGGGCTATCAAACGAGCTCTGAATGCGACGAAACTTGGCAGGCACTCTATTGACAACATAACAACACCGCATGCCAACTTTCAAACCATTCCAAGAACCTTTCCCGGCCACCTATAAAATAATATTTTGAAGGTGCCGCGGGTGCGTGCAAGTGTGTCTGGGCTCAGAACGGACAACGGACGAAACTGGGGGAACCCGGACGGATGCAAGTTTTGAAAACATGATGATGCAATGCACATGATGACATGGCAAGATGCAACACGCAAGCGAATGACATGGCAACAACGCGCATAACTGGAAGACACCTGGCGCAACGGTCTCGGGGCGTCACACATTTATAAGGGAAACCGGGCCGAAAACAGTACAAGGCACGATCTAGCTAGCAGACATAAGACCATCACCATGAGAGACACAAGTAGATGTGGGGTGTCGTCGAGAGATCACAATACCAGGACTTTGCAAACAACCGAACGCATCGGCGGGCAAACCGGCCCCAAGGCACAACTCAGGAGCATCCACAATCAACGAGTGTCATCCCAGACACGAACCTTGACTGGGGCTCCACCATAGAAAAATGGAACAAATAGCAATTTGAGAGGCATCTTGCACCATCCTTGAGCAAAGATGGGTCGAGACAACACCAAGAGCACCAAGCTCGCCGCAACACAACGGTAACCATGAGAGGGTCTTGAGCAACCATTACCAACCTGAGCCGCACGAGAACACCACCACCGTAGGTGAAGAGCTTCAATCAACCGAGACCATCCATGATGCCTCAAGGCTATTGGTGCAGTCGAAAGGCAACGAGCGACCGAGTCCACACCTGGACGAAGAGTCACACGCCGCCGAGTCTACATCGCAACACGCCGCCACCCTATTAAGCTATAGAGATATTCGTCAAAATGGTTTCCATAGTGAAACCTACGCCAACAACAAAGAGAAATATCTTCTCTTTATCACATGCAACGGATATGGCAAGCACATTCTCTATGTATCATCTGGGTTGTACTACACATATTACAGAACCCGTAGCACATGTTGCATGCGAGATAGTTTTCCAGAGTGTCTTTTGCATGACAAACTTGGCATTCCAGCTTTGGTCATCATTGACATTGGGTTGAAACTGAAACTATCAGCAATTCCAATGGTTTATGATTATTATGATGCTTAATTCTTACAATATTTGGATTTTGTGTGCACTATATGTGACACAGGGAGGCAAATTTTAAGGCTCTCACACCTTAAAGTGTATGCCTAACCACTCAGACTCCTTGAATGCATCAAGTCGAGGTAAATGGCTCTTCCCAACCATTGAGTAGACTATTCAGGTATTCCATGGTTCTAAAAGACATATCTACATGATGGTCTTAAGTGTGTGCTTTATTCACACGAAACCATTGACTTATTATCCTGACAACGATTTCAACCAAATCGAATGGATAACATTGCAGAATTCTCCTTGAGTGCCTTCTCTATGGCCCTCAGATTGAAGTTTAGCAATTTGTCCTAATGTCTAGACTCAAAATGGTTTGGTAGAATCCTATCCAAAGAGTTAAGCTCATTGCATTATCTTTACTTTGTAATTGCAACTTACCAACTTTACGTTGGAGTCATGCAATTTTACACACTCATGACAGAACTGCATAATATTATTCCCCTCTATCTTTGATATGTGGATATCTACCAAGTATTTCCTATCTGCGGTAATTCAGTTGCATACCGATATCACCATCCGGCGTACATCATTGGCCCCTCAACATATAGTTGGGATCTATGTGAGGAATAACTGTATTACCGTCAATACCTCAGGCCCCTCACATGGTGAGTTATTCAAGGCCAGTATGCTGATTCAATGAGGAACATTTCCAGGCATTAGGGGGAGATTTCAAGTACCATAAAGAATGCCAGGAAATTAGTGGAATGTTCAACACATTTTTGCCTCAAATCCACGTACTCAAAGATCTGAACCATGCGTTCAGAACATTTGCAACACATTGCAAATAACCTGCCAGATTCATTTGCTGACTATAAAGGTGTCACACAATCCTACAATCCTGCAAAATATGCCTGAAAGAGTGAAGGTACCAATAAGAATCACTCCACTCCCCGTTCGAAGCAATAGGGGGAGATGTATGGCAATAGTACATCAGGATTTAGCTTCTTGCAAGCAAGGATGTCAAGGCCTGTGAATCAGTAAATGCAAGTCAACTTCACGTTGACAGACACCTAATGGGTAGTATACACCTAGTGGACGGGAAACCTCCACCAACCCAGGTCATAGTGCACACAATGACCGGGACATCGGAATACCCGACTCAACCGCATTAGGAAATCGCGAGCAGTCACCATGGGCAACGATATTTCCATCAACTATATATTGATATATTAATTCTGGAGAAACATATAACCAGAAGTCTACAATTGTCGACATACATTTCTCAACTAGATTGAAAAAACCTTTCAAGTGATTCAGATCCAAAGACCATGGCCATGGCAAAGTGTGAACAACACTCGGACTGAACTCAAGCAAAGGGTATAATCTTGGTAGAAATAATCTTGCTCAATAATGGGAAGGTATTCATAAGCAATACCTACACCAGTTTTCTTCTGAAAACAGAATTGAGAACAACAAGGTGGTGAAATATAGAGCAAGTATTGTAGCACAAGGGTTCACGCAGATACCCAACTATTCTCCAGAGGTGGGATCTCTTTCTGATAACTTATATCATTGGCAGCATAAAATCATCTATCTTTGCAGTTGATAGATGTAGTGATTACATATCCATGTGGATCACTAGATTCAGACATATATGATTGATACCCGATGGAATCTCAATTCTGAATCGAAATACAAAATGCAACATACACTGTGTAGAATCAGTAAGTCACCATACGACTTATTGTTGTCGGTACATATGGTACAACCGACGTAGTGGGTTCCTTATGCACAAGGATTACTCCTACAATGATGATTATCCATATTTGTGTGTCTGCAATTGTGACACATGTAATCATCTAAATGACGGAGTTTAAAATGAAGGATTTGGATAAACCAAAATACCGCTCGTTACTACAACTTGAGCACCTTCATTCATACATTATGATTTACTATGTTGTCTATATCCAAATTATATTGGAGAAATTCATTGTGGACAAATCTTATCCATCCATAACTCTCATGGTAGTTCATTCTCTAGACTAGAGAAAGATCGATTTAGACCAAGAGATGATGGAAATGAGATATTGGGACTCAACGTTCCATAAGCCATTGGATCCACCAAACACAATTGGTTGGTACTTAAGAATATCTTTCAATAACTTCAAGGCATCAAACATTTTGTCCTGGTTTTTCAGTTTCACAGAAATGTGAACACCGATATCATTGGATACATCGATCAGATCCCCACTATGTCAGATCGTAGACAAGCTTAGTGTTCCTACTAGGTGTGGTAGCCCTCTCATGAAGAGTCTTCGAAACAGACATCATGGCTACATCCACCAACCATTATCTCAAAGATAATGTTGCTTGTGTTGCCTGGATGCAAACAGGTTACGTAATAAGCAATATCACTATATTGCATATCTTGTAAGTCAAATTATGTGACTGATTTGTTCACCAAGTCTCTACCAACTTCTACATTCCGAAAATATGTTCATGGAATTGGTATATGACGGCTTCGGAATTTGCAAGAATCATGGGGAGTATCTTCCTGAATTGTTCCTGTTAAAAGCATTATATTATACTCTTTTTCCCTTCATGAATTTACTTTATAGATTCTCAAGAAGGTTTTTAATGAGGTAATATCAACAAAGAGCATATGTCATATTTTCTGTTTTCCCCACCGGAGTTTTTAAGAAAGTATATATGACATATTTATTGTCCTTTAATTCTATGGGTTTTTCTCATATTGAGTTAAACAGACAATAATCATTATATGTTGCGGCATTTTCTTCTTATTTTTTCTATTGGGTTTGAAGGAGTTTTGGCAACATATCAAACACCTCTATCCTCATTTTTCCCACAGGGTTTTGAAGAAAACTTTATCAAGATGATGTCTGCTCACAAGATCAAGCATTGATTAGGGGGGAGTGTTAGAATTAATTAACCATGTGTTAATTATGGGATTAATCCCTGCTTGTACTAACCGCAGGCAGTTGTAAAACTGCCGCGTCGGGTTCCTGCCGAACAGGCACCTCCTCTGAACAGACACCTTTTCCAATGATGTCCTTTTCCTTGTATAAATAGCAGATGCCATCTAGTAAAGAAGGGGGTGGATTTCATTTTCCTCTTAACAGTTGCTAAGAAGCAAACGCGCCGGTTCCGACTGAGCAGTCATGGCGCACCGTCATCTCGCGAGGGATTAGCCACATCAAAACATGTTAAAAGGTCATCATGTTTTGCGACTGCTAAAAATTCGATGTGATGCACTTTGGAACGATTCTGTAAAATGATGGTTTTTTGCATTGTGCGACACTTGATGACACCGCCGAGGTGGCTTTGGTTAACAACGCGACATGTCACCATACGTAGTTGGGGCGAGTTTGGATCTAGATGACATGCTTACTACACTTAAAAGAACTTGATGAGAATGACAACTTTTAAAGTTCAAGAAACCATACATTCAGTAAGCTTGTCTTAACTTGATTCGTTCTTTCTCGTACTACTTAGAACAAAACTCTTCAACCTGGGAGCTATTGCCAAATTAGTAGTCAACCGAGCTGTTGCACAGCGATGAAACGAAGTAAAACAACCTACACCTGCTGCTGAAAATCATCAGTCAGAGTCGTCATCAACCCAATCACATATATCCGGGGGGCCCCAGTAATACACTGTTGGCGGGGGCAGTGTCCACCTACAATAGATAACCGATCTCAGCATAAATTTCACCCACATTACATCATGTGAAATAAAAGGAGGAAGTAACGTAAATCATGAGACACAAACGAGAACATGTTTGGGTCCCGAAGTGCATACAAGCGCGACTCTCAGATTGACAGAATACCTGTTGTTCAATAAAGTATCACATTCGCCGGGGGGACGCTCAGCCACTATTAACTTTGCAGCAACCGTTGCCCCGTCCTTGGGTCTCTGTATGAGTGCCTGTTCAGCAACGCACAGATACATTGATGTTAGCTTAGTGAATCAACTAAAACACCCCAGGCAGGCGGGTACCTGGACTAACCTTGAGGATGACTGGTCTACGCTCATGCATTGCAACCTCCATTTTGTCCAGGAGCAACGAAGTAAGCTGGGAAATGGGAATGGATGAAAACCATAAGCTCCACACAGTCAAGGGGAACCAATTCAGGGATCGATGAGAACTGATTTGCCGTATACAAAAAGTAGACTACAGGGTTGAACGGACAGCAAGTCAGGTAGAATAGTGGATGTGAAAGGGAAAAGGGAGAGGGGTGGAGGAAGGAAAAGGTTTAGGTAAAGAGGAGCAGGGAAGCAGTAGATACAATATCGCTCACTGAGCGGCCAGACCTCACAGAACCAAATGTGGTTTCATGTCATATAAGTCGTCATTTTTCTATGCTGAATGATGTTTTACTTTATGTAACCTAAATAGGTCAAAATATTCTCTCGACAGACATATGGATATGTAACCCATGAAAAGTACAGACAAAGAGCTGCTGGCATTTGGCTCTCCCATCAAAATTACTTGTCGTTGATCATCAGTTTCTTCAGCTCAATGCAGCTGAGGGACTTAAGTTTTGATAAGGAGATTGCCTACTGCACTAGCGTGCATTACTCTCCTTTTTTTTTGCGAATGCGTGTGCATTTCTCTCCAGATGGATGATACTATAACGCTTGAAAAGTACATGTAACTCATGAAAAGTACAGACAAAGAGTTGCTGGCATTTGGCTCTCCCATCAAAATTACTTGTCGTTGATCATCAGTTTCTTCAGCTCAATGCAGCTGAGGGACTTAAGTTTTGATAAGGAGATTGCCTACTGCACTAGCGTGCATTACTCTCCTTTTTTTTCCGAATGCGTGTGCATTTCTCTCCAGATGGATGATACTATAACGCTTGTATGCAGACTGCAATGTTGATACCTTCTTGCTAAGACATACTCTACATAGCATCAGCAAGCAGTTTGAAGCCTAATACTACATCCTAATATTATGAAACATTTCAAGGAAAATCTACTTATATGACATGACATTCATCTATCCAAACTAAATATTTCAATATAGTCCATTAGCAAAAGTTTCAAAGGTTTGCCTACACATATCTCAAAAATGGCACGTATTTCTCACTGGAGGAGTACTTATGAACACACAATTTAAGATCCATCATAAACATCCTAAATTTTAACTAGGTGCAAAGCAATTATAATCACAAAAAACGTATCAAACCGGATTGTATTTATTTGCGTACAATTTCTAAAACCCACAAAATTTATTACGCAATTTCTCTAGGCCTCCCTTCAAAAGTTATGACAACCCAACCCACCAACCCGTAATAGAGACAAAATTAAAATCGGGACTAAAGAAAAAGAGAGTAGGACTGGCAGTGGCAAGAAGGGAAGTGCATTATTTTATGGCAGTATCAATATTGTACACATCCATAGTAGCATAAACATTTCCCATCAAAAAATAATACCTGTGCTATAGAGTGCAAAACAACCCCATCAAGTTGATTAAGGATATCACCAACCTCAACGCCCCCACAATTTGCAGATGATGCTTCAGGAATCTATGAAATATATGTGATCAACAGATTAAGTCAATGCAAACCAAGGACAGAGAAAGAGCAAGCAGAACACAACAACCTGAAATCGTCAGATCATTTACTGAACAGTGTCATCTCATGCTAGTTATCTTGTCAAGTGTCCCAACAAAAGTAATTGCAGTTGATTAAAAGGGAAAGAGTTGAAAAAAGTGGCCTGGGTGTGGGACCGCAGGTTGGAGAATTGGCCGGTGGATAAGTACCATGTCCACAAAAACTCCAGAAGGTGGCTTAGAGAACTTATGGCATATTTCCTCCAGTCTGGCTGATTCCAACAAGTGAAGGGAACGACCCCTTATTCCAAGCCAAGGTTGTTTGACTTCCCTGCACTCACCACAAAATTTCGTTGCATGCATTAATGTTTGGTCATAACAAGTACAGTAAACACCTCACACATAATATGAATTGGACGCCGATAAGTGCCACACGTGTGGGCGTTAGGGAGTCCACCCACACATTTTGTGTGGTGTATAAGAGGAACAGCCCACACACCTATGTGTGGGCAAAACAACTAGCGCCCACACGCCTCTTTTTTTCCCTCCCGATCCCTCTCACACGCGTGCGTGTGGGCGAAGTTGATAACGCACACACGCCCGTATGTCAGGCCTCGTACCTCCTGGTCCCGCACGCCACGCGTGACGGTCACCGCGCGCCCGCAGTTGCCATGGTCCAGACCCTCGTCCATGTTCGTTTAACTGCAGTTGCCATGTCGCTGAACTACGGTTGCCATGTCGGACAACTGCAGTTGCCATGGTTGCTCAACTGCAGTTGCCATGTATGGTCTGATCTAATGTAGTTGCCATGATTTCATAACTTTAGGAGTTGCCACATACTAACACTAGGCAGTTGAATGAGTTGCCATGTGCTCACAAGCATGCTAGGGCAGTTGCCATGTAAAAAGGAAGAGTTGCCATCTGCTTACGTGCACGTTAGGGCAGTTGCCATGTACATGCACGTTAGGGCAGTTGCCATGTACCGTGCAAAAACATATGGCAACTCGGTAAAAGAGAGTTGCCATCTGCTTACGTGCACACTAGGCAGTTGCCGTGTACCCTGCAAAACACATGGCAAACTCGGATAAAAAAAGAGAGTTGCCACCTGATTATAAAGCACACTAGGGGCAGTTGCCATGTGCACTGCAAAACACATGGCAACTAGCAGCTTGGGTGTGGGAGAGGAGACGGGCGTGTGGGCGAGATGGCAAATGCCCACACACTAGCCCTTGTGTGTGCATGCAAAGTGGCGTGTGGGCGAACTGCTGAACGCCCACACACCAGCCCCTCCTATGTGGTGAAACGGCCGTGTGGGCGACCGGCTGAACGCCCACACACCAGGCCTGTCCTACGTGGCACTAGAAATATGCCAAGATTCGTGCGCTCACGAACGGACGCAGATCCACGCGTGTGGGCGAGATGCAAACGCCCACACGTGTGGGCGTTAACATTTCCGTATGAATTATGCTAGAAGGTGAAGAAAAAACTGATAAGTTGAACACAATAACTTACCCATATGCTTTGAAGTGTCTCAGGCATCTCCCAACAATCTGAACTGGCAAGAAGGGGGTGGTTCTCTCATCTATGAAATTCATCCCAAGAATCCTTTTCTCTAAATCCACCAGAAGCCCCCCAATAAAAAAATTCTGGAATAGCGATATAAATAATTGAACATGAACAAGTATTCATTAAATGAGATCTATAAGAAACACACCCATAGAAATATGAGCACTTGTGGAGCTTTAGTTTCTATCAACACAAGCAGAACCAGAGCTCCCTAAGAGTAGTATTGAATCTGTTATCCTTTTAAATAAACTTTTACCTGCTCAAATTGGCAAGTGCTGACCATGAGTTCATCGCAATCTAACTCGCAAGCTGCGCGGAGTGTCTCCCCACGTTTCATCTGCAACCTCCCAGACTCAAATTTCCTGGCAACAGCAACCACCGGACCAGGCGTCAAGAAATAGGAGTCTGGGAGGTCGTTGAGCATCGCCGCGGGGAGTTTGGCTCGCGCAATGGAAACAATGGCGACATTATACAGCAAGTCGTACATGAGCAACCGCCCCTTCACAACCTTCTTGTTATGCAGGAGCACCTCGATCTGCAACCCTCACCAATCAATCAGCACATTATGAAGAAACAGAGCAACTGATGGAGGCAGGCAATCTGCTGACCTTGACGGCGTGCGGTTCGTGCACCTCGGTGTCACTTTCGGGCTTCCTGATGAGAGATGCAGATGTTATGATCCAGGTGGCAGAGCCCTCATGAGCGACGACCGTGCCCGTGCAGGCGAAGGTGGACGGAGGATCCCCATCTGCCCAGTTGGAAAGGCCAAGAGACAAATTGCTCGCGTCGCGTGAGAGTTAGGCAGTATAGAATACTACTACTGTAATAAGATACTAGGACATCGCATATCCGCAATAATCCGCAAGGGCAACAAGAAATTACCAGTGGAGGCGGATATGGAGACGACGGACTTGCACACGCTCAGCGCCGCGTCCCTCGCCCTCAAGCCCTCGGCGCTGAAATCGTTGTCGTCGTCCGAGTTGCTCTCGCCGTCGTGGTCGGAGGAGGAGGAGGGGGAGGGAGGGCAAGCGGGCTTCGGCTTCGGCTCCGGCTCCGATTGAGTGCCATGGCCGAACAGCAAGAACACCAGGCGGGCAGCTGCTAGGTCAGAAAGAAAGAATAATTAGTTACTCTGGAAGCACGAGGCAGGTGGGGGCGCGGCGCATCGAAGCCCCCTGTACCTTTGGCTTCTTTTTCCAGGTCTCGTTGTTCCCCTTCTTCCTGATTTCTCTTCTTCTTCGGCGGCATCTCCTCCATTGCCGCCGGCGACCGGGTCAAGTTGGAGAGCGGGTCGGGGTCGGAACTTGGAGGAGAAAGCGGTCACTTAAAGAAATACTAGCAGCCATATTTTTTATTATAACAGAATATAAGAAGACATCGTTTGTCTCCTTCTGACTTCTGAGTTCTGACCCCCCATTGGTAACACGGCCCGTCGAATCTCTGCCCTCCAGATCACGCTCCGGAGCATCTCAACCATCCAAACCCACCTCCTCTCCTCCGCAGGGCCCCGCCCGACTCCACCCTCCCGTGATCCCTACCTTTCCCCTCTCCTCTCGTCTCCTCTCCTCTCTCATGCTCCGACCTGCCCAACCCCGAATCCAACCCAGTGCATCTCTTTGCTAATCCGCCGACTCTGTGCATCCGCCGCTGTGCGCCGCCATCGCCGCCCCCGTTCTACCTCGGTGCGTACCTGCTCTCTCCACCCCGACATCGATTTTTCAGGTATGCGCTCTTAATCCCCACTCCCCAGCTCCCCCGCCCAAAAAAAAAACCAACTTTTTGGCATATCTCTGGTGGATGCAGCCCCTCATAGCCGACACATGGAGGAGATCATCCCAGTAGGCCGCGAACATGTATCCCCGCAGACCCCACTCACGGAAGTGGTAATCTCTCTCTCTCTCTCTCTCTCTCTCTCTCTCTCTCTCTCTCTCTCTCTCTCTAGCCCAAATAATTACTGTCACGCATAGACGAGTTGTATAATTTCTTAACGATTCTAATTTCTCGTGCCCAGATATCAACCAGTGAAACCACCTCTGGCGTCGATGAGCTATGTGCAGGAGATTTCTACAATCTTCGCGGCGTTGATGACGACACAAAGGCAAGTAAGAAGCGACAGCTGAGGATGAGAGAGGAACGGATACAAAACAGACGCTTAAAGAAGCAACGTAAAAGAAGGGAGGCTCAAGAAACCGTGGAGAGGGCCCTCAAGCTAAGAGAGGAACTGCGTCAAAACAGGCTCGATTTCGAGGCGTCGGTAAAGGGCAGAGAGGACGAGTTCTACTACACCCCTCGGTGGAGGAGGGCAGTCCCTGTTGGTGGGCAATTCACCCTCTTCCCTCCTACAGTTATTCTTGTCTTCCTTCTTTTAAATACTGTATATACAAGTTGTTCTTCCCTTTGTAATAACTTTGTCGCTATACCAACTTATTGCAGATAAGGTCAAAAAACCATTACCAGGTTATTTGCTTCTCTTGTCATTGTATTTATACCTATATATATATATATATATATATATATATATGAACAAGGAACAAGTTTCGTTTATCCTCTAGTGCTCCGTGTTTAGTGAAGGGTGTTGCTTTTTGATTTTTAAGATTTTGAATGGATTCCGTATGATTCGATGGATGAGTTTGGGAGAGTATCTGAGCTCAAGCATACAAGTTGGAGAGTTGAGGAACTCACATTACAACTGGCTAAGTCTATTGTCGGACTTGAGTCATATTCAGGTGAAATTTTTTATGTCAGCATGTTATTATTTATGTTAAGTAGTATCAATTTTGCTATGCCACAACAAGTTCTATTTCTGTTCCCTGCAGGAAACAAGCATCTTTTCTCTTGCTCCGGAACTATTGTCGAGTATCTCATGGGTACTGGTTATGTGGTAACATCTGCAAGTTTAGTTAAATGGCCACACCAAGATAAGCAGGCTGATCAACTTAAGGTTGCTGCATTCTTTTGCTTTCTTCATTATCGTATTATTATCATCTAAACAATCAACTTACTTTGCTATCTGATATTTTTTCTAGATCGATGTACATTTACCAAGTGGAGAAGTACTCAAGGGCTCAGTCTCAAATGTTGATTTTTCTTACAACATATGTGTGGTTGAAGTCCCTTCAACTTTGCAGCTGCCAACGAAAAGATTCAGTGCTGACACTAGAATTTTCAATTTTTATGAGCGCCATCCAAAAGATGTTGTAGCTGTAGGCCGTCTTTGTAAGCCTTGGAGCTTGAACGCTGCTTTGGGGAAACTGGTTCCAAAAAGAAGCCAGTTTGATTGTGAAGAGCTTCTTGTTTCATCTTGCAGGATTTCAAAGGTAATCCAAACGACTGAAGTCATTTTGCAAATTGATATCTGACACAACAATTATATAGTTTACTTAAAAACATATAATGCAGATTTGGTGTGTTTGGTTCCTTATTTGAGCACCATCGGTAGAACTGTAGCAACCTTGATCTTAGGTTTTCGTTGCATATCCATAACTGATATTGGAAGGACATTATAGTATCCCATGCATTAATTATGGCAACATCCCATATGAACTTGTTCAGAAAAACTGATTATATACCAAGTTTTCAAACCTATTAATCATAACCAACTAATTATTTGGGTAAACCATTTCATAAAACCACCTCTGTTCCATTTTATTATTTCGGAAAACCACTCTTTAAAAACTGACAGTTGTATGCCCACCTATCAGTGACACAAAGAAATTGGGTACTAGTTTTCTGGAACTATGTTGTTCATGGATGGGAGACAACAGCCACTGTCATGTGCTAAACTGGGTAAAGGTCCGGAGACCAGGGATAGAGCACCCACCCTCATTTAGGGCTGTCAGGGCTCAACCCTGAGAGGCTCGGAGGTTTTGTTAGTGTCTTTTTGTTAATGATGGCTTGATTATAAATGAGTACTTCATGTTCCTTTTATATGGAATTCTTGACTTGATGGCTCAGAAACTAATGTCCAACTTAAATGAAATATCTCTAATTGAAAGTAAACTAATCTCATCTCTTATCTATATTTTATTAACTATTTAGGTCTGTATCGTTAACTTTCTAAAGGCAATCCTTATTTCTTTATTTGATTGGATGAGTTTAGGATCTATTGTGCTACAGCTCCACCCGCTACAGTATGTGTGAACACTGACCATACTATTTCCATAATTTGGGCTAGGGGCTGGTTCGCCCATGACTGCCACAATTCTAAAAATCCTGGTTCTCTGAAAGTGTGGAAAAGGTTGTTGTTTTGTGGAACTGCTCATTAGAGTGGCTCCTTATAGTTTGGAAGAAAAGGTGCAATTTAAGAAATTTACTTAATTGTTTTGGTACTACAGTGAAACTGCTCATTAGAGTGGCTCCTTATAGTTTGGAAGAAAAGGTGCAATTTAAGAAATTTACTTAATTGTTTTGATACTACAGTGAAACTGCTCATTAGAATTTTGTTAGCTTGCGCCTCCATAGGTATTAGTGTGATCGTCCCATGGTTCAGCTTCAAGTTATGGTGCCTTTCCACATTTAGAGAGAGCAGTTTGTACCAGTATTTCTTGTATGAAGTTCCAGAAATTTCTTGCAAAAGAAAATGGTGCATCATTCCTATAGCACTATATAATTACCTGTTTCGCAATTCATATTAGCTACGCCCAGCGCATCGGATTCGATGGGGATGCATATCTCCGATTTGCAAATTGTAGAAGGGGTTTGTGAACCCGATGATTCCGATTCGCTAACTCTAGTATGCAGCGTATTTTTCTCTTTATGGAGATGAGCACACTAGGTGGGCCACATATTTTATTATACATCTGATTCATACCTAACAAAAGAACAGCCACCAGGCCCACTAGAGAATGGGAACCTAATCTGCTGGCTTCACATCCAGACTTCCTAGTCCTTGTGATCCCTGGTGGTACACAGGCACACATCTTTGGCTGCATTCGGCATTGCAATGGATTATGGTAATCCAGCTTTTCCCTATTTTGGTCTTTGTTTAGCCAACTTATCTCTAATTCCTTCCTAAAAAAACACTTATCTCTAGTTCTATGACTATTTTCCCACATCCAACAACAACAACAACAACAAAGCCTTTAGTCCCAAACAAGTTGGGGTAGGCTAGAGGTGAAACCCATAAGATCTCGCAACCAACTCATGGCTCTGGCACATGGATAGCAAGCTTCCACGCACCCCTGTCCATAGCTAGCTCTTTGTCGATACTCCAATCCTTCAGGTCTCTCTTAACGGACTCCTCCCATGTCAAAATCGGTCGACCCCGCCCTCTCTTGACATTCTCCGCACGCTTTAGCCGTCCGCTATGCACTGGAGCTTCTGGAGGCCTGCGCTGAATATGCCCAAACCATCTCAAACGATGTTGGACAAGCTTCTCCTCAATTGGTGCTACCCCAACTCTATCTCGTATATCATCATTCCGGACTCGATCCTTCCTCATGTGGCCACACATCCATCTCAACATACGCATCTCCGCCACACCTAACTGTTGAACATGTCGCCTTTTAGTCGGCCAACACTCCGCGCCATACAACATTGCGGGTCGAACCGCCGTCCTGTAGAACTTGCCTTTTAGCTTTTGTGGCACTCTCTTGTCACAGAGAATGCCAGAAGCTTGGCGCCACTTCATCCATCCGGCTTTGATTCGATGGTTCACATCTTCATCAATACCCCCATCCTCCTGCAACATTGACCCCAAATACCGAAAGGTGTCCTTCCGAGGTACCACCTGGCCATCAAGGCTAACCTCCTCCTCACAGCTAGTAGTACTGAAACCGCACATCATGTACTCGGTTTTAGTTCTACTAAGCCTAAACCCTTTCGATTCCAAGGTTTGTCTCCATAACTCTAACTTCCTATTTACCCCCGTCCGACTATATCGTCAACTAGCACCACATCATCCGCAAAGAGCATACACCATGGGATATCTCCTTGTATACCCCTTGTGACCTCATCCATCACCAATGCAAAAAGATAAGGGCTCAAAGCTGACCCCTGATGCAGTCCTATCTTAATCGGGAAGTCATCGGTGTCGACATCACTTGTTCGAACACTTGTCACAACATTATTGTACATGTCCTTGATGAGGGTAATGTACTTTGCTGGGACTTTGTGTTTCTCCAAGGCCCACCACATGACATTCCGCGGTATCTTATCATAGGCCTTCTCCAAGTCAATGAACACCATATGCAAGTCCTTCTTATGCTCCCTATATCTCTCCATAAGTTGTCGTACCAAGAAAATGGCTTCCATGGTCGACCTCCCAGGCATGAAACCAAACTGATTTTTGGTCACGCTTGTCATTCTTATTAAGCGGTGCTCAATGACTCTCTCCCATAGCTTCATTGTATGGCTCATCAGCTTAATTCCACGGTAATTAGTACAACTCTGAACATCCCCCTTGTTCTTGAAGATTGGTACTAATATACTCCGTCTCCATTCTTCTGGCATCTTGTTTGCCTGAAAAATGAGGTTGAAAAGCTTGGTTAGCCATACTATCGCTATGTCCCCGAGACCTTTCCACACCTCAATGAGGATACAATCAGGGCCCATCGCCTTGCCTCCTTTCATCCTTTTTAAGCCTCCTTCACCTCAGACTCCTGGATGCGCCGCACAAAACGCATGCTGGTCTCATCAAAGGAGTCATTCAGTTCAATGGTAGAACTCTCATTCTCCCCATTGAACAGCTTGTCGAAGTACTCCCGCCATCTATGCTTAATCTCTTCGTCCTTCACCAAGAGTTGGCCTGCTCCGTCCTTGATGCATTTGACTTGGCCAATATCCCTCGTCTTCCTCTCCCGGATCTTAGCCATCTTATAGATGTCCCTTTCACCTTCCTTCGTGCCTAACCGTTGGTAGAGGTCCTCATATGCCCGACCCCTTGCTTCACCAACAGCTCGCTTTGCGGCCTTCTTCGCCATCTTGTACTTCTCTATGTTGTCTGCACTCCTATCCAGGTATAGGCGTCTGAAGCAATCTTTCTTCTCTTTAAGCGCCTTCTGGACATCATCATTCCACCACCAGGTATCCTTATCTTCGCTTCTCCTTCCCCTGGACACTCCAAACTCCTCCGAGGCCACCTTACGAATGCAAGTCGCCATCTTCATCCACACATTGTCCGCATCCCCTCCTTCCTCCCAAGGGCCCTCCTTAAATACCCTCTCCTTGAACACCTGAGCTACCTCCCCCTTGAGCTTCCACCACTTCGTTCTAGCGACCTTGGCCCGCTTATCCCGCTGGACACGAATCCGAAAGCGGAAGTCAGCAACCACCAGCTTATGCTGGGGTACAACACTCTCCCCAGGTATCACCTTACAGTCTAGGCACGCACGCCTATCTTCTCTTCTCGAGAGGATGAAATCAATCTGGCTAGAGTGTTGGCCACTACTAAAAGTCACCAGATGTGATTCTCTCTTTCTAAAGAGGGTGTTAGCTACAATCATGTTGTAGGCTAGAGCAAAGCTTAAGACATCTTCTCCTTCTTGATTCCTGATGCCATAGCCAAAGCCCCCATGCGCCCCTTCAAAACCTGTGTTAGATGTACCCACGTGGCCATTGAGGTCTCCTCCTATGAAGAGCTTCTCACCAATCGGTACACTCCTAACCATGTCTTCCAAGCCTTCCCAGAACTCCCTCTTGGTGTTCTCATTGTGGCCTACTTGCGGGGCATATGCGCTGATAACATTGAGAACCAAGTCCTCAGCTACCAGCTTGACCAGGATAATCCGGTCCCCACGTCTCCTGACGTCTACCACTCCATACTTGAGGCTCTTGTTGATCAAGATGCCTACGCCATTTCTATTTGCAGCCATCCCCGTGTACCACAGCTTGAAGCCGGTATTCTCCACCTCCTTCGCCTTCTGTCCTCTCCATTTGGTTTCTTGGACGCAAAGGATATCAACACCTCTCCTCATTGCTGCATCAACTAGCTCCCGAAGCTTCCCTGTCAGAGACCCTACGTTCCAGCTACCTAAGCGAATCCTCCTAGGCTCGGCTAGCTTCCTTACCCTTCGCACTCGTCGAGTCAAATGCGAAGACCCTTGCTCATTTTCCACTACATCCGGGCGCCGATGTAGCGCGCCACTAAGGATGCGACGACCCGATCCTCGCTCACTTGCCACCGTATCCGGATCAAGATACGGCGCGCCACTTGGGGGGTGACGGCCCGGCCCTTGCCCATTTTCCACCACACCCGGGTTCCGATGTGGCGCGTCGCTGAGAGGGTTACGCCCCAACGAAAATCTTTTGGGTTTCATCTCCATAAGAGTGGCTGAGTTTTTACGTTGGCTCGCCAAGCCTATCACAACCCTCCTCCTTTACCCGGGCTTGGGACCGGCTATGTTGAGACAACATAGGCGGAGTTCTCAGCATAGTCCAGCAACCGCAAATTGAGCCTTCTCCTACCCCGACGCTGCAGGCACATAACTTTCCTCAGTTCTTCTGCTAGCTCGCCATCTCCTTAATACACATATGCCTCCCTGCCTGCTCTGTCCCATGGTGCTTGTGCTCTGGTGGATGGAGGAGAGGAGCCTCATCCAGGCATCTATCGACGCTGCACGGGAGGTGCTGCGACAGACCAGCAGCCATGTATGCGCTGATGTCGTCACTCGGATAGCCCTGTCAACTCAGGAAAGCTGCAGCGGTGTCTAGCCTGTAATAGCTGTCGCAGTGATTCCATTTTTGCGGTTCACTTGAGATTGACGTATCGTGAGCGAATGTCCACCGATCTGTACCGATTTCGAACACTGGTCTAGATCTATCAATTGATCTAGATCTGGGTTCGAAGCCCATTACACCGAATCCAGTATCTATGGTTTTATCTTTCTGAATTCAATGGCAATGCAATATTCCTCTGTGAAACAAGTCTGAGAGTCATTGTCAGTTGCCACGTTTGCCGATGAATTTTGGAGAACTATGATAAGATGTACTGTATTCTACTCCCTCCGTTCCGAATTACTTGTCTTAGATTTGTCTAGATACGGATGTATCTAGCACTAAAATGAGTCTAGATACATCCGTATCTAGACAAATCCAAGACAAGTAATTTAGAACGGAGGGAGTACACGATAGCGGCTTCTCCCTACAATACCCTGGGGTATTGTGTGTGCCCGCACCCTGTCATATAAGGGAATGACTCAGGGTAGACAAAGCAAGTACCCTGCAAGTATCTGGGGTCTAAACCAATTAAGGAGATATTTCCCATAATTCAAGGAGATATTTTCCTTCAGGAGGTACTCTCCATGACTACCACTCAGAGAAGAAGTCGGAAGCCTTGACTGCCAAGACTCATCATCGTCTCCATCATGGGAGATATTCCCCATATATAGAAGACCTCGGAGACCCCAACATAGGGGGATGGTTAAACTCACAAGAGAAGCAACTCAACACCGCAATGCCTAGCTTGTAGATCCAATCTAGTTCTTGTAATCCGTAACCTCGCATCAATGTACACAACTACACATGGCAGAATGTAGGGCTAGTATCCAACATGGGGCCCTGAACCTGGGTATATAATTGTCTCCATCGTCTCCGAAGTCTACGACAGTGTCCCCTCATTGCCCGACTCGACACCTAAATTGTATGTATACCTTCGTGTACAGGATCGGCGGAATTAATCACCAACAACATTCTTCGTTCAGAGATTCTTAGACAAATCTTTGAAAGGACAGCCTGTGGTCTGTGTTTACCACTGTCTATGGTTAGCCTACCTGCTACCGCAGCTTGCCTGCAAGGAATGTTTGTTAATCCAAGACGTATGAGCATTTGCACTGAAGAACTTATCAAAAATTTAATTGGTTACAGTTTCTTATATCACCAACTCTGTTTTGAATGACAATATTTATTAGTTAAGTGTCCATGTTGAAGTTTTTCAGCTGTGCCACGGATATAAATCTGCCGGAATGTTACATGTTAGGAAATTTCTTCATAATTGGTCATCCACGTTTGCCACAGTGATAATTGCATTTCTTGCAGAGAGGTGTTGGGGGTCCTCTGATGGATTTTGATGGAAATATCATCGGCATGAACTTCTATGACAAGAAAGAGACCCCTTTCCTTCCAGGTTTCATTGTGTTGAAGTGTTTGCAGCACTTCAATGATTTCAAGTATGTCTTTTGTTACTTATGTTTTGTTAAAAGGAAGTATCAAGTAGGCTTGCATTTTCTAGCCCATAGTTAGAGTCACAATAGTGATTGTCAAAATATGTTATGTGTAATATTGAAGTGACTAGGCTATTTTTAGATTTCTAGTTTGAAGTTTAGTGTTTCGTATTTCTTAGTAATTTTCCTTGTGGAGATTTTGTCGATGGTTCAAACATTACCAACAGTTGTGTGTTAACTATAGTTAGATTGAGCTACCGACAGAGCATAAAGCAGCAATAGAACTTTGTTTCTTTATGACAAATGTTTTTAGCCATAGCTAACTGTATGACCTCCTATACTGCTCTATGTTTTCAGTGCTCTCTAATGGTCAATCTGGGCAAGTTATCTGAAAAGATGAATGCACAGTTTAAACACCCCTCTTGTTATATACTAACTTTGGTTCAACAATGTCAATATTCTCATTTTAATGTGTGGTATGTTGGAAGCTCTTCTTTCTTCGCTAGTACTTCATTGTCCCACGTTTTCATTACTCTAATTAAGCTACACCTTCATTGATATATTGTAGGCAAGTTAGTAAGAAGTGTGGTCTATTATTGCTGCACTTTATAGCGTTGTTTATTAAAATAAACTATGTCATGACACAGGAAGGTCATACGACCATTGCATGGACTGCGAGTTAGAACTCTTCACGAAGATGAACAGCTTACTGCACTTGAAAAGATACATCATGGGTTCCCTGAGGTCCGTGGTGTGATCGTGGAGAAGGTGTGCATTTTTTCTGCTGCGCTTCATTCTTGCATTGATCCACAAAATTGGGAGTTCCATATTTTTCTTAATCTTACGAGTTGTGTTGCAGGTTGAAGTACCTTCAGCTGAACATTCTGAGATAAAGGTCGGGGATATCATCACTCATGTTAATGATGTACCTTTCTCCAGCGCTGCAGAGGTTTGTATCCTTGTAACATTAAGGTTATTATTATGTGCATGAAGAAATTGCTGAAGAAGGCGTTTGGTTGATGGGAAATGGGATGTGGGAATGGGAAAACGACTTCACTCCCTTGTTTGGTTCACAGGATATGAAAAATATAGGTTGGGATTGGAAAAGATGCCATTTTTCCTACTCCTGTAATCCCAGAGGAGGGAATTGTCGGTATGTGATCTAGATCGAGAATTAACTTTCATCTTTCTCAACCCGTGGATGGCCCTTCTTCCTCGACAGTATACTAAATTACTTGCCTTGATGCCCATGGGTCAATCCCCATCATGGCATGTGTCATCGTGTCACTGGTTGCCGGCACCCTTGGACTAGTCACCTGCTCTGGCCATATGTGTCACCCAGGTGCTCGGCATCTTCCTTGTTGCTTGATAGCACCAGCCGATCTCGCCTTACATTGCTGCGCACTCTCCCTAGCAGCACCCAATCACGGTCATCGCATATGGTTGAGTTGAGCCTCCTCCTTTGTTGCCTCCTGGGGTATCGTCTTGACCACCCCTCATGTTATCGAACACAGCTGGTGCATTCCAAGTTCCATTGTCTATCACCCATCAGATGCTGCTGCTCTAGATTCATGTTAGAGGTTACACTACTCAGTCTTCAGCTCCTTTTGGTGCCGGGCTGCTACTCCAATTGGGGTTATGGGAACACTACTTGTGCTAGTTGCTGGAGGTTCCCGCTGCTTGATCTGTATCCTGTGATACTCAGTTTTGATCTAGGACTCGTCGCTAAGAATGAAGCAGCTTGCAAAGTGTGAGGCAACTAGGTTCTTGGAATCACATTTGATCTTTTTAATGTTTTTCTGATATATGAAACCCACCTTTTTTTATTGGGAAATGCTTACCTTCAGCCGGCAGATCGCTACAGTGCGACCCGCCCCCTTCTCTGTGTGACGTGTGTATGGGTGTCTTTTGCGTCTATCTTTCTGCAACATTATGTGTGTTGCAAAATTGCTTTCCGCAACAACAACCATGTTGCAAAAAATAAAGACGAAAAAAACTACAAATATTTTCTGCAACTTTGTCTGTGTTGCAATTTTTTTCACGCAACAACATCCATGTTGCAAAAATAGTGAAGAAAAAATTTCTGCAACATTACCTATGTTGCAAAAGATTTCTGCAACATAATATTTGTTGCAAAGTATTCTGCAACACTACCCTTGTTGCAATGATGAGAACAACATTGGACGCTGGATGGTTGTACATCTACGGTTGGCGAGGCGGCGGATCTTTTAGAAAGATCCTAAAAGATCCGCTGGCCGACGCGTAGCGCGGCCCTTTTTTATTTTGTCTTGGTCTCATAAAATTTAATTCCTACCTCAGTATATGCAGTTGTGAGAATATCACTAAGTTGTTGCGCCCCGAAACCCACTTTCATATCCCACCTGATATCCCAATTCCAAACCCATCATGCAACCAAAGCCCAAATGCCACTTCAGAGGCCATGTCCAAGGTCCAAGGAGGCAAGGACTAGTCCTACCAAAACCTGAAAACAAGTATACCAAAATGTTATAGATACAAGTCTTGGCAGTAAACTTATGGCATCTCCGGTCAGCAGCACTGACCCTAGGATGTGCAAGACTCAGGGAGCAAAACCCGAGACACACACGTGGCCATCTAGTAATGGACAAATAAACCTCATATTGCTCTCGGAGAATTAGGGTTTACAAAAGAAGCGTGACCCCCTTCCTCTCTACCCTTGGGCTCCTATTTGTAGGAAGGTGTCTAAAGGGGTGTACTTTGGCCGTTTGCCTTCCTCCATGACTGCGGAGCACATGCTGCAGGATCTCGACCATATGCGGGGGTGTCAGTCCTGCAGGGACATCGGCCATGATGGCATGCATCTGAAAGAAAGGGGGGAGGCGGGTAGGTTCCTTGTTGGTGAAGTGTGGGTTTGGGGTAATGCTGGGACTGTCCCCCGGACACAAATACGAAGATATGTAGTAGCATTAGAAAAGCAGATATGGCATCACTGGTGGCATCATTAGTAGGTTCCATCTGGTTAACACCAGGAACTGTTGTTAATTTGCACAATGTTGTTTGACAACATATATGTTTTCTGCTTGTCAGCTGGGGGGCATACTGCTGGATACGTGCGCTCAGCACATGCTGCAGAGACAGAAATTGGACCCAACAAAAGGCGGAAACCAGATGGAAACAGTGATAAGCCTCAAGGTTTGGTGTAAATATTAGTGCATAAAGTGTTTGCTATGATTCTCACTGACGTGCTGATTGTAGCTTCTTGTGTCCTATTTGTATATCCCATCCAGTTTGATGTGAAAACAGTGAGAGGTCGCAGATCTGAAGCCACAACCAGAACAATCGACGTCAGCAGGTTTAATCCTACTGGTGGATTCAACAGGTAATTTAGTCGTGTATGAACTAAGAAACAGTCTAGTTCGTTAGTATTTTTGTGTTGATATATCGTTTGCTCGCAGGTGGCCGCTTGGGAGACTTTATTTTATTCGGCGGGTTGAGAACGGAACCCTTTTCACCGAAAAGCACCGTGGCTAACAGGGAATCAACTTCATTTTGCCCCTTATGGTTAGAGCTGATTTGTATCCCGCTGGAGTAGTAATTAGGATTAGTGTTCAGTCAGGATTGATACTACTTTGAGCAGACCGTTTTCTTTTGCAAGGACAAATTTGGCAAACTTACTCGCAGACTGAAGGAACTACCTTGAATTCTATTTAAGATATACTAGTAATAATCCGGTATTTATTTCTTCCAGGGAAATATTTTTGGAAAATTCTAAGCAGCAAGTAGCAGCTGTCTTCCTATGGTATGTGGCTGCTGTCCAATGGGATTTTGCCTATATAGGAAGAGCACATGCTTGCAGGAAGCTTACACATGTAGATATCGTAACATAATTGCTAAATCCGAATTTTAAAAATTATTTATCTTGCAAACCATTAATATCATCAGTTTGGCTAAAGCACATCTAGATGTGCTCTAAGTATTGCACATCTAAGTCCTATGTCATTGATTTACTCTAATATTCGTGCAAGCATTTTCTTCTGTCTTTTTTCTTTTTCTTTCTAGTTTGATGTGCAATAACTAGGGCACATCTAGATGTGCTAGACAGAGCCATCATCTCATTAGCGATCCAACTTTACCTATGTGTTTGCCTTACCGGGGGCTATGAAACATGAACCCATGTTGACATGTTTTTGTGAAAAGAAGTTGTTGCTATCAGTTGCCAGATTATGTCATCGCACTTGCCATTTTAAGTTGGAACATTTGTCAAAACTTACTCCATGGATACCCAAGAGAACACATATGGCAGTGACACTTGTTATTTAACATGTTTTCATCTCATATTGGCCATTAAGTATTGAGCATATTGTTGTGTGTTATTTATAGTTGTGATGTACGCAAAACTGTTAATTTGTTTTTTCTATCATGTTATGTGGCCTTTTATAGGTATTTTTTATATTAACATGTAAATATTGTTATGGTTGTTGTTTTTATTGTTACATGGATAGATTTTTTTAGGGGTAAAGCTAAGTTTTATTGATCATAAACCACATAAAATGGTTTAAAAAAAGATCATGGGGATGGATCAACCGTAAATGTCGCCCCTGATCTAGTGTATTAGAGAACTTAGCTAACCTATCTGCATCAGTAAAACCTTGCTCCTTGCTTAACCTCGCTAATGATGCACCCATAGCTACCATTTGTGCCTCTTTCAATATCATTCACCACCTGTTTAGAGTCCGAGGCAACTACAAAATTATGGATCATCAAATCCTTAGCCAGAGACAAAGCTTCTCTGCACGTGATTGCTTTGAGTGTAGCGACGTCAATAATCCGTAGAACAACCACAGAAGAACTTCCTAGATATAGTCCCGATTCATCATGGCATACTGCTACCGCTGATCTGAACCTCTCATCCTGGATTTGGCCACACTTGCATCAACATGAATTTTTGCACACCCTTGTGGTGGAGCTCTCGGTCTAGCTGCTGCGATTCTAGCCTCAGCAGGTGCTGACTCCTTTTTGTGATGTTAGTTTGAGGTCCGATACGAATCTCTTAATAAATTCACATATGTCTGAAGGACTGATAAGTTTCCTCGTGTATCACTTGTCTACTTGCCCACCATATTACCCATAAAGTCACTGATAATTTAACAAAGGCGTCATGTGATAATGTTTCTATCGTCGAAAAGAGCCACTTCTTGGCGCTTGGTTCAGATATATCGCCCAACTCACCATCGACAAAGTGCCTAGGCACACCTTGTCATGGTGCATTCAAGCAATGAATGTCTCGAGGAGTCTGCAGCTCCCCATGAAGCACAAGAGCTAGTCGTTGACATTTTTCTGTGAGCCCTCACATCCTCAATGGGAAGCGAATGCTTAGCTAGTCTCCAAAGAAACATGTGAATTTTACTTGGGATTGACGTCTTCCGTAGACCTTTGTTCGAAAATACTTATCATCAAAATGGACAAAAAAGGATGTATCTATAACTAAAATACATCTTTTTTTATTCATTTTGATGATAACTTTTCCGGACAATGTTGTGGGCGACAGACCCAGGGGGCGAAAACCCTGTCGTTCCGGCTTTAACAGGTGCCCAAGAGGGCGGCGATCACGGCAGTTGAGCGTAGATGCGGGCAAGTTGGCATCCCGGCAACCAAAGGACCGCTGCACAGAGAGCTTCAACCTAGGCGCACCTTGCCGCACCGTTGGGGAGGATTACACGCCTGATGGCAAGAGCGCGGGCACATCCAAAGAACAGGTGTGCAGTGTCCTTATCGTCACTGTAGAACGGGCACACCAGGGAGTCGATGATGTGACTATCATGCAACAAGGATGCACAGGGGAGACGTTGTCGGTGACGGAGCAAGAGGAAGATCTTGGACCTGCTTGGGGCGAAGGCTCTCCAGATATGGTGGGGGCGAAATTCTAGTATGTATGACCAGTGTGGAAAGGAGCCAGGGTCCCGCGAAGACCACGGGGCTTCCATGACATGGGACATCTATACTACTATTAAACAATTGAGTTGTGGCAGAAACATTACATCTCAGTCATACGTCCACCATCTCTCAATAGACCAGATTGCCTCAATGTTGTATCACATCATTTATCATAATCAATTAGCAATAGTTATCATGATCTACGCCATCATAATTACACAATAATTACCACGATCTCGCTCCAACCTGGGCTTATTTTAATCATATCAATTAGCAAGAATTGCCATGATCTACGCCATCATATTCTTTTTGAAACTCGGCATTGTATACTGCATACATAGAAGGAAAAATATCAATTAGCAATAATTACCATGATCTACGTCATCATGTTTTTTTTTAAACTTAGCCTTGTGTACTACGTACATAGAAGGAAAAAAGAAGAAGGTCTGGCCCATGTTCGCATGTAGGCAGAGAATAACGTGGAAACCAAAGTGCTCGTTTCCCTGTTTGTTTGGATCAGAGGATCGATTAGACCTTGACCTTGATTTTGCTCGTTCTTGACTTCCGTCACTTCCTTCTTTTTGTTCACCAGTTTGAGTGTTCGTCGTCTTCGACGGCTCGACTCTTAGTTTGACTCTCCCGGTCTTCTCTTCCTGAGGAACGATAGTGACGTGGGCCTGCAGCGCTACGCGGCCAGGACAGGTACGAGCACGTCTCCTATGCCTTTGCATGTACTGTTAATTACTCAAACTTGTCTGGAACTGGGGTTCAGAGATTGACCATCAATTCATCCCTGGATCAAATCCATTTTCAAGGAACAAAATTTCTGATCAGCGCCAGGCAAATAATTAAAGCCTGATCCCATCGCAGCTCCATTTAATCGCATGCTCGCTGTGGGGAGATTGGACGTACCTCCCGCTAAGTAGTGGATCCACCCGATTGATCCGGGCCAGCGAATTCGTACGCCACACACGTAATCTCCATCCAGTTAAGATGGGAATCCCTTCGCAGCAAGCGAAACAATAGTAATTAAGCTCGGTGCAGCTGGTTCGTACGTGGTACTGTGATACGAGCAGAGCCCCATACTTAGCATATGTCTTTCACTCCTAAATAATATCAATGTTTACCTAAAAAATAAATATGGATTCCATAGTTAATGGCTTGGTAGAACTTTTGCTAAAGTACATATAAATATTACAATCTGATCCAATTTTACACAATGCAGATATGAAAGGGAAAATCCAAATTGATGTGATATGGGATTCACACTGATGTTTCATGACATTTGGTCCTTGTAATACTGGAAGCAATCCAATCGCTTGTTCAGGTGTCAAATAAGATGTGCATGTTTCCAACACTTATCTTAAGGAGTGAAATTATTTTGCCACTGAAAAGGAGCATGTGTCATTTGTCTTCCTTATCATGTAAAAAACATATTTATTTCCCTTGAATTAGAGTGAAAAACAGGGTAGACTGTTGGTTAATGTGATATTCTATTTTTGTCAGATGGCTTGAAATTTTTTAACATTACTTTTAATGTTAATGTCATGTACCATCATATTTATTTCCAAACTTTGGCGTGAGGTTATATTACCAGTTTATGTCATGTTTGGTTCACAAATATATATTGCCAGTCAATGCCTTTAAGCTTTGTTGGTAGATTCTGTCATTTACAATGCATAAAATCTATTTCTACTTTTAGTGTAAAATTGACTTGTACACAGTTTGATATTTTCAGAGTCATTTACAATGCATAAAATATATTTCTACTTTTAGTGTAAAATTGACTTGTACACAGTTTAACATTTTCAGACATTATGCTTACATGTACTTGCTTTCGCTATATTTACTATAGATAGTGTTCTGACAGATTTTATAAAGTATGTCGATAGTTGGATCATGTATCCTTGACTTGATAGACAAGTTCAAAGATTTACATTCTTCAAAGTGCATAACTGACACGCTAGATGCTAACTTCGACTGTTTGCATAACCAACATTTAGTTCAAGGAAGCTTCAGGTCTTACCTTGGTAATTTCTTTTACCTCTTCCATCCAGCACGGACATGCTTTCCAATTATTGATTACCTATTTTACACACAAAAAAAGTTCCCAATAATCTTTTCTACAATAGTCCAACATAATCAAAGGAGTCACTAAAATTAACCTGGAAATACCAATGGAACCTATAGGCATGGCCGCCGCAATAATCAATCCTCCTCCCTCGACATTTATGCCACCGCTCCCCTTCCCGCGATCCAATTTTCTTTCTATTTCATAACTCTATGATACGTGCGTTGCACGTGCATACTTACTAGTAGCACCAAACGATTGAGATTTGAGACCGTCTATCAGGCACAGAGCTCCGCCCCAACAGCCGATGAGAACATGAGGTGGAGGTGGAGGTGGCCGGAGATCTCGTCGTCGACAGCAGCAACAGAAGCATGGGGGCGCCACAAGTGCGAGAACAGCTCGGGGAAGCAGATGGCCAGGATACTAGTATTGACATCCTCCCAGAAGGCGGTGCTCTCCCCGTCCCTGACCCGACCCGCACCTCGGTATAGCCGCGAAACAATGGGAGGAAGCCAAGGAAAGCCTTCCAGACCACCGTGTCGAGGCGGCCAGCATTGCCTAGGCCCATTCCAGAACGTCTGTACCAACCGTAGAGGCCAGAGAATCAGCGTTGCCATCAATAATTCTACACTTGCGGAATCCCACAGAAACCTACAGACTCCTGACTACCAATCTCTTTGCTCCCTGATTTTCAGTGCGGGTCCCACTCCCTCCTGATTTCCAATCAAGGTTTCACAACTCGGCCTATAACTTCTTTCGGTAGGAATCAACGCATAAGTGTAGCATTTCTCGTGTTGCCATGCCGTGTCAGGAAATTGTCAAGGTTATCCTTAGTCTCGCATGCCATTGATGTACCGTCACATGTTCCCGCCACGGCAAAGCCCGCGTAATACTCTTTTCGCTAAGAATGATGTAATACTCCATACGTAAAAGGAAAGTTATCTAACAATGTGCTGCCGAGTCGGCTGCTAAAAATTAGTCGGAGTAATCATGCCATTCACTTGGCCCCCACCAATACTCTTTTGGCGGTGGCAGTCTCCATCTACAATTGAAACCAATCACAACATAAATCACCCATAAAACATGACATGCTCGAGTTTAAGACTGCCTGAGAAATTAGACAACATACCTGTTTTTGAGCAACATATGGCATTCACCATGGGGGCATTCCACTACTTTTAGGTTTGCAACAAATGTTGTACCATCCCTGGGTCTCAAGACAGTCGCCTATTTAACAACCCAAAGGTATACTAACATGGTAAGACAATTATACAACACATAAAGCAGGGTAAAGTAGAGTCCTAGACTAACCTGGAGGACGACTGGCTGCATATTCACTGCAACCTCCATTGTGTCTAGAAGCATTGTTGTAAGCTGGTAATATCATAAAAACGCAAGAATAAGCTCCACTAAGTCGAGGAAACTCGAAACGGGGACACAATCTGATTGCCATATAAAAGCACTAAAACACCATGTCAAGATTTCCAAGAGAGCCAAATGGATGGAAATCCGAAATCCAGGTAAAGATGAAGGAATTAGAACAAGAAAGACTGAAAAGTATCAGTAGAGGAAGTGAAATGAAATTGCCATATTGCTTTCACTTGTCTTTTTTGTGAGCTACTTAAAGATATCCACCCGGCAACCTTTTTTTTTATGGAGCAGCTTCTCATTTCACATAAGAAGACACATTCCCATCCATGACAAAAAGCCACAAAAGAGCAGAAAGAAAATAGCAGCATTATACAATTTTCGATCACAACTGCAAGTACAAATGTTTCTGAAGTTTGGCTGCATGACATAACATATACTGTGACCGGACTATTTGTCAACGCCCAATTTAAGACACGTCCATTTATGTAACAACTCAAATTTAAAACAGTCCAAAAAATCGAAGGGAAAAAATTCGCAAAACCCTTCCAAACATGGTTCCGTTTCATATTTAAATTGTCTAACACCCTAAAGATTTACCTCACATGTTTCCTAGGTCTCCCTCCAAAAGTTATGGATACTCAACGTGACAGCGGTAAAAATGGAAGGTGCGCTTTTAGTTTGGCAGAAATACTATTTCACACATTTGCAGTGGCAAGAACATTTTCTGTCTCTAGAATACCTGTGCTGGAGAGTGCAAAACAACTCCATCAAGTTTATTAATGATATCACCAGCCTCAATGCCTCCACAATTTGCAGATGATACTTCAGAAATCTAGGAAATGCATTTGAAATTTTGAATACAGAGCAAACATTGGACAGAGTAAGAGAAAGCAAAAGTGCAAAATACAAACATCTGAGATAAATAATTCTAAAATCCTCAGATCATGTACTAAATAATGTCATCTCATACTTGTTATCTTGTTTCGTGTCCCAACAAAACTAATTGTAGTAAATAGAGAGGGAGGGAGTTTTGGAAAAGGTGCATGATGAGTGTGGGTTGGAGACTTGAGGTTGGGTAAGTACCTTCTCCACCAGAATTCCAGAAGGTGGCTTATGGTACTTGTGGCATATTTTCTCCAAGTCCTTTAATTCCAACATGTGAAGCCCCCGGCCCCTTATTCCTAGAAATGGTTGTTTGATTCGCCTGCGCTCATGACAAAAAATCATTTTCTCTATATTCTATCACTGTAAAATGGATTACCTTCGATTTCAAAATAAAATAAAATAACGGTTTCATAAAATGGGATACATTCAGCTATATTGTATTCTACAGTACAACAGGTAATCATATTATAGTTTTGGTCTTCAGAAATGAGTGAGCAACCCATGTATTACATGCATCCTGTTAGAAATTCAAGAGCAAAGTAAAAGAAAAACATACCCAAACTTTCTGAAATGTTTCAGGCATCTCCCAACAAGCTGGACAGGCAAAAAGGGAGTTTTATTCTCGTCTATGAAATTCATACCAACAATTCTTCCTTCCAAATCAATCAGAAGACCCCCAATGAAAATCTGAAGAAAATGGTACCAATTTTAACAAGTACTTATTCAATAAGATCGATACAAAGAATGTGAGCGCTTATGGAGTTTAATTTGTATCAATGCAATGCAAGCAGAAGCAGAATTCACCGTCGTAATATACTGAATGCTGTTATCCTTGTTTTGCCTCTGAGGCTCCATTTGACAAGTGCAGACCATAAGTTCATTGCAATCTAACTCGCTAACTGCACGGAATGTCTCCCCACGTTTCAGCTGCAAACTTCCAGACTCAAATTTCCAGGCAACCGAAACGACTGGAGTAGGTGTCAGGAAGTAGGAGCCCGGGAGGTCGGCGAGCACCGCCACGAGGAGATCAGCTTCGCACTCGACGGAAACGATGGCGACATTATAGTGCAAATCGTACATCAGCAACTGCCCCTTGACAACCTTTTTGTTAGGCAGGAGCACCTCAATCTGCAACATACCAATCAGCACATAAAGAAACTCGGTGAAATAATATTGATAACTCTTAGTTTTTTTTTGCCGGGTATTGATAACTCTCAGTTTCAGGTAATCGGGCCGACCTTCACACTGGAAAGTTCATGGACCTCGGTGCCGCTGTCGTGCTTCCTGATCAGAGTTGCAGAGGTCATGATCCAGGCCGCAAGGCCCTCGCGAGCGACCACGGTGCCCGTGCAGGCGAAGGTGGACGAGGGATCTCCATCTGCCGATCAGCAAGGCAGCAACGGATTAATTGCTCAGGCGAGAGGCGAACACACAGCAGATTGCACAATGCCCAATTGGTGAAGCCGCGAAGGTGTTACCGACGGAGGCGGCGAGGGCGACGACGGACTTGGCCACGCTCAGCACCGCGTCCCTCGCCCTCAAGCCCTCCTCCGTGAAATCGTCCTCGGAGCTGTCGCTGGCACCGGAGTCCTCGCCGGACGACGAGGGCGACTCCGGCTCCTGCTCCAACTCCTCGTCGCTGCCGAACAGGCTGCGGCGAAGGCGAATTGCTAGGCAGGTCACGAGACAAACAGAGAGAAAAAAAGGTAAGCGTGCGTGAGGCAAGCAGGCAGGCAGAGGCAGGCAGGCGTCCAAGCGGCGGTTCTACTTGTACTACCTGCGTCTTCGTCCTTGGGTGGCATCTCCGCTCCGGCTCCGGCTCCGGCGGTGGCGTCCGTCGCGGCCGGTGGGGTTGGCGACGCCATCCTAGTCCTCCTAGCCGGCGGTTGGGGGTTAGCCGAGGCGGAACAGAACACATCGACCGGGCCGAGCGACGTCGTTGGACCCGGGCCAGCCCGCAGACCAGTTCCCTTGTCCTGCCGCCTTTGGCACCGGCACGGGTTCGTTTCGTGGCCCTTCTTCTCCGCAAATCTGCATCTCCGGGCAATCACGATCAAACCCTAATCCCAAGTCTCGATGGATGCCGAACCCGAGCACGCGTCCCCTCCGGCTCCGGGCCAAGGCCAACACACCGAAGTGGTAAAACCCCTCTCTTTACCTCTGCCTATCATGGGAAGGACATCGATGTCCCTCTCCCAAATGATCACCGCGCACAGAGAAGTACTGTACGTAGTGCAGTATGAAGACAGATTGAGCAATGCACACTGTCGTGCTTGACATCGTATTGATCAGCTTATATAGTTTTACATGTACAATCGTGCACACCGTAGTGGCAGAGACTCGTGCGAGCAGTTGAGCACGCAGTGGTGGCAGAACGTGGGAACGTGAGAGAGAGGACGTGGGTGACCAGGTCAGGAGGCATGCGTCAACACCCCGCCGCAGCTGCTGTGTCCGGAGGACGGACACACAAGCTGGACCTGAACTCCTGGAATGCTGCCGTGGGCAGGCCTTTCGTCATTACGTCAGCGAATTGCTGTGTAGTAGGTACATGTAGCACGCGAAGCTGTCCGAGCGCGACCTTCTCACGAACGAAGTGAATGTCGAGCTCGATGTGTTTGGTGCGGCGGTGATGCACCGGGTTAGCCGCCATGTAGACGGCCGAGATGTTGTCCCAGTAGACCACCGTCGCCTTGGGGATGATCACGTGGAGCTCGCCGAGAAGCTGGCGGAGCCAGCAGCACTCAGCAACCACATTGGCGACGGCGCGGTACTCGGCCTCCGCACTGGACCGGGAGACGGTGGGCTGGCGCTTGGACGACCAGGACACCAGCGAGTCGCCGAGGAAGACCGCGTAGCCGGACGTCGAGCGACGCGTGTCCGGACAGCCAGCCCAGTCAGCGTCGGAGTAGCCAACAAGGTCCAAGGCCGGCGAGCGATGGATGTGGAGGCCGTGGTCGTCGGTACCGCGGATGTAGCGCAGGACGCGCTTCACCATGGCGAGATGGTGCACGCGCGGGTCGTGCATGTGCAGGCACGCCTGTTGGACTGCATAGCTGAGGTCGGGACGCGTCATGGTCAGGTACTGAAGGCCGCCGACGAGGCTGCGATACTCGGAAGCATCAGCTACGGGACCGCCGGCGTCGGCGGAGAGTTTGGAATGTGTGTCGACTGGCGTGGACACAGGACGGCAGTCCACCATGTTGGCACGGTCGAGGAGCTCCTCAACGTACTTCTGCTGTGACAGGAAGAACCCGGAGGCAGTACGCGTGACGCAGATGCCGAGGAAGAAGTGGAGCGCCCCAAGATCCTTCATGGAGAACTCACTCAGCAGCTGGTCGATCAAGCGGCGGAGTAGTGTCGTGGAAGAGGCCGTCAGGACGACGTCGTCAACATATAGTAGCAGGTAGGCGATGTCGTTGCCCCGCCGTAGTATGAACAACGAGGTGTCGGATTTGCTGGAGGTGAACCCGATGCGCCGAAGAAACTCCGCGAACCGCTCGTACCAGGCACGCGGCGCCTGCTTGAGGCCGTACAAGGATTTGTCGAGCAGGCAGACATGCTCGGGGCGGCTGTCGTCGACGAAACCCACAGGCTGCTGGCAGTAGACACGCTCGCGCAAGTGCCCTTGCAAGAAGGCGTTGTTGACGTCCATTTGATGTACGGGCCAGTCGCGGGAGGCGGCGATGGCGAGGACGGCGCGCACCGTGGCAGACTTCACCACCGGGCTGAAGGTCTCCGAGAAGTCGACGCCGGGGCGTTGCGAGAAGCCACGCACGACCCAGCGCGCTTTGTAGCGCTCTAGAGTGCCGTCAGCGCGGAGCTTGTGCCGAAACAACCATTTGCCACTGACGATGTTCGCGCCGGGCGGCCGCGGAACTAGCTCCCACGTTCGGTTGCTCATCAGTGCCCTGTACTCCTCCTGCATAGCTGTTAGCCACGACGAATCACGCAGTGCAGCCCTTACGGATTTTGGGATGGGTGAGATGGGTGATACGTCAGTGGCGAGGTGGGCGTATTTTGGGTTTGGCTTGAAGGTACCACGCTGTGCGCGCGTAACCATGGTGTGCATGGGCATAGGCACAGGATGGCGTGGTGCAGGAGGAAGGGGGGAGGGAGGACGTGCCGGTGACGGTGGCCGAGCTGAGGAAGGCGCAGGAGTAGGCGCGCTTGGCACGGGGGTGCTGTGGCGGCAGGGAATGGACGCTGCTGCGGCAGGCTGCTGGTGGCATGTGGAGGGCACACTTGGTGTCCCAGTAGGCGGAGGCGAGGGCTGAGGCTGGAAGTCCTCGACGACCGAAGTAGGCAGGGGTGTGGCATCAATGGAGGCGAAGGGGAATTGTTCCTCGTTGAAGTAAACATGACGGGAGATGAGCACGCGGCCGGTGGCGCGGTTGAGGCACCGGTAGCCCTTGTGCTCCGACGAGTAGCCGAGGAATACGCAGGCAACAGAGCGCGGCGCAAGCTTGTGGGCGGTAGTGGCGCTGGTGTTCGGGTAGCAGAGGCATCCGAAGACGCGGATGCCACTGTAATCGGGAGAGGCGCAGTACAAAAGCTCAAAAGGAGTAAGGTACCGGCGAACACGGCACGGGCGACGGTTGTGAAGGAAGGTGGCCGTGGCGAGAGCTTCGGCCCAGAACGTGGGCGGCATGGACGCTTGGGTGAGCAGGGCACGGACAGTCTCGTTTAGGGTGCGGAGCATGCGCTCGGCACGCCCGTTTTGCGCAGATGTGTAAGGGCAAGACATGCGAAACGCGATGCCATAGGTATCGAAGAAGGCGCGGGCGGCATGGCTGTCGAACTCTCGTCCGTTGTCAGCTTGTAGAGTAAGGATCGGCAGGTTGAAGTGTGTCTGAACTAGCGCACGAAAACGTTGGATAGCAGCAAAGGCATCTGATTTGTAGCGCAAGGGAAATGTCCAAGAGAAGTGGCTGTAGTCATCGAGAAGCAACAAGTAATAACGGAAACCTGATGCACTTAAGATAGGCGATGTCCAGACATCACAATGTACAAGTTGAAATGGAAAATAGGAAACATGCTGTGAATCTGGAAAGGGAAATCTAACATTTTTTCCTAATTGACATGCATGACAAGTACGAGCTGGTGCATCATGAGCGCCAGGGGCGATGGATCGAAGCGCCCGAGCAAGCGTGGTGCGTCCTGGGTGGCCGAGTCGCCGGTGCCAGACATCGGCAGAGATGGAGGTGTGGGCGTGGAGGCTGCAGTGGAGCGGGGGCACGCTGACGCGGTACAGGTCGCCGGTGGAGTTACATCGGAGGATCACCCTCCGGGTTCGTCGGTCCTTGATAGAAAAACCGAAATCGTCAAACTCGACATTAACAGGATTATCACGACAGAGAGTTTTAACAGATATGAGGTTTTTGATTAGTGAGGGAGAGACAAGAACGTTGTGTAAGTGGATGGGTGTGGTAGATGTTGGTATTGCGAGGTGGCCGGAGTGCAGGGCTGGCAGCGTGTTGCCGTTGCCAAAAACTATACGGGAAGAAGAGGGACTGAGATCGGAGAGCATACCTGACGAGGACGACATGTGCGACGTGGCGCCGGTGTCGAGGTACCACTCACTCGATGGCGGCGGCGGCACCTGCTGCTGTTGGAGCGACAGGTTGTTGAGGGCCTGAACCAACGCTGATTGGTCCCAGGCCGCACCTTGGTAGGTGGGTGCAGCCGGGGGCGGTGGCGGTGGCGCGTAGTGGGCGGCGTGTCCGGCGAACGGTGATGGAGCGCCAGGGCGCGGGCCGAGGACGCCAGCTCCGGGAGCGTGGGCACGCCACGGCATGGGCCAGGCGTGAACCATGCCCGTCCATGGGTTCGTGGCGGGTGCAGGAAGCTGGACGAGGCGCCCTGCTGGCAGGCCGCCAGTTGACGATGAGCCGCTGGATGAGCCGCCGGCGTAGCCGGACGACTGGACCGCCTTGCCCTTGCCCTTGTTCCGGTTCCGGTTGCCGTTGCGAGTGGAGTTGGTTGGGGGCGCCGGCGCCGGCGCCGGTGCAACAGCAGCGGGTGCACGGCCAGCATGCAGAGCCATGTCAGTTGGCGCGGGCGACGCCATGTTCAGGCGCGATTCCTCCAGGATCAGGAACGCGCGGCAGCGCAGAAACGATGGGAAGGGGACCTGCATCGTGAGGATCGGGATGGCGTAGAAGTACCGTGGGTTGAGGCCACGGAACATGTTCATCACCTGCGCCTTGTCGTCAACGGGGAAGCCGAGGTCAGCCAGCTGATCGGCGTACTCCTTGAGCCGGGCGAAGTAGCGCAGCATGGTCATGTCGCCTTGCTCCAGGCGACGGAAGTCGGTGCCGATGAACACCGCCTGGGTCTCCGCATTGTCGAGGAAGAGCGTCGCGATGGCGCTCCAAATGTGCGCCGCAGTGGGGTGGCGCTGGTGGACGAGGGAGAGGATCTCCGGCGACACGCGGTTCAGCAGCCATGAAGTGATGAACGCGTCGTCCTGCACCCACTGCGCGTCGGTGGGACGCGGCGCGCCGAAGATGTGATCCAGAACACCGAATTTGGCAAAGGCCAACTCGAACATGGTGCGCCACGGCGAGTAGTTCGACGGGTTGAGGCTGAGCACGACCGGCACATGCTGGTTGATGTAGACGGCGCTGAGTGGTGATGGAGCAGGGATGGGAGCAGCCGAGGCAGTCGCGAAGGGGAAGACAGGCGCAGGGGGGATGAAGAGCGCGGTCGAGGCCGGCACTGGTGGCGCTGGTGCCGCAGGAGGTGCAGGAGGCGCGGCAGGTACGGGGGCAGCAGGGGCGATGCTGACGCCGGGAGCGGCACCCGCGGTAGGCGCGCCGGCCTGGTCAAAGGCTCCGGCGAGGTCACAAACATAGCCTGGGGGAGGAGTGGCCATCGTGCTCACCAGAGCGGGGCAGCGGAAGAACTGGAGAGGCTCAGGAACGACGAGCGTCTGATACCATGAAAACAGATTGAGCAATGCACACTGTCGTGCTTGACATCGTATTGATCAGCTTATATAGTTTTACATGTACAATCGTGCACACCGTAGTGGCAGAGACTCGTGCGAGCAGTTGAGCACGCAGTGGTGGCAGAACGTGGGAACGTGAGAGAGAGGACGTGGGTGACCAGGTCAGGAGGCATGCGTCAACACAGTAACTCCACGGCAATTTCAGGCACAGGCATCGACCACCGATTTTTACAACCTTCGCAACGTCGATGATGCCGCAAAGGCACGGAAGAAAGAACAGCGGAGGGCGAGCGAGACACACATCCAAAACAAACGCCTACGCCTCCAAAACAGACGCGTAAGGAAGCAGAGTAAAAGAGAGGAAGCTCAAGAAGTTGTGGACAGGGCCCTCAAGTTAAGAGAAGAGATGCTTCAGGAGAGGCTCGCATTTGAGGCGTCGGCGGAGGGCAAGGAGGAGGCGGAGAAGTACCGCAGCACCCCGCCCTGGAGCTGGAGGCCGGCAGTCCCCGTCAGTGAGCATTTGATTCCACCCTCTTTCATTGATTCTTTCGAATAAGTTGTTCTTCCCTTTGTAACTTAATTAGTCCTCACACCAACTTATTGCAGCTGAGGTCACTGAGCAGCCACCAGGTTATTTGCTTCTCTTACCATTTTATTTATTTATATACCTATATGAAGGAAACAAGTTTGGTTTATCCCGTAATGCCTCGCGTTTAGTGAAGGGCGTTGATTTTGAAAATTTTAAGCTTTTGAATGGGTTCCGTACTTTGACGTTGATGAGTTTGGGAGAGAATCTGTGCTTAAGTGCGCAAGTTGGAGCGTCGAGGAATTCACACTGGAACTTGCTCAATGTGTGGTTGGGCTTCAGTCATTTATAGGTATATATAACATTACACTCCTTCTTCGGTACAACCCCCTGAAAACATCAACGGTCCAGATCGTCTTATACCCCTTCGCCTGAAAACGTAAAAAAGGGTAGGATGGTCTTTGCCCCTGCCCCTCCCCCAGTCCCGGCCCCGCGACGTACCCGCGCGGCCCGTCGACGTACGTACGTCTACGCATTTTCTTTTTACTGTGGCGACGTACGTTTTTTTACCGCGTCGGTGGTCAAGCGCGTCCGTGGTCAAACCACGCGTCGCCCGCTGAAAGCGCGTCGTGGCGCGTGAACTGCGGTCCGCCGCCCCGTCCCGTCCGTCCCCTCGCCTGCCGCCCCGTCCCCTCGTCTGCCGCGCCGCCGCCCTCGACTGCCGTCGCATTGATAGCCCGACGGCCCGACCGCCCG
>NC_041388.1:375321798-375322479 GCF_002162155.2 Triticum dicoccoides | reverse complement strand
ATTAAATTCATTAACATTTATGAATCAGAGAATATTTTTAAATTCATTAACATATATGAATGAGTACAAGAATTTTTAAATTCATTTACATTTTCTGAAATATTTTTAAATTATTTAAATTTATGAACCAGAGAAAATTTATAATTCATTAATATTTATGAATCCGAGAATTTTTGAATTCATTAACATTTTTTGAAATAGTTTTAAATTCATTAAAATATATGAATGAATACAAGAATTTTTAAATTCATTTACATTTTCTGAAATGTTTTTAAATTATTTAAATTTATGAACCAGAGAATATTTATAATTCAGTAATATTTATGAATCCGAGAATTTTTGAATTCATTAACATTTTCTGAAGCGTTAATTGGGCACGTTTGGCGGATGCGAAGCGGAGAGGTGTGACGGAGGGTCCCCTCCGGCCATACCGAAACCACCCCCTTCCACAGCAAGTACCTGAGCGGTTTGACGGATTGCACCTAACTTTTGGGAGCGCGTGTGGGGCCCCACCCGGGCCCCCCACGGCCAAAATGAACGAAATCCGACAACGAACGCACGTTGCGTCACGTCCGGGCAGTATTTTCTGGGTTTTCTGCCTGGAAAATGGTAGAAAATGCATACGGACTCGAAACGGGATAATTTTTTGCGTGCGTACCCTGCTAGGCCACAGTAGCACGT
>NC_041388.1:375312657-375321555 GCF_002162155.2 Triticum dicoccoides | reverse complement strand
GCGGAGAGGTGTGACCGAGGGTCCCCTCCGGCCATACCGAAACCACCCCCTTCCACAGCAAGTAACTGAGCGGTTTGACGGATTGCACCCAACTTCTGGGAGCGCGTGTGGGGCCCCACCCGGGCACCCCACGGCCAAAATGAACGAAATCCGACAACGAACGCACGTTGCGTCACGTCCGGGCAGTATTTTCTGAGTTTTCTGCCTGGAAAATGGTAGAAAATGCATACGGACTCGAAACGGGATAATTTTTTGCGTGCGTGCCCTGCTAGGCCACAGTAGCACGTGGAAAAAAATTGGGCACGTTTGGCTAAGTTAAAAAAAGAGCATATTTGATTAAGTTTAAAAAATTGGTTAAGATAAATTTTTTTGATACAGTTAAAAAAAATATGCCTATTTCATTTAGTAAAAAAAATGAGGCTCTGCAAAAAAAAAAACGCCGGCCGTCTCGCTAACCGACGCGCATGCGTGCATGGGGCCGTCCCACTAACAAACGACGCCGCAATCAGCGCTCGGGCGACGTCGTTAGCCGACGTGCATGCAAAATTTCCTTCTACGTCACCCCGTCTCGCCGCCGCCGCGATCTGCACGTGCTGCCACCGTACGCCGCCCGTCGCCCCACACTCCAAAACGGCGCCGGTGCGGCCGCGCCGGCCTGCCCTGACCTGACCCGTCGCCTTGTTTACGTTGTCGCTGCCTCTCCCACCGTCGCCCCACCGTACAAACTCCGTCGGTGCGCCCGCGACGGCTTGCGTCCCCTCACCCGTCGCCACTATACGCCGCCGGTGCCTCTCCCATCGTCGCCGTCGTGTAAGTTTTTTTTTTCCAGTTCTTTTATACAACGAGGCTCATAACAGTATGATGGTATGTGACAGAAATCTATTTGATGCAGAATGAATATCGACGGTGTGATTCCATGTTCTGTTCAAAAGTGGGTTAGCCTAGTTGACAAACTGTCACCAAGTCAGAAATTCAGGTTTTATGAAACGGATATGCAGGGCATGTTTAGAATACCATCGATAAGGATGCGTGATTTTTTGCTTCACTTTTTACTCCAAAGTTACAATCCGAGTAGCAAAAAATTCATGGTTCAAGAGAGTTCTGGAAGTACTGCTGGATGTAAAGGTCTTATTTCATTAAGGCTTGATGATGTGTACTCCATATTTGGTTGGAAAAACAATGGAGTGGATGTTTTTGGGTTTCTTAGTACTGAAGGAGAAAAAGCAACCAAAAAAATACCAGTTAGTTTTGTTAGCAAGAAAAATGGTAAGATCATGATTGATGATCTCATAGAAAAGATTGTGAAGGATAAGAGCACTGATGATGACTTTATTCGGATGACATTTCTAGTTCTCTTAGGAACTATAATTGCACCAATGTCTCATGAATACGTTCCGAAAAAGTACTATGCCTTAGTGAAAAATATTAAGTTGATAAGGAAGTTCAACTGGAATGCATTCACTTCACGATTCTGTTTATCGGAGATTGGTAAGCTTCTGCAGGACGGCCATGTTAGGCAGTGGCCCCAGGGGAACCTCGCCCTTTTGCAAGTACGTTCTATTTATTAATTTCAACACTTTTGTTATAAAATGGCACGGAAGAACATGTAATTTAATTAGTTTATGTGTTTTGCAGTACCTATACTGGGAGAAGGTGCAACCAATCACCGGTCCAAAATATGATCCGTTGGCATTGTTGAGCCCGCTGATGAGGAACTGGACGGAAGATATGGCTGTGAGAAGAGACAAATACGACTATGAATATGGTCGTGGTGTTGGGATGGTAATCCTAGTAATCATTTTTTTACATTTATGAAATAAAGTAAAGTGTGCATATGGTTTTTATGTATAATTATCTTGTTCCACTTGTAGATCGATGACAACATTACAGAGGAGTATAGGTTGAAAAAAATTGCGGAAGAAGAAGCTCAAAAAACCAAGAAAGCTAGTAGCAAAAAATCTAACGTTACTGGAACGAGGAAAGAGGGCAGTACCTCGGAGGCTTCGAGCCAGAAGCCTACTATGGACCGGATTTTGAGTGAGATGAATGAGCTTCGGAAGGAAATGCTTCGTTTGCCAGAGTTATGCGCACAGGTAACACTTGAGCACGTCTCTTTAATGTCCATCACTGAATTAAAGAACTAAGATGAAATGTTTTCTTGCAGAGGATGATTGAGAAACTGAACAAAACCGGCGTCTCCTACAAACCCAGTAACCTGGAAGAGGACGAAGAGAATCTGTACGGAGGCATTAATGAGTCTTCAAACGATGTTGGACGTCCGCAAAAAGAGTTTGTATATCAAAAAGATGATTCAGACCGGTTCCGCACACCTTCCAAAATGAATTTGCAAAAGGATGATAACGGCGTTGATGTAACTTCTCGTGAAAACACACCTTTTTACTGCACACCTGAGTACTGGGATAGTTTCAAGGGTGATATGGATGATCCTGTCCAAGTACCAGAAGTATCAGATGAAAAAGCTGCCACATCTTTAGAGACGGACGAAATCGCATCGCATGCGTCGGTTGGTTCTCAAGGAGTACAAGAGGAAGTGGAGGAGGTTACTGGCAGGCGCAAGCGCAGAGGATCACAACATGTCAAGTCTCCTTATGTGGTCCCTAAACCAAACAAACGTGCAAAACGTTCTGCCAAAGGAAGTAAGTTTTCTGTGTTTCTAATTGTTATTGCGTAACAATTATTTATGTATTTGCGTTTGTAAGTATTTGAGTGGTGCGTTACAGAATTGTTCCAAAATGGTGATGTTAACAAATCTGGTGATGAGTATGATGTGATGAAAGCGTCCATCAAGTACGTGCGTGCGCATGAGCATTTACAAAAACATGCCAAAACAGAAATTTTCAATGATGGCATGGAAGAAGGTCTCACTGTGAGGAGAGCTTGTCAGATTATTAACCATGAGTGGCTAAGTGCCGACGTAAGTTAATTTCATATATTGTTTTACAATTCATTCGAAAATACCATTGTTAAATCTAACACATTATTTATAGGTAATTGATGCATACTCATCATTTTTGGTCGACAAAGTTAATGATGATCGTTTCATGTTAACAACTTGGAGGATACATTGGTTGCTTCACGTTAGACCCGGAAAGAAGACCGCCGGTAATGATTATGAAGCAGAGTCGCATAGTAATGGACCCGTGAACAGATGTGAGGACGAGTATTTCAAAAAATCAAAGGTAAGTTTGATTGTTAACACGGTACATACATACGATATTATGTGATGATTGTGTTTTATGGTCCTTGTGATGCAGACTTACATTCCTCTAAACAAGAAAAATAATCACTGGATTACTGTCGTCATGCATAGCGGAAAAAGAGAGTTTCAGGTTCTTGACTCGTTGATGACCGGAAAACTTGACACTGTTACTAGAGAACTCGTTGAGGACCTGGTAGGTTTAACTTGCAAATGTGCATTTGGTAACATTCGTTTTCTTTAGTACACTGAATGACATGCTTTCCACCATGTTTGTTATATCTTTAGAGAAAACAACTAGCAGAAGATATCCAAGAAGCAAATGCAACCGGAATTGTGAATTATCCGGATGTTTCCAAGTGGCCTATTCAAACGTATGACATGCCAAAACAACATGATGGGTGAGTTTTTACTTCGACAGAATGTTGGTCTTGTATGTACAGTAGATATTTAATCTTCGTAAATTGTATGCACTAGGAATTCGTGTGGACTATTTCTCCTTCGATGCTTTCAAAATTGGGATGCTGAAAAATGGACAGGCTTATTTTCATAGGTACGCAAGTCATGTTTGGACTACGATGTACAATGAACGCTGTGCTAACACCATTTTTTTTTTCAGACCTCAATTGATGATTCAAGAGAGTTAATGATTGCGCAACTTATATTTTCGGAAAGAAACAAGCTTGATGAAGTGAAAAACAAAGTTATTCGGATATCAAAGAAGAAGAAATAGATGCGGCACGGAGGAGTTTTGCATGTGATTGGGTGGTACTGGAGGACTTTATTTTCCAAACGCTTTGCGCACTTGCTTATAAATTTTATGTAATACACTCTGCTTCTGAATAGTTATATGTAATAAACTCGGCACTTTTTCAAATGTTTTTTTCTGTCCACATGATATTTCGTTTCATAAATATTATATAATGATTTATTTTGTTTACATGTTTTTTTGTTGCCGAATAGTTATATGTAATCATGTCGTCGTTAAATTTTTGTGCACTAAACTATGGCAGCAAACTGCGTTTTACTTAAAAATTATTTTACATAAAAAAAATGCCCGCCCGTCTCCACGGCGTTTCTTAGTAAGCCCGTCGTTATCAAGCCCAACGGGCGACTACAACAGGCGTTTCGGAGCACGCCGTGGAAACCAGGCCCAACAAGGCAGAATCGACGCGGCACATCGACGGGGTAGTAATCAGGGGAGTTCAATGCAACGACGGGAGCTGAGTATATAAGCAGGTCGTCGTCCCCTTCGGCCGGCGAGGTGGGACTAAACTTGCGTCGGCCGCGGGGCGACCTGGACACAGCCAGACGCGACGTGGGCCGGCCCAAAAAGGCACTGGACGGCGCGGTCTTCTCGACTGCTCGACGCGACGTGGGCCGGCCCAAAAAGGCTATTGACGGCGCGGTCTTCTCGACGGCTCGACGCGCCGTGGGCCGGCCCAGTTACCACCGCTGAGACGCCGCGCCAGTGAAACCGACACAAGTTTAGTCCCACCTCGACGGCCGAAGGCGACGCCGACTAGTTTATATACTCAGCTCCCGTCGTTGTATTGAACCCTCTGATTACTACCCCGTCGATGTGCCGCGTCGATGCTGCCCTGTTGGGCCTGGTTTCCACGGCGTGCTCCGAAACGCTTGTTGTAGGGTCCCGTTGGGCTTGATAACGACGGGCTTACTAAGTCACGCTGTGGAGACGGGCGGGCATTTTTTTTCTTTTTTTTTTCAACAACAGTTCACAGAGTGCTTCTTCTATTTTGATATATTTGACAGCCGACGGGACTGTAGTAAATACATGTAGAATTCATAAAATAAACAATGAATAGTGAATATTTATATCAACAACAATGTTGTCTCAACATAACAATTGTCACCACAGTAATTTTATTGTAGTTGACACAAAATAACAAGTCTGAAATGACAACGGTCCATACGCAATAATCATGTTTCACACATAAAATACTCAACACGAACATAAATTTTACAAATGTTCTTCATATAAATGGAAGAGGTAAAACACTCGCATCGTCTACACTTGAGTCTTCAAGCCCAGTTGCTGCATACAAAAAATATGAGAATCAATGCACCGTTAATGAAACAACAAAACTGACATAAACAAATAATAGACATACTCTTCATTTTTGCTGCATGTGCTCCTGTTATGACCCGAGCCGCTGCATATGCTATATTTTCGTCCAGATTTCTCGTCAAATGCTTTAGGCCTCTCATTTTTTGTCACATCTGGGCCACCCTTACCGCGACCTCTACTGTTCTGCTTAGGTGCGCCCTTGGTGGAAACCTTTACTGGATCACGAACCAGAATATGATCTCGGTTAGGCTCAAATGGATTACTGTTCACGAAGCTTCGCTGAATATCATCTTCATTTCCCTGAATATCCTTATTCACTATAATATCATCCAGAGCTGCCATCAACTTGTCGAATAAGAAAGGATTACTGCATGCGACATGACAGGCTTCTGAAGATTTAATGGTCAACTCACTATATCTAGCTCTGTCCTCACCACTCGACCAACCCCACGCAAACAAATCGCTGGTGCGCTTCACTGGCAGTCCAGCTCGTGCTTTTTTTGAGAATCTTCGCAGGACACAACACTTGGGTATCACAGGTAAGTTCAGTGCATTCAAAACATGAATAATATGCTTGCAAGGAAGCCCTTTGCGAGTCATACTTCGGCAACTGCACTTTATAGTTTCTGCCGAGTTACCTGGCGTATAGTCCACATTAAATCTGTGATCCCTGTTATTCTTCCACGCAACCACAAATCTCTGACTATCGGTCCCTGTCAGTCTATCAATTACCTCAAGCTCCTGTACCTTCTTCATATCTTGTTGCAACATATAAAAGTTTGCCTGCGTGAATGCTTTCGCAGCATACGACTCAATGGCCTGACACTCAGTCACTGTTACTGGAAGAGTCTGTGAGGCCGTGTAGTCATCATAAGCTTCATTCTCACGGAGGCGAACAATACAATTCTCGTAGTGTACAATCATGTCAACAATCGTCATACCATAGTCAAGATGAAGGTGCAGGCTGGAGTTCAGACTCTCACTCCTCTGATTACTGCACATACCAAGGAAAAACCCACCAGACAAATATGATGCAGCCCAAAGCGTCCTCTTCCTGTACATCCTATGGAGCCATGTTTTTATTTTCTCCGTCTGCCATTTGCGCACAAACGCGGCCCATCTCTCCTCAAAAACCTTATGTGTAGTGGCATAGTACAATAATGCCCTAAACTCCTTCAATGACTTGTGGTTGAGGTGTTTCTGCATATTCTTTTCAATATGCCATGAACATAGACGATGCCACATGTCAGAAAGAACCTTCCTAATAGCCCTTATCATCGCTGCATCTCCATCTGTAATAACTGATTTGGGCCTCTTCTGACAGTTAGCTTTCAAGAACGTGTTAAGCAACCAGACATATATAGCCTCAGTCTCGTCTGAAACAATGGCGCAGGCGAATACAGTAGTGCAACGGTGGTTGTTTAGACCCACAAAAGGGATGAACGGCATTCCATACCTGTTCATCTTGTATGTGCTATCGAAGACAACAACATCACCATAGTCTAGATAATCCCGGCGTGACTGCGAATCACACCAGAAGAGGTTTTGGAGCCTGCCTTCAGCGTCAACCGTGTGCTCAAAGAAGAAGTCTGGATCTCTGTCCTTTCTGGTCAACATGATTCCTACGGCAGTATCAGCATCACCTTGTGCAAGCAATTTCATCTTCTCCCTATAGCACATGTTGTACAACTTTGTCCTCTGAAATGGTGACTTTGCATACGACCCATACCTGCTAACGATGTTGTCAAAAATGATATGTTTTCTTATCCCAGCTCCAGACATAGCTAAGATCTCAGCTCTCTCAAATGCTTTCATCTGATTATGAGATCGGAGGAAAGGGACTTCGTCCGGTCGTGCAAGAGTGTGGCTGTGATCATCGGAGAAACTGCTGACATACCAAAGTTTGAGCTTTTTATCAAGCTTAACTGTCAAATGGGCTTCGCATAAGAATCGACTCTCCGGTCTAAGCCTGCGGGTCCGGCCTTCCATGGTATAGAACTTGGTCTGTCGTTTTCCTGCGGCGGAACAGAGATACCTCCTCAAGCGCGGAGTCCTTGCGCGATCCTTCGAAAATTTTAGCGAGTCCTTCCTGATACTGAACCCACGTTCTCTCGCGTGCTTGTTGTAGAACGTGTAAACCTCGTCTAATGACCTGAATGTCTTTACCATCACTGCCCAATACCTATCAAGTGACTCTTGCTGATATTCATCATAGCACATGTCAAGGTCAAACTGATCATCATCGATGTGCTCATCATTCCCGCTAGGACCATCAACACCTCCCTGCAAAATATGACATATAACCTTGCATGTCAATCTCTTCTTATATTCTTACTAACCAAAATTAATGTAAAGAACTTACTTGACTACCGCTCACACTACGAGATGCATGGACCTCGCTCTCGGCATTGTCATCATCTATATTATTACGCTCATTGTCACCATTAGCATTTATCTGTGCACATATAAAGTAACATAAGTGGTCATACAATTTTAATGTCAATCATTTCTCTACAATTTTTTCAACATACCTGGCTCACACTATCTGCATAAAATTGTTCATCTATATCATATTCCTCATCGTCAGCATTGCCATGTACCTGTACAAATTTAAAAGGACATGTTAGTGTCAAATAACTAGTTTTTGTTCAATACATTTTTGTCAACGTTCAAGGTACTTACATTACCACTGTACGATTCATCCTGACTCATATAGTTGTCTCCGGGAGGTTGGTTCGCATTCAATGACGAGGATCCATTATCGCTACCGGAATCATCACTGGCGTATCCGGTTACTTGCTCCATCTATGCACATACAAATAAGGTGTGAGATCAATGCCAACATTCCACAAAAAATCATCGTGAATACAGTAAATTCGTCAACAGTGACATGACTATGTGGCATGCATACAAATTTGAACATACAAAATCATTATGAGGTCATTAAGAAGTCACTACTCTCCTCTCTTATTTAACTAAGTAGGGAATCATTTTGCATTACAAAAATGCACAAAAATGCAATGGACAAATCAAAATCATCAAAAAAAAGAACAAAAAGAGCCATCCTAACCTACTCTGCGCCGTCGAGGGGTCCTCGCCTGGGGTCGACGCCGATGCGTTGCTGCCACCGACGTTGTGGAGGGCGCGTACCAGGACAGAACGGCGAGCGAGCGCTGGGCGTTTCACCGGCGACACGGCGTGTGGTCACTACGGACGCCGTCGGTGCTCGCGACTAGACGGGCACGTCGAGGTCGACGTCGTGACGGCGGTGGACCACGGCGGCGTTGATGACGCTAGGGTTTCCTAGGCGGGGATGGGGTGTCGGTTTCACGGCGCGTGGGTGACTACGGACGCCGCCCGACGTCGTGACGGCGGTGGACCACGGCGGCGTTCATGCCGCTAGGGTTTCGTACGTGGAGTTGGGGTCTCGGGGTGGGGCGTACTTTTTTTTTCCTTTCCCGATCGCACTACCGAACCGCACGCGTACGACGCGCGGGAGTACGGGGCGCGACGTACACGGGCGGCCGGCCCTACGACGGACGGCGGGTATAGTGTACGTGTAATTTAGTATGGACAATACTACCCCTTATAC